>NC_086172.1:40117083-40422500 GCF_023053635.1 Elgaria multicarinata webbii
AGGCAATAGATTGAGGACCGTACAATATTTGAACTGGTGGTGTATAGACGTCATCTGCGAATGGGTACTTATTTGGATATTTGTTTGGCTTTTGTTGAAGTTTACGTTACATTTGTTTGGCCTTTGTTGAGGCTACATTATACACGTATACATAGACACATTGCATATGCATGTGTTCAATTGCCAGGGATTGAACCTGAGACCTCTTGCATACAAAGCAGGTGTTCTGCCACTGAGCCTCGGCCCTTCTCCAAAGCGATTCAGGTCCTGTGCATTTACATACCCAACATTTCTGGCTGATGCTGTCAAATTTGGTTTCTAATTTCCCAATGACGATGACAACTCTACTAGTACTAGCAGCACTGATGCAAGACCTTCTGGCATACAATAGGGTGACATATTAACGTAGCAGCAGGAGCAGATTGGAAGCCAGTTGTGTTTTTATTTTATTTGCTATTCCGCAGCTCCAAAGCAATTGACTGTAATAGAATAAAATGAATGACAAGGGCGTGAATATGCAAACAATTTCTACGCATGCCTTTATGGGCTCTGGTCACATTGGGTTGCTAGGGAGCTTTGCCTATTTATAATCCAACTACCGAAAAATGACTGGGGTGTTTAGGAGTGTTTTTTTATCTGTGTTCTTCCACTGCAATTTTATTGGGGGCTTTTCTGCATGAAGCTTTTAATTTGCACCTTTACTAAGGCATTTGCTTTTGGATTCTTTGCAGGATTAAGATCAGCTGCTTTATGTGTGTTGTTCACCAGAAGGTTTCTTTCTCTGCCTTCTATATGTTTCATTACACAACCACTACATTGGGCTGTGGCATAGTGGAATTGAACAATTACACAAGAGTCTCATTCTGTCATTTCTAAATAATACCACACTTTCCTCAATCTAAAGCCAGAAAATAGATGGTCCAAGAACCTAAGTTCAAGGCACAGGTGGGGTCTGAACTCCAAAACACAAAAGCATGCTTTTAAATCCAAAACTGCTGCTGCTGCTGGACAGCCCTTCATTTTGAAGTATGCCATCCTCCCAGTTAGAGAAATTACTGGCACTTCAGATTGATATTGTATCCATGGGAGGATGAGAGTTTGAGTCCAGCAACATCTGGAAAGCCAGAAATTCCCCATCCCTGTGTAGACTAACTCATATGGCTCCTATTCTTAAAGCATTTTGGTTTAGGGTTGTTTTTTAATCCAAATTTTCTGGAGGCTGTATTACAGCGTCTGACAAAAGAGACACTTGTCTAGCAATTCTTTCCCTGCACTTAAAATAACCAGCTGTCATGGGACTTGTTATTTGTAAACAAATTGTTTTCATAGGAAGTTGGGGAATATTTTCCCTAGTGAAAAGTCTTAAATGTGTCTTAAATCAGTCATTCACAGCTTATGACCCAATAAGACAATCTCTTTGGTGCCCTTCAAAAGCTCCTTAAAACTATTTTATTTTTCCTGCCTGACGTGGACTATAAAAACAGAAAGGTGGTCAAGAACTTGGCTGACTACAATGCAAGGCTGCATCTGACTTGGTGGGTCACACAAGTTGAGCAAGCTGGTCTTAAACAGCAAAAGCAACAGTCAAACCCTTCAAATGTGGACTACAACCCCCATCATACACCAGCCAGCCAGCCTGGTGGTCATGATGGCTGGGGATTATGGAAGTAGTAGTCCAACACATCTTGAGGGCAACATGTTGGGGAAGAGTGCTATAGGCCAACAATTTTAATTATAGTTTCAGATAAGAACATAAGAAGAGCTCTGCTGGACCCAACCAAGGGTCCATCACATTCAGCACTCTGTTCACACAGTGGCCAACCAGCTGTGGACCAGGAACACACAAGCAGAACATGGGTGAAACAGCACCCTCCCACCCATGTTCCCCAGCAAATGGTGTATATAGGCTTACTGCCTCTGATACTGGAAGTAGCACATAGCTATCAGGACTAACAGCCATTGATAGCCTTCTCCTCCAGGAATTTATATAATCCACTTTTAAAGCCATCGCCACATCTTGTGGTAGTGGATTCTAGGGGTGTGCATGGACCCCCCGCTCCGCTTCACTTCCAGATCCGCAATTTGCGGATCAGGCCGCTCCGCCCCGCCCCTGCTCCGCCTATGTCCACTCCACTCCGCTCGGAGCTCTGGATCCGGATCGGAGCTCCGTTTCCCCCATTAAGCTAAACAAGTATACAACTTTTTTTCTGTTAAAGTTAGAAACCTCAAGTTTGGCACCATGACACCTCATGGAGGTATACACACGCACGCCAAGACTCAAGGCAATCCCATCATCCCCCGATTTTTGGGGAATTTATGAAAACCGGGCACCCCATTCACACCCCTTTCCATAGCTCCGTCAATTTGCACGTTAAAAATCTCAAACTCGCCACCATGAAAGCTTATCCAGGGGTGCACACGCACGCCAAGACTCAAGGCAGTCCCATCATCCCCTGATTTTTGGGGAATTTATGAAAATCGGGCACCCCATTCACACCCCTTTCCATAGCTCCGTCAATTTGCACTTTAGAAACCTCAAACTCGCCACCATGATAGCTTGTCCAGGGATACATATGCACGCCAAGACTCAAGGCAGTCCCAGCGGCAGAGCCCGGTAAAGGACCAAGGGAGAGGGGGACCTTACCTGCCTCCGTCCACGGTCCGTCGCCGTCTTCAATTGAGCCCGCGGTTCCACCAGGAAGTCCAAATTCATTTTTCAAGTGTGGAAGAAGATTCATATTTAGGTTGATCTCTACTCCCCAATTCATGGCATCTTGGGATTTCCTTTGAAATGGCCACATTGAGCTGTCTGCAGGTTTAAGCGCCGCCAAAAATCAGGGGATGATGGAATTGCCTTGTACCTTGGCATGATTGTGGGTCTAGATGGCATCTGTGAGTGTGCCCACTTCCCTTTTTTTTATCTGTCCAAATGTCAGAGAACAGTCCACGTCTGCAAATGGGGTGCCCGATTTTCATAAATTCCCCAAAAATCAGGGGATGATGGGACTGCCTTGAGTCTGGACGTGCATGTGTATCCCTGGATAAGCTATCATGGTGGTGAGTTTGAGGTTTTTAACGTGCAAATTGACGGAGCTATCGAAAGGGGTGTGAATTGGGTGCCCGGTTTTCATAAATTCCCCAAAAATCAGGGGATGATGGGACTGCCTTGAGTCTTGGCGTGCATGTGTATCCCTGGATAAGCTATCATGGTGGTGAGTTTGAGTTTTCTAACGTACAAATTGACGGAGCTATCGAAAGGGGTATGAATGGGGTGCCCGATTTTCATAAATTCCCCAAAAATCAGGGGATGATGGGATTGCCTTGTGTCTTGGCATGCGTGTGTATACATCCATGAGGTGTCATGGTGCCAAACTTGAGGTTTCTAACTTTAACAGAAAAAAAGTTGCATACTTTTTTAGCTTAATGCAAGCCTATGGCGGGGGGAAACGGAGCTCCGATCCGGATCCGGAGCTCCGCAGGGAGCGGAGCGGACATAGGCGGAGCGGGGGCAGAGCGAAGTGGCCCGATCCGCAAATCACGGATCTGGAAGAGAAGTGGAGCGGGGGGTCTGTGCACACCCCTACATGAAAGTAAACAAACAACAACCAGATTCTGTAATTTTGTAGCTTTACCATGACTGAAGCATTTCATGTCTGTCCCTACCAGTAGCTGCAAACAAAACATTTTGAAATCCTTCCCCCGCGCACTGGTAAGGTATGATATGTGTAGTACCAGATCCATCTGGCAAAGCTCAGCATAGAACCAGAATGTTTAGTCTAAATATGTGCATGATAAATTTAGTGGGTAATCTTTTATTTGTTTTTAAGAATTCATATACCCACCCTTCAATATAAATGCAGGAGCTATACTAGAGTGACCAGATACAAAAGAGGGCAGCAGCTTTAACTGTTGTGATGAAGAGGGAATTTCACCTGGTGCAGCATGCATACAAATGGCACTTGCTGAAATCCCCTTTATTATACAGTTAAAGATACAGTTAATCCCCTTTATTATACAGTTAAAAATACAGGTGCCACATCCCTCTTTCCATATGGTCACACTATGCAAAACCTACCACTGACTAATTCATTCAAACTGTAAATCTCCATTTTGACACTAGGTCTATCTGTATTGCATGCCTTAAGGCAAGCCACAACACTTGGGCAGATTTTTGGACTTCACTGTTTCTTCCCTATCCCTTGCTTTTTGTTCTACTTAGCTAGGGTGACCATATGAAAAGGAGGACAGGGCTCCTGTAACAGTTGCATTGAAAAGGGAATTTCAGCAGGTGTCATTTATATATATGGCGAACCTGGGGAAATTCCTTCTTTATCACAACAGTTAAAGCTGCAGGAGCGATACTAGAGTGACCAGATTTAAAAGAGGGCAGGGCACCTGCAGCTTTAACTGTTATGATGAAGAGGAAATTTCACCAGGTTCTCCATATATACAGATGACATCTGCTGAAATTTCCTTTTCAATACAACTGTTAAAGATACAGGAGCCCTGTCCTTTTCATATGGTCACCCTAACTTAGCCTGATAAAGCCTTCAGGAGAACTAAAAAAAACTTGCACATTTTTGTGGAATTTTGGTTGGTCCTAATGAAGGTATTGTCTAACTATGGATTTATTTTGCTCATGGACAAGAACAGCTATCTTTGTGTGTGTTTTCATGCATGTGTACTGGGGAACTTGATTAAAGATAGTATGCGATTTGGTGAATTTATTGAAGAAAGATTGGCACAAAACAAATAAAGCAAGCAAGCATGCAGATAACATATGAATACATCACGATCTCTTTTTTTAAAAAAGTACGACATGCAAATCTAAGTATAATTCATCAGTAGAATGAATTATAATTCCTGACTCTTAGAGCAGTACGACAATGGAATCAGTTACCTAGGGAAGTTGTGGGCTCTCTCACACTAGAGGCCTTCAAGAGGCAGCTGGACAACCATCTGTCAGGTATGCTTTAGGGTGGATTCCTGCATTGAGCAGGGGGTTGGACTCGATGGCCTTGTAGGCCCCTTCCAACTCTGCTATTCTATGATTTTATGAATCTTCACAAGATTCTTCCCAATGTCTGGGTTTTATTAATTTTGGTGGCAAAATTAGGTAGCATACTTACTTTATTTTAAAAATAGATTTTCTTGTAAATATAAGCTCCACGCTAGCAACATTATTAATTCCTGGTCCCTTTTTTAAAAAAAACCAAGGTCCTCTATTATCCTAACTAAGGCTGCAATCCTGTACATGCTTTCTTGAGAGTAAGCCTCTTTGAAGTCAATGGGATTTACTTCTGAGTAGATATGTGTAGGGTTGTGCTGTGAAGGTATTGTCAGTATTTAGCAGGAGATCTTGCATGGCTTTTAGCCTAAACCTATCTGAGTTTACTGTGCATCCCTGGTAAGTGTGGATACAATTGTAGCCTAAATGTTTATTGTACAATCAATGGAGAGCAATTTTAATTGTTGGTGATCTTTAAGTTTATTTTTGTTCTGTTATCTTACTGCAAAAACAAAATATTATGGATGCTCCTAATATTTCAGTGATAACCCTTGTTTATTAAATTGAAAGTTTTCTCACACATCCTTCAATGCATCAAAAATACACCTTATCCAGATGGTTTCATTATATGCAGATATATTAAAATGTAATTTATTAATCAATGAATGAATTATCAAAGAGCCAGTGATTAATTAATTAAAAATACTTTCATCACTTGATAGTCCTAGCAATACATTATAGGAAACATTCCTTTCCCAGATGAATATGAATGTGGTTTCCACAAAAGTAAGTGTGGATGGACAGAAGCAGCAGGAAAGGAAATAGTCCCAATGAATGAATGAATTTGAAGCTTGGTGTGGTGTTCTCTACTAAAAAACGCACAAAAGGATTATGCATCATCATATGTATTATTCCTGGCAAAAGAAACCCCCTTAATAAAAGTCAGTGTTTACGAAAGGACGGGTGGCCTTGAGAAATGAACGGGCCAATATGTGGGGACAGTGCAGGACGAGAGAAGAAATTCCTTCTGACACGCCGGCTGCTCACGTGATTGAACAGTCCGAAGTGCCATTCATTACTGTGGTCTGTAAGGCTAAAATACAAAACAAAACAAAAAACCCAGTGGCAAATATATTAAAGGCGTCCCTCCTTAGACAGCATTTATCTTCTCAAGTGAGGAGATATGTTTGATTAATGTCTAGCAACCTAAAAGAAAAGATGTCGTGTTTGTGTTGCATGAAATGTGAAATGACAAGGGACTCGTTCTCATGCATCCTGATGGCATCTTTATATTAACAATTATTATGCCGAGTTTTCACTCCTCGTTTTACTACTGCCATCTGTGTGGCCCCTTTCTGATATTTTGAGTATCTGGGATGACACAGTCAGTCACGCATGAAGGCATTTAGGATCATGTCTGGTTGCTGTGGGAAGAGGAGCCCAGAGACCCTCAGCCCTGTGTGGATTTAAATGTCCTGTGTGAGACACCCACATGGGAAATTCCCTTGTGAAGGTTGTGCATTAAGTAGAAGGGCACATGCCTAAAGATGCACTTGCAGTGATTCCGGTATCTGAAAGTCCCTATGGGATTGGTGGAATTTAATAGAAAATGTGTAGAAATTAAGAAATGGGTTGCTTATGTGGGATGTTCTGAAATGGCCTTTGGAATACCACAATTGCAAAAGGCTTCTGCAATGATGCCCTTAGGCAGAACTGTGTAAACAGTTCCTCCCACTGTGAGCGTCATCGGATGAGTGTTTTATCGCACACTCGGTACTGCCAATTCATGGTTTTTCACGCGTCCTTTAGATGATGCCATCTGTCTCCCGCACACACCCTGCTCCTTCAGCTCATTTTTCTGCCACAAAAAAGACTCAGAAAATCCGACTTACTTTTTAAAGCTAAACTTGCTGCCATTTTCTGCTATGTGCAATAAAAACACCCATTGAATGGGCTATGTGGTCAATGCTGCTTCATCTTTCTCTCCCCATGTAAAGAAATCATCGCTATTGTGGAACAGCAGCAGGAGGCCATAGTGACAGTAGGGAAATGCTCTATGTCAAGCTGCAATACTGGTTGCCTGGACATGAGCTGCCATCTTAGTTTTAAAAAACCCTGAGTGAAGTATTGTCTGTAAGTATGTACTATGGTGGTGAAATCTGCAATCCCATTGTTGAGCTCGACCAAAAGCAATCGTCATAACATAAGCTAGCTTTGGAGTTTCACACAAAACCTTTCTCAAACAATATGAGGAGGTTTCAGAAAGTATAGGCAAAATGGCTGCCACCCATACTGTGTATTGAAACACCCCTCCATTCCCAAACACCTCATATGGTCTTCAAAGAAAATGTCAAAGTTTTTCTCCCTTATCTTCAGTTCATATTAAGATATACTATATCTTAAAGAGACATTAGGGTTGTCTATACGTGGGAAAGCCCCATGGTGGCCGTGGATTTGCACCCGTCGGTTAGACGACGTAGGCACAGCTTCACAGCCACTGTGGCGCTTGCCCACGATGCTCTGATTTGAAAAAGTCAGGGATTTACCCCTGACTTTTTCAGAGGGAGTGATGTCAACACAGTGCTTCCACCTTGTAACATTGCTCTGTGGCCAATCCAGGGCCAATCTAGGGGTGGAGCCTGGTGGAAGGCAAACAGTGATTGGTCGCCTTCCACCAGGAAGAGGGTGGGGGCGGCTCCAGGACCCGGATGGCCACCCAGAACCCACATGCTCCCTCCTCAGTGTCAGGATTACCTGACGACGCCCCAGGACAGAGAAAGCATGAGGTTGAGGAGGGAGGCAGCATCAACCCGGTGCCATGAAGACAGTCCCATTGTCTCTAAGAATTACTAGACTTAGATGGCATCTGGGAAGGTATGACTGGCTAATTCAAAGTATTTAATTTCTATCCACTTTTAGATTTTCTGCACATATAAAGATCAGAAATGCTATTACAAAAATGGGAGTTCACAGTCATAAACATTCTGTTTAATTCCCACCCACCCCTTTGATACTGTATTTTTCAGCCCTAGATTGCAGTGAAACATGTGAGGTGAAACGTTCAATTTAGTGTACCTAAATAGTTTCCCGTGAAGCATTTCACTGAACAACACTGTAAATCACAGCTGCTGACATGGTTTGAGTCAAGATAAGATTGCTTTATAGTTTAGAATTCTCTGTCCTGAAGACACATCCCGGCATACTATGAAAAGTTGCAGAGCCTAGAGGACAGAAAGGGGAGTTAGGTTCACAAAAGAATCTCAGAACTAATTGTAGCAGTCCCCCCTCCTGCTCCCGTTTTAATTTTCTGTACAAATCAAAAAGATTTAGGGAGTCTGTTCCCATTGCCACAACATGATCAGGCTCTCAGGGTAGCTCCTTTGGAGGAGCACACTTTTGTTCTCAAGGAAATCTATGAGCGTGGTCACACTGATTCTTATTTAACCCACTTTAGTCAATTACGTGCACATTTTCATTGTTTTACCAAATGAATCAATCAGATACTGTTTGAAACATCATCGACATAGTGCAGAACTTCAATTAAGGTGAACTTTTGAGAGTTTTGAAGGGTGAAATAGCTCACAATTTAATGTACCAAAACTATGACACGTTGTTAGAGGGAAAGACTTCCAGTACCATCCTATGTAAATTTACTCAGAAATAAGTCCCAATATATTTAGTAGGGCTTGGGGTGCCCCCAGATGAGTTTTTTATCATACAATTGCTCTGCCTCATTCCCAGAATTATATGGGGGGTCTAGATGACAAGGTCTTCCCCTTGTAGCCTTCCCATGTTTCCCTGCTGCTGCTTCCATCTTTTCTCTTATCGCAGAAAATCTGTTAAGGAGGAAAAAGATGGAGCAGCTGCGCAATGCCTTCTGACTAATAGCATCAGGATCATTCCATCTGGAAGTATCATAGAATAGTAGAGTTGGAAGGGGCCTATAAGGCCACCGAGTCCAAACCCCTGCTCAATGCAGGAATCTACCTTAAAGCATCCCTAACAGATGGCTGTCCAGCTGCCTTTTGAATGCCTCTTGTGTGGGAGAGCCTATGACCTCCTTAGGTAAGTGGTTCCATTGTTGTACTGCTCTAACAATCAGGAAGTTTTTCCTGATGTCCAGCCAGAATCTGGCTTCCTGTAACTTGAGCCCATAATTCCGTGTCCTGCACTTTGAGATGCCTTACTCCCAGGCAAATCTGCATAGGCATGGACACTTACATCCATTTAGTGGACTCAACAGGGTTTACTTCTGACTAGACATGTCTGGGATTGCACTGTTACAGCACAATCCTATACTCAGGTGTACTCAGAAGTAAGTCCCATTGAGTTCAATGGGGCTTACTCCCAAGTAAATATGTACAGGACTGCAGCCTGAGAGTATTTTCACAGATGACACTAGGCATGCCTTCAAATTATTCTCATGCTATTTATGTACATGTTTGAATGTTAATTGGGGGGGGGGGGAATAAAAAGCAGAAGAGAGCCATTTTCTGCATTCTAATCTAGGTAGGTTTGTCATTCTATGAAACCCCCAAAGTGCACTTGGAGTGTTTGCACACATCAGATTTAAGTCGATGTCCTTCCTTTCTAGCCCTGTTTATGTTTAGTATCATGATGTGATCATGGTTCATGCAGAGGAGAGATAGTGGAAGAGAGACATTTGTAATGAGAATAAGCATAATATTGCTATTCCAGATACGTTTTATGTTCTTATTACAAACCTGACTGAGGCACGAACCTCAGGCATAAGCCTCTTGGGTGAAAACACTCTGACCTTATTGTGAAATCTCCAAATTTACTACCGAAAATGCCTTGTCCTGCACATGTCCCATTGCAAATGAATGGGAGAGGCACAAAAACAAAAGTGACTTTAAAAAAAAGAAATAATTTGTATGAGTAAAAGTAATGGAAGCCACATAAGACAATGAAAAGGCCACAATCTTCTGCAGATGTACTCAGTTCAAACCCATTGAACTGAATGGGTTTTATTACTTCTGAGTAAAAATGCATAGGATAAGACTGCTTGTCTATGAACAGAATAGGGAGCGAGGATCTGTAGGCAGTTCAGGTGCTTCCTCTAAAAACAGGGAAATACACTCGACCAGCACTGTTTTTCGTTAATATCACCCACTTGAGCGCCACTCTCAAGATTTATGATGTCACTATTAAAGCCCTCTGGGTCATTACAATCTTGCCTTTCATCTAGTCCGTATATAAATAATTGATCATCATAAGGATTGAAACCTGGGGAAATGAAGACAACTTAACACAGATATTCTTTATGACATCAATTACAGGGGAAATCATTTGGTGAGAGAAGAGAATATTTCAAGTGGGGCAATAATGATAGCTTGCTTCTACAATACTTTGTGTTGCAAATGAAATGTATCCGGGTGCTGCTTCATGAAGAAAATGCTTTCCTGTGGTGGGGAAACGTGTCACTTGCGCATACGTAGGTCTCCAAATATAGCCTGGCTTTCTGCTAAGATTTTTTTGTAATGATTAAGTGACTTCTAATTGATTGATCAAATTTAAATAACATTGTACATATTGTAAATTATCAGGGGAGGCTGCAGTTCTATACATTCCCCTGCATTTGTTGTTCTTGGTTATCTATTTATTCTATGCTTAATTATGTTGGTGGTATTTTTATATCACTGAAGTTAAGATGCTAGAATGACAGCAAATGTAGCAGCAAGTCATGGCTGCATTCGTCAGTCAATGTACTGAGCTTGCACATGA
Source organism: Elgaria multicarinata webbii (assembly GCF_023053635.1). Taxonomy (NCBI): domain Eukaryota; kingdom Metazoa; phylum Chordata; class Lepidosauria; order Squamata; family Anguidae; genus Elgaria; species Elgaria multicarinata. The sequence continues at coordinate 40,127,837 of NC_086172.1, forward strand.
ATTCCTGAAGAATCGTTTTAAAGAACATGAACCCTTTCCATTACTTTGGCTAGAACCAACTATTATTCAGTTTTTCCTTGCCCAGGACTGTCAAACATTCATAGACATTCCACACAGCTGCAGCAAGGGGAAAGTTGGGGCTCACCTGGGACCATCTGCCATTTTCCACCTCCCCTCCCAGAACTGCCTCCTTCAGCAGTCATTCCATTAGGAGTACATCTTGATGAGGGGGGAACCCCCGGGGGTGGATCCGTAGTGGCAGCAGCTCATTTATATGATGCAGCCGCCATTACGGAGCCATCCCAGAGCATTTCTCCTAAGCTCCGCTTTTCAAAAGTCAGGCACTCACCTCGACTTTTTCCACCAAGAAAGGTGCAGACCCACCTTTGCTGTCTGTCGCCTTGATGCGGTGTTACAGTGGAGGCATGGCCGTGGTCAATGGCACCCCCTGATTGGGCACCAGCCGCCGGGGAGAGGGCAGTCCAGCGAATGGAATGGCCTCTAGATCGCCTCCACACCTCCAGGGACCTTGCGGAGATTCCCTTCAATAAATAAATAATACAATAATAATAATAATAATAATAATAAAAAAATGGTCCATGGGTGCACCAGGAATGTGGCAAGGTGGCGGTTCGTCTATGTGCCTCTCTAGAATTGTGCAATTGCTCAATTACAAAACAAAGTTTTTTTAAAAAAACAACAACCCCAAAACACTAGTTAAAAAAAAAAAAACCAGGACAAGGAGCCGACTTCCCCCTTTTTGATTTCGGATGCTGGGAGGAGGAAGAGGGAAACAACGGGAGTGCAGGAACAGGGGGGTGCTAGGGGTGGCAGTGGCCCCGTGAGCCTCTAAAACCCGCCTTTGCGCTCCTTTCCGTGGGTATTATCCTGGAGAAGCACAATTCTGGGATGTCAGATAATGAGGCGCCAATGAGACCTCGTATAGACACGGCCCAGGTCCTTAAATGTTTTTATAATGATGAAGAATTGGTGCTTGTGTTCTTGTTTCCTCTCTATCCCCTTTCCATTTTGTTAATCGGTATTAGCTTGTAAACCTGTGGCTAGGGCCTTTGTTGTTTTATTAATCTCTGTATAGCACTTTGGAAACTTTAAGAATCAGCATCAGCATCATCTTAAAGTCCTGAAACTGTGGGCCAGTTTACATTCAATCAGCACAATGAATCATATGATAAAGTTTTTCTGAGCTGTTACCAGCCTAGGCTACAAGTGGGGAAGTGCAGGTTTAAAAGTGTTTGCCCTCACTATTGGGCATCAAATTACTCATCATTCCTCCTCCTCCTCCTCCTGGGTCCTTCTCACACTGCATGACTGGCCAACTTTCCAGATGCATTACAAACCATAAATAAGAGAACAGCAATCTAACTTTGCTGGAGAAATAGCCTGATTCACATCATTTTGGGAGCCCTGAAACACTGAAAGATTCCTTCCCCTATCCTCCAAGACATAATTGGCAGGGACTCCAGAGAGCTTGAACTGGGACCTTCATAGCAAAGGGCTGAGTCATAGCTTCAGTGAGTTACTGGGCCTGAAAGCAATCTTTATGTTCTAAGGAAAATATGGGAGTGCAGCATTGGCCCCAAGGGACTGGGAGGCTGTTTGACACATGTAGATTGACCATGCCTTGTATAGATTGTAGGATCCCGGGATCCTGCCCTCATCTACTCAACAGAGCAGTATCTTCTGTATGCCACCCTCTGGTCTACGGGACACTGAGTTATGAACTCAGTTATTTTTTATTAGTATTTATTGCATTTATATCCCACCTTTGGTTTGATTGACAGGTTTGGATTTGGATATTAGGAACATAGAGCTCCATCAGAAAAGCATTTTATTGAACGCTCGTTACTAGGCACTCACGGATTTTCATGTGTCCTTCTCATGACATTGTCAGCTTCCCACATACCTCCTGCCCCTTCCAGCCTTCTTCATGCAACAAAAAAACACCCCAGTAAGTCAGACTTATTTTTTGAGATGGAACTTGCCGCTACCCCCTGCTGTGTGCAGGAAAAGCAGTGGGATCAGAAGAGCCACTGAATGGGCCATGAGCACACGGTTGACTTCCTCTTTCCTCTCCCTTGAGAATGAGGAAGTAAGGAGGGACAAACGTGTAGGCGGAGAAGCAACGGTAAGGAAACGCAATTCCCCCCCTCCCCCGTGTGATGACACTCCTAGAAAGATAGGAAGCTGCCTTATATAATTGGCTCAGATTTTTCACTGTATTGTTTCATTTTGTTTTTTTAAATGAAAGTTTGTTTTATTGGTTAATTGTAGAATTTTGGTAATTGGAGTTGCTTCCAGAGCTTGTGCCTATGAAGCAATCTATAAATCCCATAAACAAATAAATTAAACAGCTTTGTAAACAAACAAGCCCTTAGCCTATGATTCTCGAGGCACTTTCACCTGCTGACTCAAAAATACAGAGAACTGAATTTTGTAGCTTCCAATTTACGCCCTTCCTTTCATAACCCACTTATGAATAAGCGACAGCTGCGCAGATGCTGCCGTTAGCCACTGTTTTAGTAGCTAGCATGCAGCATGTGATACATATACCACTGAGGAATGATTTTCATATCTAATCATCAGGTGTTGTCTAGTTCAAAACAGGTATCTGCCTGACATTTCTAAAACTCCCCTGAGAACGCAAGGTCTTCGGCCTGAAAAATACTGAGAGGAAGCAGCATTTTTAAGGTTACCCTTAGTTCTATTCCCAGAACAGACAAAAGTAATTTCCATTCTAGTTATTTTCGGAAGTGCACAGAGTAGCTCGTCCTCCACCCCCCTTTCTTTCACAGCAAAGAGAAGGAGAAAGTAAGCATTGGTTTTTATTTTATTTTTAAATTGCCCTATTGCTCTTAATGGCTTGTGCAACTAAAGACTCACAGATCTACACCAAGCAGGATATGACACTTTGAAAATGGTTTGAAAACTGTATATGGAGTGTGTCCTGGGCCCCAACAGTTATCAGTACTGTTATAAACTGTTTTAAAGCAGTAGTGTAGATCCTGCCACAGTTAATACTCAACTGCTACACCATCATAACTACTTTGACAGCATAGGTGGAGGAATGGCAAGCTTAGTTCCCCAAGGATAAGTCTGACTCCCTTGCCAGAATAAAATTATAACCACAAAATAGCTGTGGTTATAACTTTATTCTGGCTGGAGAATGCTGGGAGTGGTAGGACTTTTTTCTGTCTAAACATGCATAGGGTTGTGCCCTAAGTTGTTTATGCTCCTCTTACAAGTCAAAGAAGGTTACTGTTGTGTTTTAAATAACTGTTCAGTTGAATGACACGGGTGTGCTGCTGTTTGCCATATACAGAAATATGCATCCAAAAAAAAACACCCACCCTCAATTGAACGTATAGTAATAATTTCAGAGCTAGCTTATATATACATCGGAATGGGTTTTTTTAAAACACATGTTTGGAATCCCTTTCCTGAGCCTACAAATGCTTGTTAAATCCTCTAGTATGTGAAGTTGGAAACGTCGATCTCTCTGGCCTTGTCACTCAGCACAATAAAACTTTTCGCAGGCCATAAATTAAAAAGTCATAAACCCAAAGTGGACGAGGAGCTCTTGAGACCGTGTCTTTTCTAGTACACCAACTAATCTTCGAGCGAGGGGTGGTTGTAATATTTTCATCAAGGTATTTGGGGTATGAATTTCCACTGACCCAGTACATTAGCCATGGTGATGATGTGTAACGTTTGTTTTAATCTATTATCACTTACGGAGGAGAGAGGAAATATGGGACAGTCCAGATGGTAATCTGGGATATACACACACAGAAGGGGAATCTTTGTATTTCCTGTGATTGTTAACAAAGAGGAGAGGCTGTGCTACTGGGTGCGTGTACATTATTATGCATGCTAATGGCCATGTCCAAGTGTTTGCTGTTTAGGCAACTGCAGTTTACAACAGCGTTCAGGTGGCTGCACATTAATCTCATGAGTTATTCTAGCAGAAAACCCATGCTGTTAGTAAATGTTTTGCAATAATGGTTACTAGAAGCAATGTAATTTCCTCTGATTAGATTGGACTTGTGATCCCATGAACTTTTGTTAAATCCCATATAATAATAATAATAATAATAACAACAACAACAACAACAACAACGGTTTAGTATGTTCTTCTGAGTTCTATAAACTTTTGCATAAGGGTGCTTTTAAGAAAAAAATACCTTGCAGTTAAGGGGATGGGTGCTTGCAGATCCGAGGGGTTAGATCCGGATTTGTGCCAATGCAGTGATACACTTATAATCTAAAGCTACTGCTTTTATGGTCTACATATTTTTCTAGATGAAATGAATGTTTAGCACAGATTTTTCCAACATGGTGCCCTCTAGCTGTTTTGGATTTCAACTCCCATCAGCCCCAGCTAGCAGGAATGGTCAGGAATGCTGGGAGTTGTAGTCCAACACATTTGGAGGTTACCAGGTTGAGGAAGGCTGGACTACATACATTACATCTGCCACCAACTGGGTCCCCATGTTGTAGCAACAGGTGCCTCTGGGACGTGTCCTCAGCTCATTGCTACTAACAAAAAGTTTGACACATTTATTTGTTTTTTTCAAACTTAACACACAACAAAGACTTTTAAAATAATGTTAGCAAAACAGAGGGCATTTGATATCCTGATTGGGGTATGAATTCAGGAGCTATTGGAGAATGGGCTTTAAGAGGGCAAAGCAAAGACTGGGGGTGTATCCCAGGGCTGGCCCTACATTTAGGTAGAGTGAGGCGGTCACTTGATTTGGGGTATCATGAAAGAGCAGCAAATTGTTCAGTTATTTCAGGTTTAATTGCTGTATTTTCACTATCTGGAAGGGGAGAGGTGGTTGTGGAATTTTGTGCCTCAGATGCCAAAATAAAACTTGACCAACCTTGAGTAGGGTCCTGGGAGAGAGGAAGGGAAGGGCACTGTTTGCTGCTCTGCCTGAGCTGCAGAATATTTTGGGCTAGCCCCAGTGGACATATGAGGTTAGAGCTAAAAAACCACTGATAATGAGAGTTTATGGCCTTAGCTAGACCGGGCTTTATCATGGGGCGAACCCCAGGATCGTCCCTGTGCATCCACATGACGCACAGGGGATCCTGGGATCAGGGAGGGATCATCCTTCCCTTGCCCTGGGATAGAGCCCTCCACTTTGGGCCTGCTTTTTCTGCGGTCTCGGGCTGAGCCCGAGACCACAGAACGTGTGATCCGTTGCCACGGTTTGACCCAGCTCCGCACGATTACTCACGCAGAGCTGGGAGCTGCGTCCATCAGGGGTAGGGTGAGGGGAGTGGGGAAATTAAGTTAAATTTTAAAAAAGACCTAACTCAAGTGCACGAGCGTTCATGCGCTGCTTCTCCTTTTAAAAAAAATTGCAGGTGCGACACCTCTCTTCCTGAGGTCGTCGCACCTCACGTGTAAACAGAGGAGGGATCTTGTGTTAATCGCAATGCAAGATCTTCCCTCCTCCATCCTGGATTATCAGGTAGGTCTAGCTAAAGCCTATATGGCTTTTTTTTTTAAACTAACTTTGCAATTATTTAGGCATTAGAATTTCAGCAAGTAAAATAATCTGAAATTGTCAGAAGTGGTGTGAAAATGGGTGTTTTGTTACTCTTTGCCTGCCGTGTGAAAGATGCATAGGACACAGATGCAGCACAATTTCACAGCTTGGTCGACAATCCGGTGGAGATGAAGTGCTAGGATTTAAGGCCCTCCAACCCACACAGCAGAGAGGCGCAGCTGCTGCAGATGATATAGACTCAGCCACTCACGAGTTCCTTACAGCAGGCATCCTATGTAGTTAGAGCCACCATGTGAGATGTTTTCAAGTAGACATCATGCTACAAATGTTCCCAGGAAACCACCCCAAATGCCAAATTCTACCACAGTGCAAAAAGCCCAAGTGCAAAAAATAAATATACGGCTACTGCTTGGCCATGAGACATTAGGAACTTGATGGGTAGAAGTGAGATACTGATGGCACCAATGAAACGACGGAAAAGTATTAGAGAGAAAAGGTGGAGGCTTGGTGGTGGACCTCTTGGAAAGTCTCAACAAGCATGGTATGGCCATCTACTGAAGAACAAGAGTCCCTTCCTATATCTGAGGGGCTGAATCATAGGCTTCAAGGGGGTGGTATGGAAGGGAAAAGGACCTCAGAGCTATAGCAGATGCAAAACCATTTGCAGTTACTTATATTATATCACCAGGCCTTGTGTCCAGCATCAGCATGACCTCCTTGGGCAGCATCTGCTCTGGCACCCCCTTTAACTGGCACTTTCACCTGATGGGTGCCACTTGCTCGGTTGGGAGACCTGTCATTTCCCACAATATCATAACTCTGGAGGATTGTAGGAAATTACAATGGCAGCTCCATCGAGCACTGTTGCTGCCCACTGCCAAGAAAGTCCATGGCGCTGGGTTGTCCTCAACATAGCAGGGAGGAACACCAGAAAACACATTGCTAAGAACCCCTTCAAACCTGAAGTTGATCCTGGGCATGTTGACACCAGGCGATATCCTGGGGATTATCCCGGGATCATCCCTGTGCATCCACGGGACACACAGGGGATACCGGGAGCAGGGAGGGATGATCCCTCCATTTCCCCGGGATATCGCCTTACCCTTTTTTCTCAGTTTTTCCTGTGCTCCCGGGATGATCCCGAGGACCACGGGTGGTGTGGCCAGCTGTCCCGGCTTCTTCCCTCTTCCCCATAAGTAGTGGGGGTCATCTGAGGGAAGGAGCTGGGACAGGAAGAGTCCAAGGCCATCGGGGGCCGGGTGAGGAGAGAGGTTGGGGCTTTTTTTTTTTTTTACTTACTTACATTTGCACTGGAGCATAGGTGTGCTCCAGCTCCTATCTTTAAAAAAAATGGCAGGCACAACGTCCTCCTTCCTCCTTGGACGTTATGCACCACATGTGAATGCAGGGGGAGGATCTCATGATCAGCATATCACAAGATCCTCCCCCCTCCCGGATCGCCCCCTGACCCATAGCTTCCTTAGAATGTCAGCTTCTTTTAGTAGGGTGGATGTACACAGTGTTGGCTCTAGGTTTTTTATGGGCCTTTGAGCCTCTCCCTCAGTGAGTCTACCTTCTCACTGCTGTGGTTACCAGCTGCTGTAGCTCCTTCTCCTCCCCTTTCTCATAATTATTGCCAGTTGCTTGTTTGGTAGACAGAGTCAGTGAGCAAGCAGGCCGTGACCTCTACTGCCCCTCTTTTTCACACCCACCATTGTCTGGGTCAGAATGAGAAGCACGTGAACAAGCAGGTTGCCATGGTGAAGAGGAGGATCAAGGCCCGGGGGCCCTTCTCAATGGGCCCCTGCCAGATAGTGGGCCCTTGGCACGGGCCCAAGCATGCCTGCCCTTGACACCTGCCCTGGATGTACCTATAACATTGTCTTGTGCATGCAGATTCCTCAGTCAGCTTCCATGGAGGAAGAAGGCAGAAGAATGCACAACTGACCTCACTGAAATTGAAAGGAAAACTTTGCCCCAGATCCAAGGAAAAAAAGAGGTTGTTATCTCAAGATGACTTATGTTTTGTCCGTATGGCAGCCTTTGCTGGAGAGATGGGGGTGGAGGGAGAGAAGCTTGCAAGAGAGCTTTTTGTTTTGTTTTCAAATGGCTTCTTTGTAGAAAAGGAAACAACAACTGAATTAACTGCAGACAACTTTGGCTTGCCAAAGCTGGCAACCCTTAATGCCATAATTAGCCGTGGATATTCATTTATAAGAACTTTATTTTATGATGTGGTTGTGGCATTTTTTATGGAGCATGCATTATTATAAAGTCAACCTTTGACAATTTCGGGAGCTTGCCTTGGCAAAACATGTGTAGCATTTTGTTCCCTGGCCTCTTTAACTGTTCTGTTAATCACCCTTGTAAATGCCTGTCGTATTAGAAGCCGAAGCCCTGAGCCATTCTGTTGAAAGATTTCTGTATTTAACAGGTTTCTTTTTGATCTGATTGTTGACTGTATTCTTCAAATGAGAACCCTAACCCTTTGTAGAACACGACAGAGACAGAAATCGTTTACTCAGAAGTCTGCCTAGAACAAGGACACGCTTTCTTGTCTGTAAACGTTTCTTCCCTCTCTCTCATGACCCATCGGGCCGGGGGCAGCCAGTGCTTCCTTCCCCCACCCCAAATGGTCATGTTCCAGGCTCCATTTCCAGCTCTGCTCACTCACACAAACTCCTTCCACCTGTTACTCTTCCAGCTCCAGCTTTCAAGCACCTTTTGCAAGATAATTCCACCAGAATACTTTTCTTTTTCTCCTCCGTCACCCTCCCCACCTCCACTTGAACAAATCCAAAGACGGTTGGGGAAACTTTAGTCACTGGTTGTGCCTTTTTACAAAACAGAAACAACTGGGGAAATAATGAAACTCTAAAATTCACCTGTAAAGGATGAGGAGGGCACTGCCAGGGAGAGCCAGTTTCTCACTGCCGTACACTGGAAGTCTCTTGGGGCTCATCTACACCAAGCCGGATATTCCACTATGAAAGCAGTATATAAAAGGCAGGAGCCACACCAAGCAGGACATAGCAGTATAAAAGCGGTATATGGCAAGTGTCAATGGGCCACAACACTAGTCCGTGCACTTCAATACCACTATAAAGCAGTAGTGTGGCTCCTGCCTTTTATATACCACTTTCATAGTGGAATATCCTGCTTGGTGTAGATGAGCCCTTGCTTTCTCAGAAGACTCTGCTCTTTTCTCCTTTGTTGCCCCTTGTGCTTGGACTTCCTTCAGGAGCACCTGTGTAGTGTCATCTTTCTTGATTACTTCCTTTAAACGTCTTCTAAAAACCCACCTAGGTCCCCCCAGGCTTTGAGGCATTGAAGGGCAGTTCCAGGTGAGGCTTTAACTGTGCAATCAACCTCTCTCATTCACAGAATTTTACAGGAGATCCAAATGAAGTCATCTCCAAGAATCATCAGATGGGGGGGGGATCATGTTTCCCTACCGTTAAGTACCGTTGCTCTGCTCCCTGCTTCACTTCTGTATTGGGGATGAGCTCAAATTACACGGGGAGTGTGGAGAGACCACGTGGCCCCTACAGAACCATGGGGACAGCGCCCTTTGTAGAGGAACTTCCCTGCACATGGCAGGAAATCCCGACAAATCCTGACTTATGTCAAAAAAAAGTTGTGTTTTCTGTGGCTGATTTTAAAACATGAAAACGGAAATAGAGTGAGAGATGCAGGGCAGGATCACTGCATCATCAAAATGACACACAAAGATCTGGAAGTGGCCAGTCACAAGCACAGGATAAAACACTGTTCTCATGACGCTCTTCATCTGGTAACCCTCCTGTGTTTTCCTACTGTTTTTTTCATCTTTTTCCTTAAAAAAATGTTAAGGAGGGAAATACGGGATCTGGAAGCACCTTAAGCTGTGTATGTGTAACTGAAATAAACCCATTCTCTTCTCCTTCGCCTGCATCTACTTTACTCCTGATCTTTTGTTGTTTTCCCTCTGTCAACACTTAAAGCTTCATCACACCTACCCATTTCCCTCGAATTATCCCATAGCATTTGAAAGCTGTCATTGTTAGCTCATCACACCCCGGGCAGCAGCGGCCCCTCCACTTTTTCTGCGTGCATTTCTACTCGAGAGTAAGCACACTCACAAATGGAACTTCAAAAGAGCTTCCAGTCATAATTTCTATGACTGGCAGGGATAGGATTGAGCTGTTAGCATCTTTACTCGAAAGTAAGGGCCTTCCTGAGTGCCAGAATGCTTACTTTTGTATGGAGGGCTCTCCTGCGCTCACTTGGGGGCTGCTGAGGAAGGCGGCTGGGCGACTCTGCTCCCGTCATCCTTCTGCGCCCCAAGTGGCTGCTTGGAGAACAACAAAAGATTCACACAAAAGATGGTCCAAAATACCTCGCTTTGGGGGGGGGGGGGGGGTAAAGCGCAATCAAAGCAGGACACATCCGAGTACTTGGTTGTAAAAGCAGATTAAAAGGTAGAAACCATGGGAGTCCTTGGCATGCAATTCGCAGTGATTGCACAATATAACGCTGGTGTGATAGAGCTCTTAGATTGTGTCAACACTCTGCACTACCTTGTTGCAGTCTTTCGAGCAACACACACATTGATGGCGCTATATAAATCAACCAACCTACCAACCAATCTGGTGATTATGCCAAAACTTCAAATCAAGATTGGGCCTTCCTTTAGCTGAGAGAATATAGAGATTAGAGTAGTAAACACCCCCTAAAAGTGGTCCTCCTAAATCAAGTGACCTACTAGTATAAAAACTTCATCTACTATTCCTTCTTTATCACAAGGATGTTGATGGCCTTCTCACTGCATCCAAGGTGTCCCAAATATTTTTGCTTCTCCATCAGTTTACAACTTTTCATTTATTTTAAATGTATAGCCCACCCATCCAGTCTGTAGGTGGGCTATTGCAATGGCTTATAAACAATTAAAAATGCCATTGAACACAATAAATGAATTTACAATCAAACAGAACAGATGCCAGCACAGCATACGAAACTCAAAAGACAGCAGCCTGCTACCCACATGTTTTGCCCATTTTCACTCATGCTGTTCTATAGAAATGTTTCCAATCTCTTTAAAGTAGAAAAATAGCTATCTCTAACTCCACTATAGTTATGCAATGCTATTTAGCATCACTGCTTCCTGTTGGTATTTCTGTTCGACTCATTAAACACTGCTGATAGATTTGTGTCCAAATAACTTTTTTTTTTACAAAACAAAACAAAACAAAAAAACCACATCTAACACTTCGGTTTTATTTTCTTTGAATAATGGAGGAGGGTGTTGCTGGGCAAGTGGATAGGGAGTCATTACTAGTCTGCCTATAATGGTCTCTATGGTGTGACTACATCACAAACACAGTTACAGGAAAGCTTGTATCCAATTCCCAGAAAAACTAAAATTACACATCATATTAGCAATCCACTAGAAATGGGAAAACGTTGGGACCCAGGGTGCTTCCAGACGAAGCTTTTATGATGCCATTGCCCTGTCTCGTTCACAGAATTTTATAAGGGTCCAGAGTTCATTGTCTTCCACTCATAACCCTTCCATGTTTCCCCATCAATGCTTCTGTCTTTTTTCCCCCTTTCTTTTTTAACCACAGAAAATCCATGTGGGGAATGATCCTATGGCCCCTAGACAGAGTCTGAGGGGTCATGGGATAGTTCAGCTTCCCCCTCTGCCCTTGCAGCCATCATGGAAAGAACTGTGACAGCTGCCTCTTCAAGGTCAGGCACACAATCTGAGAGAGGGGGAGGGAGAGGATGTCTTGGCGGGTGGGAAGAGGAGGAGACTGGAGAGGCCAGGATGCAAGCTGTCCTGAGGCCTCCCCAGCCTCTTTCCCTCCCTCTCCAACAAGCCTCAGCTAGATGGATGAAAAAGCCCATCTAGCAAAAATGCAGGGCAGGGAGGTGAAAATCACCTCTGCCGCCCCTCCCACCCTGCACAGGATGGTCATAAGCCTTGTAGGCTAATTATCATTGCAATGGCATTGCACTCTTAGCAAGAAAAGACAGAGTAGCTGCACAATACCTTTGAATTGGGAAGCCTTTATCTGAAAGCACCCAGAGTCTCCAAGCAAGGCAGTATTGCTTCAGGCATGCAGGTGCAGTTACCAGAAGGCTCCAGAATTGAATATACTGGGATGGATCCAAAGGGTTCCCTTCTGCAAATAGACTGTGGGTGCTCTTGCTGGAGAAAGGGCATGGAGGCAATTTGTGTTAGCCCCCTCCAGATCACACTGTTCTGGGAAGTCCCCAACCCTCCTGAGCAGCTTTTCAGGTGGCATAATGGAAAGCAGGAATAACCAAAATGGCCTCCCCGGTCCTTTCCTCCATTGCGTGGAGTTCTGCTCACAGGAATCCAGGACCCAACCTGCTAGCTTAGTAAACATCAATACTAATGGGATGGTGGTGGGCATGAAAAGCAACATCCTCCATACAATTGAATGGAAACATGGAGCAAGTCAATAGAAAGAATAATGGCTCTGAGCATTTGCAAATTGCCTTCCGCTCACTGCTTCACAATAAATCCACACATCAAGGGTTGTCTGGTTTGTAACCTTTTCATTGTAATCTTTTCTACAGTATGATACGGGCATGACTCGTAATTATGCATTGGTTCCAGGATGATAACATTGTCCTAGAATAAATGTATGATTATGTGTCATGCCCATGTCACATGTGGGAACATGTCAAACTCTCGGAAGTACGCTCTGAGCATGACAGTTTCACATGGTTTTCCCGATTCATGAAGTCTTCCTGGTTGCTCAGAAATGGCTCTACCAGACGGAGAGCCTTTCTACATCATTAACGTATTACGACGAATCCCTTTTTTAAATTACGTATGTGTTGCTGTTAGTGATCATAATTATTTACAGATTATAACAAAATACACCCATCAGTTTAATAAGTGTTATTGGATAACTATCTTAAAATCAAGATCTTAAAAAGCACATGTAGGAAGCAGTAAAAAAAGAAAAGAAACTGCGAAACCTGGGGAAAGGTTTATGCCAGAGCTGTAGGAATCGATAGCTCTGGCGAGGACATAAACACATCCCTGGCACGTCTCAGCCTCCACCCACCCACCCACCCATCCTTGTAACTTAGTATTACAGTGCTACTATGCCAAGTGTCCATAATATTTATAAACACTAGGCTATGAAAACAGCACTTGCGCCAACTGTTACTGTCAATGTATCTGGCATTCAACGATATATGATAATGCTTTAATGAGCACTAAAAATACAGAGGCAGTGTAGAACCATGGCGCATTTGAGGATGACCTTTCCAGGCAATTGTAACACATAGTACTTGTAGTTATTATGTTTCCGATGTTGGAGAAAAACAATGAATGCTCCTAACCACTAAGAAATATTGGGACTTTGTTGACTCATAAATATAGGTTCTTCGGTGAATACTCAGAGGCGCACACGTATGGACTGAAAGGCTTGTTCAGTATTGAGGCAAATCCCTGGGACAGCTGAGTGTGTGTGTGTGTGCCAATCCATAATTAATGTCACAAATAGGGCTGGATGGATTTGGTAAAATCAGCTTCATCTGCGTTTTGCAGATTGTCAAGTGCCTTTCATTCCATTTTTCAGTCACTGCTGCTAGAATTAGATTTTTTTCCAATGTGTGCAAATTCGTACGTGTGCATATCCACACTTGCAAAAATGCACTAACCCCCCCCCCCCCGCCAAATGCACAAATCCTCCCCAAATGCGCATTTTCATGTTTTAGCCTATGGGAAGAAGGCACATTTTTGGTTGGTGTTTTCTTTTAGTGTTATGTATTTTTCTACAATTAAATTCCCATCAGATACTGGAAAGTAAAAAAATAAAGAAAGAAAATAAAAATGGTCAGCAAGTCCCCAGAATCCATGTGACTGCTGTGAATCCATGGGTCGGATTCATAAAATCCGGATTCATTTGATCCATTGTGGATTTCTGCGGCATCCCTCACCACAAGTCAAACCTGCACCCATCTGCATAGTAAACCAGTACAACTGCAGTGTTAGCTTCCCCCCTGTTCACACTGGCACTCTGGGTGTGGGGGAATCTCTTGCTGGCCCAATGCTGTCCAGACATTTTGGACTTCAACTCCCATCCACCCCAGCCAGCATGGCCAATGGTCAGGGATGCTGGGAGTTCTTGCCCAAAACGTTTGGAGGGCGGCAGGTTGAAGAAGGCTGATATAGTTTCCCCTGTAAAATAGACATTTGGCATTAAACCCTCCATCCCCCATGTTTGGCTATGCCCTGTCTTAAAAGAATATCAGAAAGAAATATATTTCTACTGAACAGCATTCTGTCCCCACTGAGCAATTTCAGCATGTTCCTACAGTCTTAGCATTAAAGAGCAAGATTTGCTTCCACGGCAAAAGGCTCTTGTGCGAATCTGAGCTCTGGTACCTTTTCATTTTACGAATTCACCCACTGCCCAGGCTTCCCTCCACCCCGCCCGGGTGGTTTTTCCCCCAAGTTTGTGCCACTAATGCTGTTTGTTTAGAAAGAGTACCTCTAGTGTGTGTGTGTGTGTGTGTGTGTGTGTGTGTGTGTGTGTGTGTGTGTGTGTGTTTAGAGCAGGCGTGTTGGGGTGGGTTGGAATGGATCTTCCTTCTGGAAATTCCCTGAAGTGGCACAATCTTTCCCATGTTCATTTTCATCATGTTGGATCTGTGAGAACTAAAAGTACCATAACAATTTAAAGGAATGTCTGGAGTGAAAAACCTGAAACCTACACAGTAATTCCCTTTTGAAATGAACATGAATTTCAAGAATAATCATCAAAAGCCATGATCATCTTTTTAACAGCGTTCAGTAATTTTGGGCTACTGGGTTGATCCCTGGTTGTCCATTTGCAAGCAGAAGGGCTCCTTTGGTCTGCAGAAGGTTTCTGATCTGGCACAGCATTTCTCTGGTGGAGCGGAGGAGGAGGAGGAGGAGGAGGAGGAGGTCTTTGTTGATTCTCTCCTCTCCCCCTGCAGTCCCCAGTCTCCTCTGAAAGTCTGACCCGGAGGAAAAATCTGCCCCACCCAACCAGAAAATCTGCTCAGGGGAGATCCTCTGGAGCAGTAGGGGAAGTGGTGCTAGAGGCTGCAAGGGGAGGAGGAATCCCCTCCCTCCCCTCCACTGGTAGGAGCATTCTTAACTCCACTCAGGCAATGCTCCCCCAGGCAGAAAAGAAAATGAATCTCAGCCAATAGGTAGCAATGCGGCCAAACTTGGGAACTGAGGAGTTTGGAATGTGAAGTTCTCCCATTTTGGAGCTAACCAGTCTAAACCAGTCTAAGGCTCATAATTAATTCAACCCTAGTTTCACCACAATGTCTCCCTGCCAACTCCCTTTCCTGATGAAACGTACCTGGTGGTTGTTGGAACGAGAGAGGTTTGCTGATTCTGTAGCCTTCATTAGCCCCTGCAGGAGGATTATGCGTTCCAAGGCCCTTGGGAATTGTAGTTTCTCAGAGCATTTGGATTCTTACTATGGACCCGGAAGCTCCAGGTAACTGTACTTCACAGAGGTTCTGGCACACAGGATTTGTTTCTTCAGGTTCTGTGACCTAATCAGGGCTGTTGCTGAAGCAGCCTTTCTCATCGCTGCCTCCGCTACCAGGTACACTTTTGGGGAAAGGGAAGGAGCTTGTGAGAGATGTTCCTGACATCATCATCAGGAACATGACAAGACCAGGAGGTTAGACTGTGGCCATAGCTAGACCTAAGGTCTATCCCTGGATCGTCCGGGGTAAAACCTGTTCATCTAGGTGACACACAGAGGATCCAGTGCTCAGGCAGGGGCGAACCCTGGATGATCCCAGGATAAACCTTAGGTCTAGCTGTGGCCTGTGTCTAAAATGAGCTAATTCAAACCCAGTCATACTGAACTTTAGGGTGGCCAGATGTCCTCTATCTGAAGAACTGTCAAAAGACAGTCCTCTGAAGGTGTCCTCTAGTTCAAGTCTGGTTTAAAGTCAAAGAACCACCAGAGGGCTGTTTAAATGCTCAGAAAGCCCAAAGGTGGGTGTGCGGTGGTGCAGCATCGATTATACAATGCTGCTGCAATTGCACACCCACCCCGGGGCTTTCCGCCGAAGCTGCGGAGAAATAAAATTGGGGACTTACCTTGACTTTTTTCTCCAGAGCAAGGCGAGGATGGGCAAGATTTGCTCCCCTAAGCCTTGCTCCGGATTCGCAGCAGAGGCATGGCCGGGCAGCGCCTGGTGGACAGTGACCTGCAATTGGTCACCTTCTACCAGGAAGAGGGTGGGGGCGGCTCCGGTCCCCTATTGGCTGCCCAGTAGCTCTGCACTCGCTCCTTGGCAGCAGGATTACCTGACACCACCCCACGGGCAGGAAAGCGTGGGGTTTCCGAGGGACACAACTCCAACCCTGTGACATGAAGACACCCTCTAGGAGGGAGAACTAGGCCTTGAACTTGTCTCTCCACCTGCACAGCAGACTGAGAAAGACACACGGGTCACCTGGTCACAATTTTACCCACTCACGTGCGATGTACTGAGTTTTAATTGAAGTTATAGTAACGATTTCTAAATTTGCATTATACATATAAATTAGCATATGCAAATGTTCTGAAAATCAGCATTATCTTTTGTCCTGTTTTGGTTTTTGGTGCTCCGTAAGCAGCCGCACAGCCCCTTCTGAATCCATCCCAGACCAGGGTAGTTTGTCTACCACTACCAATAAACTAATTGAGGAATATCACCTCAGTTATTGCAGGAAGTGACATCTGCATTATATAGGAGGTTGAAGCCAAATCAACAAAAGTTGGCTGACTGTCGTTGTTATATATCAATGGGTCGCATCTGCTGTAGTATCCTCTAGATCTTATCTTCTTTCTAATAATAAAATACCATTAAGAATCTGTGCTTTGTGGTGGCAGGCCTGGATCCTTTTCCTAAATAAAAAAAAAAGTAGAAATTAGTTCACATCTGGGAACAATTTGACTCCTCGCTTAGCTTTAATCAGGAAGGATTAATGATCACAGTCTGGAATCTAGTTGGATTCATTAATGGAAAATTTGGTGGTTAAGCTTCTAAAATCAAAGATGTCCTTAGAAGTATTTAGATTAAAAGTGGGTGTGTTGGGTGGGGTGGGGGAGATAGCATAACGTTCATCTAACAAAAACATCACCATGGTATCAGGGGTGGGGGAAAGCTGCTGGGTGGGAAGGTTTTACCCTCATCCCCTACCCGCATGTGGTGGTCCTGATTCAAGTCAGGGCTTTGTGCGCTTACAGTAAAGTTCAAATCAGCTACACATTTAACACAGTGAGTAGTTTAGCCCTTACTGAGCAATCCTATACATGTCTGCTCAGTAAATTGCACTGACTTACTCCCAAACCAGTATGTAAAGGATTGCAGCCTACCTGTCCTTGTGATCTGAAATATTAAGGATAGTGAATGATTAAGGTTCATTAATACTTCCTGCGTGTATGTTACAGGGTATCTGGGATTCTCTTCCTGCAAGTGGATCGAAGATGTTGGGCTTGTTCTTTCTTCCACGCAGTGGAGGCTGGTGGATCTCCTTCTGGTGGAGCTGTGCATCCACTCTGGGTTTCAGTCTGAACCAGCCAGAACTCTAAAGGAGCTGTTCATTGATCTGGACCCATTTGGGGGATGGGGCTCAGATGTTTTTGGACTGCAACTCCCATCACCTTTCACCACTGGTTATGCTGGGTAGTGCTGATGAGAGTTGCAGTCCATCAACATTTGGAGGGCTGCACGTTCCCTGTCTCTGCTATCTACGGGATGGAACGTTGGACCATGTCCCAATTCCTCCTTTGCACATTTGGATCACTTTGGGGGAATTCCTAGTGGTAGCCTAGGAACACAGACGTTTACCAATAACATAAATTAAAACTTTCTGTGGAATGAATGGTTTCCAAGCAAAATATCACATAGCAGGACAAAAATGAAAGTTCAGGATCTATCAGTGTATTATGACATCACATAAACATAAGAATCCAGCAATCCCTGATCATACCCCCCCCCCACTCGCACCCTCTCTGGGTACCAGTTTGTTGCTTACATCAGGAGCTGGCAGGATGGGTTAAGCCATGAGAAGGAGCCCATTTCTAGCAGTAAAGCTAGGTGCTTCATAAGGCAATGCAGGACCAGGACAACCTGGGGCTTCTTTGTTGACCCAGGAAAGGTGTGGGTGCATGGAAGGTAAGTTGTCAGCAAAGACAATTTGTGACACTGAACAACATCATCACTGGTCACATCTGTTAAAGCGTCAACCTCAGCTTCCATTTTCCTGGCTCTGTGGAGCTTGAGCCAATGTGAGATTGCCTTACCTCTGATCTTAAAGCAGCAGGTTTTTTGAGCATCAAATAAACGTAATAATTCAGCTACTTTGCCTACCCCTGTCCTCTTTAGCTAAAGTAACCAGATACAAAAGAGGGCAGGGCTCCTGCAGCATTAACAGTTGTGTTGAAGAGGGAATTTCACCAGGTGCTTCATGCCTACAAATGATGCCTGCTGAAATTCCCTTTTCTATACAACTGTTAAAGATACAGGAGCCCCGTCCTCCTTTCCACATGGTCACCCTACCTCCACCAACCCACCCCCCGTCGGATACATACCTACAAAGACTGCTACAGGGGTCAGGATGGACGATGTGGCACTCCTACTTACCCAGTCAGAAAATTTTCACTTTTCACACTTATATACTGCTCTTCCTCCAAGTTCTTCAGAGCAGCGAACGAGGCTTAAATTGATCAGCACAATTACCCTGTGAGGTCGGCAGACAGGGCAAAGAGATTATGCCTTGCCCAAAGCAACCCATCCAGCTCCCTTGCTGAGATGAGATTTGAACCCACAACCTAGCCTTAAAAGAGGACACCGTATGTATGATACTTTTTAAAATTTCCTGATTGGGCAGGCTCGCCAACTTTTCTCTGCCCTTGAAAAGAAGCCCAACTATCAGTTGCATTTCTCAAAAGCCCTGGGCCCTTCTGACCTATTGAATCCTGTGAATATTGTTTTATATGGTGCCAAGCATGTGCCAGTCACTGCACAAATATGTCCTAGTCACATAGCCAGCCCCCACGCCTAGCATTTGCCTCCGAGCTATGGAACAGTGGAGGTTTCATTCCTTAGAAAATGCTAAGTAACCCTGGAATGGATCCACCTTTTATCTGATGTTCTAGCGTACAAAACGCTGCTCTAAGCAACAGTAGTTCTGACTGGTCAGGTAAAACGAAACATTCCTTAATGACAAGGAAGGGAACACTGCCTTTCCAACAGGTCACCCTCAAGTGGAGCGGCTGCCATTGCCACCGTCTGCCTGCCCACATCGCTCTTGGAAGGTCTCCCCTCCGCTTCCACCCCCACCCCTCTTGAAGTTTATGGCTAGTCAGACATGTAGATTTTGAAGGCCTGCTGTAGCGCCAAGGTCAAATTTTCTCCCAAGGGTTTAAATGAACAACAGAGGAAAAGCTGGGAGAGATCAGTCTCTCTTTTTTGAGGCTCAGACTAATCACACTGAATAGCAAGCTCTTTTTAATGGCTTCAACCAGAGACTCATTAAGCGCGAGGACTCTATGATGAACAAACAGTGAGCTGCGTGTGGCTCTTGGCTGCAGTCCACACTCTATAGAAAAAGGGATTCTTTTCTCATTTGATTTTTTTCTTGAGTTGCAATCCTGTGCACACTTACCTGGGAGTAAGACCCATTTGATTTAGTGGGACTTATTTCTGAGTAGACATACATAGGATCACATTGTTGCCCCTTTGTTAATCAGCTTTAACGCTGAGACTTCAAGTGATCCACTTTCTCAAATTTGGTTCTATTTCTCCCAAATTCACTACACAGGGGAAGGGCAGAAAAGTTTCCCCGGAGAGGAGGAGCATTCTTCATCTGAAGCGGAATTTTAATAAATACTTACCATTTATAATTGATGCTTTTGTGAAAGTCTTTGGGAATTTTAAACAGTCCAGGATAGAATAGAATTGAGATAGAGTGAAACTGTTACAGCTGAGCACAGTGAAAAGGAGGTTTTAAATTGATGCTGTGTATTATTCATTTTGACAACTGCAAACTCGCAGGAAAGATAGCAGAGAGTCAGGAAGCATCAGCTACAGAGGGTAATACTAATTTATTGCTAATACAAAAACCAATCTGAAGTTAAGCTCAGATTGCTCAGCCAAAATAAGGAAGTGGCGCTGCTTTCTTCACCTAGATCCTCTTCATGCATAGTGTGTGTGTGTGTTGTGTTAATTTACTGCAGGCGACCTGCATTTGCTTTGGGATAAGAGTACTGCCATATGCAGATCTCACTGGATGATTATTGGGAATGGTCTGCCAGTGAGCTCTATCACACCTACTTTTTTCCCCTGGTTTGTCTTCACGATTTGTAGCTCCGTTTCATTAGCATGTCAAGCTAATGACCCTTTTCATGTGGGTTTGTGGTATTGCTCTATACCGATGAAACCTCCCTTTCGCTTGTTTGCTGTTCCACTCCACCCTGCCCCTTCTCCTTCTGCCTCCAGTTCATTGGTTGTAACATTGTGATGGGCATGGGCTCCTTCCCCCCTTGTTCTGGCTTTGTTTTCTAGCCATT
Source organism: Elgaria multicarinata webbii (assembly GCF_023053635.1). NCBI lineage: Eukaryota > Metazoa > Chordata > Lepidosauria > Squamata > Anguidae > Elgaria > Elgaria multicarinata. Next base: position 40,147,962 of record NC_086172.1, read on the forward strand.
GACCGACCGCACCGCCCTCCCCTTTCATCAGCAAGCTCTCCCTTCAAAGCACACGCCCCCAACAAAGGAAATAGCGAGAGGACGGCACTACACGGGGGCTGCAGGGCACTTTAATTCCATTTGGGGGAAATAATCCAGTCTTTCCCTGTTCTAGGAAAACACGAAAAAGGGAGGGGAAAAGGCAGGGTGTCTGCAGGACAGGCATGACATCATCTGAGTGCCATGCTGCAAAACTGCAAACCAGACATGACAAGAGTGTGATAAAATGCTGGTGTGGTGGAGTCCAATAAGCAGCTTCAAAACACCTGAAATATGCCAGAGGGAATCAACAAAGTTCTAAGATAGAGGTGAGGAACTATCAGCCCACAGGCTGGATGTGCTCCCTGAGGCCTCTCCCACTTGCTCCTGCCCCACTCCAGCAGTTTGGCTTGGGGGGAAATCTCCCATTGAAGACAATGGGAAGCTTTATTCAACCCTAATTGCTGCGGGGTGGTGGTGGTGGTGCATCTGTGTCTCTGGGTGTGAATGAATGAATGAATGAATGAATGTTGTGAACTGCCCAAAGACTTTTGGCTATTGGGCAGTATAGGAATGCAATTTTAAAAATGGGGCATGTATATGTGGGAATGGGTGTATATATGGCTGTGGCTCCAGCCACCACTGGCATGTGGGCCCTGCAAGGCTACCCTCAGAGTGAAAAAGGTTGCCAATCCTGTCCACAGGAACGTTGCATGTGAATGCGTAGATCTTTGTAAGGCCTTTGGGTTTTCTGCTTGTTCCTTTGTTTGTTGCTTTGCTAAATCTCCATCCTCAGCTGATGTGAACAGTGACTGCACTGGTACTACCCAAAACCCCTTAAGAAAAGGTGGGAAGCAAAGAAGGAAAAGATGAGAAGGACAAACATGGCAGGAGGTAGATCCCATGTTAGAAGGAGGGGGAGTTAAAGAGGGTCGCACCCAAGGTCTTACAAAGTTGGGGACCTGGGTCCTGCCATTCTAAGTTTGCCAATATGACCCAGTCTCTTGCTGGATTCGGACACTTTGGAACACAGTTAGGAAGGAACCACATCTTTGGATGCTATCTCACATCAAAAACTACCTGAATGTAGCAGAGCAGCACCTTTAGAAGAAAGCAATGGTTCTAGTCCAGCCATCTCCCTGGCATGCTTTCCACATGCAGAGCAAGGTGTTCTTGCTATGTTGCAGGTTGAGGTTTCATTCAAATAGCTGTGCAATCCCCAGCCCTATCTGCACCTACTCCAGGGATGGGCAATGTGTGGCCCTCCAGATGTTTTGGCCTATAATTCCCATGATCCCTCACCATTGGCAATGCTAGCTAGGCCAGGTGGGAGTGGTAGGCTAAAACATCTGGAGGGCCACAAGTTGGCCATCCCTCGGGTAGGTGCAAACAGGGTAAGGGATTGCATAGATATTTCAGCTTCACAGGGCCAGCTGAAGACATGTTGCTGCCTGAGGCAAAGGGCAAGGTAGCGCCCACACCTCTTCCCAATTCCACATAGGGAAACTGATTGGACTGGCTGTTGAATCCAACTTCAAGACTGGCCATGGTGTAGTGAAGCAAGGGCTTGTAAGGACACCGGCCCAGGACCTTTTGATTAGCAGGGACAGTGATGTCATCTGCCACCGCCTTTCGGATTCCCTTTTCCCTCCAAGCTTGGTTGCAATCCCCACAATAGCTGGTGTGTGAGAGAGAGAGAGGGGGGTGGGGGGGAATGGCTTTTCCCAGCAATAAGATATTGTTGTGAGCAATCCCTGTTGTCATGCAACATATTTTGGGGTGGCTTGGTCCTGGCTGGGGCATGCTGGGAGTTGTACAGGTTTTTTCCCCTGTCTAAACATTCTTAGGATTGCACCCTTAGCTTCACAGCAGTCCAGCTCCTGGTGGAGATAAAGAGTGCCAGGACTGGTTTGATGCTCTGGATGAACACCATATCCTGTGCGACTGGATTAGATATTGGGCAATATTGGACAAGGCAGGTGGGGCGTAGCTATGGGGACTGTCATGAGGAGTGCCTGCATTTGAAAACGTACCACCACACCACTGAAGACTGGAACAACATCCTCCACCACACCTGAGGGCAGCAGACTGGCGTAGGGCAAACATAGCACATAGTTCTGCCCTCCAGCGCCTGGCCACTGCTGCCTGCCCTCTGGCACCTGGCACCTGAGGCCTCCACCTCACTCTGCCTAATGCTAGGGCCGGCCCTGCAACTTCACAACAGACAGAAATTCAACAGCTGCATGTGTTGATATTGTTGTTGTTATTCCAGCCTTTCCATGTCAGCAGATGCTGCGCTGGTTGCATTTCTGCCTTTTCACGCAGCTGTTTAAAGGGATGGGAGCTCTGCTGGAAACAAAAGTGTTAATCCTATCCCCTACAATCTTTAAGTAAAAACTGCTGCATCCAGCTGCTTAAAGGGAAAAATGGAGAAAGAGGGAGTACAGAGGAATCAATGTCACACACACACACACACACACACACACACACACACTGCTGCCTGATCTGGAAACATCAAGTCTTTTCACTAGTGGCAGCATTCCCACACTGTAAAAACATAAGCACTCATCGGTAGGGATTGTGTGGCTATACCCACACTTCTCTTTCTTCTTTTGTGTTCCAGCCTTTAACTTCAAAGCGCAGAGCAACCAAAGCATCTGCAAAAATTAGCGGCAAGATTTTTTTTCTTTTTAGATTATATCCATATAGGCATATGGGTTTGATTGTAGGGGGGTGGGGAATGCTCTAGTAGAAGAGTGCATTAAGAAAAGGCAGCCAACAGCTGGTCGACATTGCGTTCTTCGGGCTGTTAGATTTTTCAGTCTTGTTGTCCTTGCAATTCATTGAGCTGCCACTAAGGGGAGCCCTCTTTGCAGTAAACCTCGAAGCCTTTTTTACTGCTGTTGATCAAAAGCTCGGCCATAAAGATAATGTGACATTTTGATTTCCCCAAAATTATGTTTAATCAGAAGGCAACCAGAGATAAGCAGTTTAAAATGAAATCTGAATTACAATTCCAAGTCTCCACATTTTAATGCTTCTTGATTAGGCTGAAGGAGAAATATAAATGGGTCTCTGGATATCAAAAGCTTGGGCAAGCTTAAATAAAAACTAAAAAGCAAATTGGGTTAAAGCAGAAAGAATGAAAGTAAAATACTGTATTACTGGGGGAAATGCCAGATTAATCATACTGCTAACTTTAAACTGGTTCCGTATGTACAGTGTAACCCTTAGCATAGGCTGACCATATGAAAAGGAGGACAGGGCTCCTGTATCTTTAACAGTTGCATAGAAAAGGGAATTTCAGCAGGTGTCATTTGTATATATGGAGAACCTGGTGAAATTTCCTCTTCATCACAACAGTTAAAGTGCAGGAGCTATACTAGAGTGACTGGATTTAAAAGAGGGCAGGGCACCTGCAGCTTTAACTGGTGTGATGAAGAGGAAATTTCACCAGGTTCCCCATATATACAAATGACACCTGTTGAAATTCCTTTTCAATACAACTGTTAAAGATACAGGAGCCCTGTCCTCCTTTTCATATGGTCACCTTACCTTAGCATGTGGGGGGGAGGGGGAATCCATCTATAACTATACCTACCTGGGAGTAAGCCCTATTAAAGCCAATGGGGCTTACTTCAGAGTAAGTGTTTTGTTGCTTATAGCAGGCCCATTGAAACCAATCATACCCAAGCTAGTCCTAACTTAAATCCCATTGATTCCAATGTGTCTGCTCTGTATGACTAAATCTGGATCCATGGTTATTGCAGTAACATAAAATTAAACACCTTGGCATGTAGAGAGAGAGTGAGAGAAAATCCACCTATAGCTAAATGAATTTCTTGTGTTTCTTTTAATGCAAGAAATGTGGGTTCGTAAATTTATAAACTGAACATTTGTGTAATTGATAGCTGGGTAAATAACAATGCAAGCCTCATTAAAGGTGATTCTTTTTGGATCTCTTGTTAGTGCAAATGTTGAAATATGAATGTATAAATGTTGAAAATATTTTGGTAATTAATAGCCCTGGGTAAATAAAAAAGATAAGCCTCATTACAAATAGGATTAATTCAGGGAATAAGTTATTATAGTCTGGGACCCATAATTAACCCCTTTCTTGCACCATGGATGTTTGATTTATTGCTAGAGTTCTTCTCTCTGTGGATCTATAATGGTACATTGGACACATCCTAAACTATGAAAGTTTAACACAGTGGAATAGGCATTATATAAATTTTAGTGACCTGAATGTACACAAGGGATAGTGTTTAGGGAGTATAAAGCAAAAGCAATATACAGCAAAGCAGATATTGCAGTAAATAATGCACTTATAGGCCCAGACTGCAATCCTGGGCACAGTTAAGTTACTTAAATCCCATTGAAATAAATGGGATTTTTGCAACTTCACTGCTATAAAAATATGAGTGCTTATAACTACTACAGTCACCTAGAGTAACAGGGATCTTCTCCTTCAAGAGCAAGAAGAGACAGGCTTACCAAAAACTCAGGGGCAGGGTGAGATGCAGGATCCTCCATGTGGGGATTAAAGGGGAAATGCAACTTGGCCATTCTGCATGGAATCTTTTAATAATGCTTAAGGGAGTAATCAGGATACATTACAATTTTGGAAAGGAGAATAAGGGTCCCGGGGTGGGGTGGGGTGGGTGCACGAGATAGTTCTATATTACTTTATCTAGTTTTTTAATTTTATTATTATGGTATATTTAAGTTGATGTAACGTGATTATTGTTTGTGTAATAAAATTCAAATAAAAACTATTAAAAAAATAATAATGCTTGCCACATGAGCAGAAATGTAGGGAACAGTCCCGGGAAGAATTGAACACACCTGGGCACTTTTCACCACTGCGATGCTTCACATCTGTTATCAGAACAGTTCAAGATGGGGCATATGTGTGCTCCATGTGCAGGAGTGATATGGGGAAGGTGGTTCTTAGGGATGTATGAGAAATTTGTTTCAGTTTGGTTTTGATAACAATGTACTTATTTCGCACCTCCTGGACCTGCATACAGGTCCAAACAGGAACATAAAAGCAATATGTGGCTGAAATCTGTACACTTTTCAGCTTGTAATATGATTCGCAGAACAAGAGAAATGCATCCAGCAATGAATACACTTGAAAAAATGCACATTTTTTTAAAAAACGCATAACTTTGGAAAAGACGCACAAACGTGCTTTAATCAATGGGTGAAAATGTGCACTTTTCAAAAATGCACACAATTGATTTGCACATTTGGGGGAAATGTGCATGAAAAGATGTATGGATTTTTGTTCCAAAAGAACAAGCTTGCAATCTCATATGGACATGAGTCAGAATAAGATTCAGGACAGAATTTGGAGAACCTTGATGAGCTCAGGTTTTGCAGCTTCATATTTCTTAGAATTATAGAATAGTAGAGTCGGAAGGGGCCTATAAGGCCACTGAGTCCAACCCCTTGGTCATTGCAGGAATCCACCTTAAAGCATCCCTGACAGATGGCTGTCCAGCTGCCTCTTCCCTATGTCTATGTCTGCTACAGGCCTAGTTGAAACATTATAGGTCCTCACAAAGAGCCCAGTGAAAAATGGTCACCCACCATAGTCTCCGTGTAGCAGTATGAGATTTCAATGGCTCTTCCCCAGTGCTTCAGCCCAATCAGACAATGGCTTTTTGATTGTAGTGGGTTGTTTCACAGGTATGAGATGCAACCTGCAACCTCGCACACTTGTGTATACATCTGAATGGGGAGTTAATAAAACCAATATGTAAATGTATGTAAAAGTATCTGGCACTAGCAAGTCTGCTATTATTTGTTTCAGCTTCTTCCCTCTGTGTTACCACTGAGGAGGCCACGCTCACTCAAATGAGAGCCAATGTGGTGTAGTAGTTAGAGTGTCGGACTGAGAGTTGGGAGATCCGGGTTCTAGTCTGCGCTCGGCCGTGGAAGCTCACTGGGTGGGCCAGTCACACAATCTCAGTCCAACCTATCTCACAGGGTTGTCGTTGTGAGGATAATATGGAGAGGAGGAGGATTATGTATGCTGCCTTGGGTTCCTTGGAGGAAAAAAGGCAGGATATAAATGTAATACATAAAGAAATAAATGTTGGGAAACCCCAAGGCCAACCTTTGGGGTGGGCAAACAGGGTGGCCACCCAGGGTGCCAAGCTGAGCTCAGTGGCTGTGTTTGTTTGTTTGTTTAATGTACTGCCTTCAGTAAGCGAGGGTGGCAAAAAGCAGGTGTCTGTAACCTTTCTTTCAAAGTTCTACAGATGGTTTCAATACTAACTACAAAAATGATCTCCCTGCATACTTTAGCTTTAAAGTATGTTTCTTTTTCAGTTTTCACTTTGATGTCATTTGTGCTAGATCAAAATCAGTGGAACACAGCTTTACTTTGAAGCTACCGAGCACTTAGCCGTACAAATACTGTAAACACCAGGGCTGTGCACAGTCCCCACCCCCACCCCCACCCCCAATTTGACTCAGAGGCCAATTCGGAGATTCCCAATCAGCCCTGATTCACATCGCTTCAGATTCATGCCGCCTAGCTTTGGATTTGGTTCCGAATCCAAGGAAGGGGAGGTGGCTGCGGTTTCCTGGGCACAAGGCTGACTGTGGGTCCATTAGATTGCCCCCTCCCAGCTGCTCCCCCCTGCTCCCTCTGCTCCCTACTATCTGCTCCCTCCCAGCCACTGCCCCCTCCCCGTTGCCTGTCCACTGACCTGTGGGACTTACACAAGGCTTCTGTGCACTGGTGAGCCACCCATCCAACTCCCTGGGCTGCTGTAGATTTAGTGTTGTAAACTACAGCAACCGGAGATGGCAGCCTGGTAAGTCCTCCGAATGAGGGGGGCGGGGGATTTACCAAAAGACAGCAACTACTACAAAACAAAAAACACAGCATGTGGCATTTTGAACTTTGGCTTCTGCAAACTGTAGCATGGTGGCTGAGAGATCAAGACGTTCAGCAATGTCATTCTCAATGGACATTACACCTGCATAGGCTCTGGGTGGCCATGCAAAACTGACTAGGAGGCGGTGGGGGGCACCAAAGGCAGTTCTCACCCAGGGTGCTATTTGTTCTAGGGCCAGCCTGAACACACCATCTTATCTAATAATACCAATCCGCTTCCCCCAAATGTGGATGCTTATGCAGCCAAAATGGCACCACCCATGCACAAGAGGCAGGTATCAGCAGGCTCCAGGGAACCCCAAAGTTTGCAGAAGCCAAGGGGAAAAGAATTATTTTAGGGGAAAGAATCCTAAAGGGGTGGGGAGGGAGGCAAACAGCCCAGTGAAGGTTGAGTATGCTGGGCAGGCATGAAACGTTGAGTGACTCTTGTGGGGAAGGGAAATGGAATGGAGGATCCTGGGGACGGGGATGGCTGGCTGCCTTGAGGCCCTGAACCGGAGCTGTCCACGTTGCAACCGCTTACTGCAGCTCCTCCTTGCGAATGCTTTGAATGCAGGCAGATCGTACGTTGAACCAATTAATAACCCACAACGCTATCCGAATATTCTCTCAGAATGCATAAGAAGAAAAGAAATGCAGGTGTCTGTGCTTTTAAATGTGAATTGCTTCAATGTGTTCGTAATCCTCACATGCCTGGCGGCGGGAGGGGGCGATGGGTTACGTTGTCCAAGATTCCAAGCACTGAAGTGTTGCAGAGAGAGGACAGGTTTACCCTGTAAAAATGTGCACTTGCTTTAGACTAAAGCCACCTTTCAAATGAACTGTGTTTTATTGATGAGTAGGTTAAATAAATGGGCCATTTTTCTTTTCGTCACCAGTGGCTCGGGAAATGTTAAGCCTTACTATTTTTATTCCTGCATCCCTCAGCTCAGAATGAGACTTCTGAAAGAGCAGCAGCATATATAGCACATATTATTAAGCTTATTAAACCTCAGGCCAAATGCTAGTGCCAATAACCACTTATATTGCCACAGTATTTCTCATTTATGCCTGCACCTTTGGTGCCTAAACACCCACCCCCCTCATTCCTTGCATCTGTTCCTTCTCTCTCTCTCTCTCTCTCTCTCTCTCAAGATGTCATACCTTCTGCCTCCCTCTTCTCCATCTCATCTTACTTGTCCATCTTCACATAACTTTTTGTGGTATGTTTCAAACACCTCCTGAAGACACACTTCTTTGCCCAGGCCTTCTCTGGCTTGTGAATAATTGCAGTTAATGCTGTGCTGCTCTGTCTTATTGTTCCTTGTATTGTTCTGTACTTATTATATTTTGAAATAGTTTTTAAGAGTATTTTTAAATGTATTTGCATTGTTATTGTAAACGACATTGTTTTTAATTGTGTATTTAATCATGCATTTAAATCTTAATATTGGCATGTAAACTGCTTAGGGATTTTTTATATTAAGTGATATAAAAGTATTAAGAAAGAAATTAAATAAATAAATGCTTTGCTACAGCAGCACCTGGGCCTTAGCCCATCCAGCTATTTTGACAGAAGACATGATAAGCCTAGCAATATTGTGATTGCTCAGCAGCCAGCTATTGAACGAATGACCTCCCCTTGCCCCGCCAACCATTTTAAAGCTGTGATCAAGCAGTGCAGGACCAGAGGTTGGCGTAGTGAGGCAGCTGCTAGAGTCCAGAGGGTAGCAATGGACATTTTACCACCCCACCTAAGACCAAGCAACAGCACCTTTGCTCAGCTCTGTGCACCTGTTCAGATAGGCAGACCAGGCTGCGAGTGAGGACAGGGCAGCTCCATTGGGGCTTCTTGCCTTAGCAGCAACTAGGACAGGGGTGGGCCAAAGGTATCTGGAGAAGGAAGGAAGGAAGGAAGGAAGGAAGGAAGGAAGGAAGGAAGGAAGGAAGGAAGGAGAGAGAGAGAGAGAGAGAGAGAGAGAGAGAAGTGAATTTTCCATTCAAATTCCATATTCACATTTTGAATGTGAAACTTTCCCCCTAAACTTTCCAGCTGGAATATTTTAGACAACTTGGCATCTCTTGGTTGATTTCATCTGAGCAGGCTTCAACGCTGAGATTTCGTAAGTTGTCAAGTCAAATAATAATGGCCATTGAAAGTTATCGAGCAAAGGCTGTCAGAGGCAAAACAACCAACATGGGCCTAATCTACACCAAGCAGGATATAGCACTATGAAAGCGGTATAAAAGCAGTATATGGTAGGTGTCAGTGGGTCCCAACAGTTGTCAGTGTACTTCAATACTGCTGTAAAGCAGTAGTGTGTCTCCTGCCTCTTATGTACCGGTTTCAGAATACTTTCATAGTGCAATATCCTGCTTGGTGTAGATTAAGCCAAAGTGTTGACTATCCGTTTTAAAACAGTTTCACTGGTTGCTTGCCTACTTCTGGGCCCAATTCAAAGTGCTGGTGTACACCTTTGAAAGCCCAAATTACTTGGGCCCCAGGTACCTGAAGGAGCACCCGCTTCCATATCAAGGTGCCCATGCTCCAAATACAGATGGGGCAGAAATTTATTTATTTATTAATTAATTACATTTCTATACCGCCCAATAGCTGGAGCTCTCTGGGCGGTTCACAAAAATTTAAAACATTCAGTTCTCCCTAATTTCTCAGTTTTGAACCACTGTCCGAACTGGAACTCAGTTATCCTTCAAAATTTTCACTTCTCTGAATTTTGCAATGGAGTCCTCCAATCAAAACATACAAAAATGCATATAATAGGGGAAATCACATTAAATATGCATTCCATTAGGAAAATTACTTGCAAAATACGTATATTGGGGTAAATGTACACAAAAACACACATGAATTTTCATGCAAACTTTAAAAAAGAATTCTCAAAGTTCAAGACAGGCTAGACTTAAAACTGGAGAAATTCTGAAAGTATGAGACAAACTGAACTTAAGTTTGGGAGACTGAGAAACGGAGAGAAACCAAAATGGACAGATTCATCCACCACTACCTCCGAGGCAGTCTTGCAGATGTGTTGGATTGCAAAACCCATCATTCCCAGTGAGCATGGCCATGGTACTCTGGAAATGGAATCTCCCAACACTCTGGGAGAGGTGCTTGGTAGCAATGTTGTGCTCAGGCTTCTAGAGTATTGCATGTACTTTTTAAGTATCATTGACTGCTCTTGTATCTGCTGGTCTCATCATTTAGTGATGAATACATACAGTTTGGGTTTCAACTTGTGGCCCTCCAGATATTGTCGGACCAACTCCCATCGTCCCTCACTATTGGCTATGCTGGTAACGGCCGGAGGACCACAAGTCACTCACCCCTGTTTTAAACCTTGTAAAATGCATTGGAATCAATTTTGATGGAGTGCAGTGGGAAAGCATCAAATGCTATCAAACCTAATATACTGGGGTGTGTCTTCTGGTAAACCCCAGGTTTTTTTGGTGGGTTATCTGGATTCCCCAGTGAGAAAATCAGTAGCGGCAGATAAATGTCCCGGAAAGACTTCCTGCCCAGCACTACAGATCTTTCTCAGCAAGTCACAGCCACTGTGAAATATTATGTGAGTTTTAGGAAATGCTCTCCATTCACACAATAAACAATGTTAGAAAGGCCAAACAGTGCCCTGTACAAACTGAACATGCATCCCAGAATATGCTGCAGAGGTGACTACAATAAGTGCAGGGTTCCTGTAGCAGACCTTCAGGGTTTGGTTGGCAGACAAGCCCCTGAGACACACTGTCAAATATCGATCAGCGCTGTCAAAAGCTAAATATGATTGTCAACTTTCAACTTTACTGTTGGATAATGGACATTGACATCTAATATGACTGGGTGTCATATACCCAGATGCGGGAGCATCTTTAGCAAACGTGTGAGCATCCAGAGAACAGCTGGAGAATAATTGACATCAAAAGCAGTGGAAGAGAACTTTGGAAGGAAATTCATTTTAGCTTTATCTGTGACAAATGTGCCATGTGTACCATGAACATGCTAGTCCTGGTTGTGGCTTGCTGCATTGGTTATTACCTCTCACATATTCTGGGAACTCAAATAGGATTTTTAGATTTAGTCCAAATTGTTCTGGGCATCATATGAAGGAAGAGGAGAGAGTGTTTCTAGGCTCTGCTTTCCATGGTTATACAAGGAACGGTGAATTCCCCACTGCCATCAATGTAAACTCTTGCCAGACTTGAGGGAAGTCAATCTTCCTGGGTAGGAATGGGGAAGAAATTTGGGTTCACATTGCAATGTTTACTTCCTGGAGCTCAACATGGACCCAAATGCAATTTGCAATCAGAAATCCATACATTTCCAAGCTGCCGATGCATTCCACAAAACAAAACAAAATTCTCTCAACAATAAAACGTGCACATTTAAAAAGACCATGAAGAAAATTGCATACAGCTCTACAATGTGCACACACACTCTAACCCATGGGTGCATGCATCAAAAAAATGTGTACCGTTGAAACATGCTCACAAAAATACATACACATTTCTGTGCTGGTAGAAAAGAAGTTTGTATGGAACCAGGATGGAACAAGCTTGGCAATGGGACAACAAGAACCTTGAGGTGTTCAAACCACCGATTTCCCCATCCTTATTCCTAGGCAAATTTCTAGCAGCCATAGCTGAAGACTGACCAAATATCCTCAGCCAATTGGAAGTGCCTGCCTGTCAGCTGGTAACAAGGTCTTGGAAATCATCATATAAAAGGAGTCCTCTTTGATCCCAGCAAATTCCTCAAAACCTTTGCCGGTGTAATAACAGAGCTGGCCGTCCCATACAGCAGGATGAAGCAACCTGCTTCAGGAGGCATCATTGTCAAGGGTGGCAGCATAGCACCTTGGCCCCGTTCTCTCACCACCAGAAATGGCCCTTGAGGCAGAGGAAACGCTGGTCTGCACCACTCAAACCTTCTGGACAGCCATCCTGTCACACTGCATGAGGAAGTGGAGCTGGAGGCAGTGGGGTAGACTGGCAATGGGACCTCAACTGTCCACCCCCATCCCAACCATCCAATGCAAAAAAGCCATTGCTAGAGTTTCCCTGGTAAGTGGCCACCCAGTCATCTATCTGACAGTCCTTCAAATATTGGGCCTACCACTGTGTGATATAAACATTAAACTTAAAGTTGCCTAGAAAAGATCATCCTCTTCCTTCTATAGCTTCTCTCCCTTAATTTTTCTGAAAAACATACCAGTTCTCAAGCAGTTATCACATAGCTTTAAAAATATGTCATCTACCCGTCACCCTGAAAGAAATGGTGATAGATTGGGCCACAAGGTCATATGCTTCCAATCTTCTTTCTTTATTTGCTCTCTCCTCCTTCCGTTTCACAAAATACTAATTAGGGGGTTATGGTTTGCACACTGGGCCCAATCCAGCTGCTCCCCTGCATGCATTGTGGGCACATGGATGTAGGCACAAGGGGAAGTGGACTCTTGTGAAGATGGGGAAGTGGACTTGGCAGCAGGGGACTCTTGTGCAGATGGAGCAGCAAAGGGAGAGAAGGATGTAGCAGGCGACTGGCTCTCCGGCTACGTCAGGGGTGCCAAACCTCTTTAAGCCCAAAAGCTACATTCAGTCTCAGAGAAACTGTTGGGGTCCACATTCCAGTAGTTGTATCAATAGGTAGAACTAGTAGTGGGCATGGCCAAAAGCAAAAGGGGTATTTAGCTTCTACTACCAACCATTGAGCCTTGAAAGACGCACTTCGATCTGTTGGAAGGAGGGGAAACTGCACAAAAGCCAGGAAACCAGGAAATGATTGGTGGTCAGATGAAAGGGGTGGGGCCAAGAGAAGAGGGAGGGGCCATCAGGAGAAGCCTGGAGGGCTGGATTGGGACCCCAGTTGAGCTGGATTTGGTCTCCAGACCTGAAGTTCAATATCCCTGCTTTAAGATATGAAGTTTTGGGGTTATCTGAAATTTAGTTTGTGCCCTATATCATTTCATTATCTCTGGGAAATGTCACACCTTCCCAAGAGAGTGTCAATCCAGAAGAGAGTGTCAATCTGGAAACCTCTTGTGGGGGTTTGCAGCACATTCTTAATTATTTCTCGGCTTCATGGAAAAACCGGCCAGTCGAAACATCCCATTTCGTCGCAGGTGAAACAGCTTCCAAATGATTGCTGTTGGTTCTGGCCAGCAGCCCTAGTTGTGTGAACTATACATATGCTGCGTGCGATGTTCCTCTGGAGCCAGAGGGCAAATTTGAAAATAAAGAGAGACCTGGAAGATGGGGTGAATGGTATACAGATATAGGGGCTTGTGAACGTAAAGCTAGGCACAGGTTCACTAGGATATCCATCTGAGACAATCAAGGGTGTGGGAGATTTCAAAGATCAGCAGAGGGAACCTGAACGAATTAATAATCCTCTCCTTCAGAAAATTAAACTTCACTCTGCTAAATTAGTTGACCTTCAATGTTTGTCCCAGGGGAAAGATGTGAGACTGAAGAGTTTATCTGAAGAAACAAAGAACGAAACTAGGTTGAAGCAAGATGGCCAATGGAGGTGGATGTTTCTCTAACTATCCTTAATGAGAGGGCAGGGCGATTAAAACCACACTCCGCGTGCAAGTTTTCGTAATCCGCCATATTTTGGGTTTTGCCACTGGCAAGCCAGTCTCTTGAAATGAACTCTGTGGAAAAGGAAAAGTGGAAATTCCCCCTATTTCAGCAAAACCTAAGGCTAGATTGGCTTAGGGAAACCATCTCTGTGGTGAAGCCATTGCCTTTAAAGATGTACTGTTGCTGTTTTGTTTTTACTAAGGAATGTATCACAAAATTATCCAGTGCAGGAGTGAGCCTGGCTTTCTTTCAAGGACACACAGGCTAGACCTAAGGTTTATCCCTGGATAGTCCAGGGGTCAAACCTGTTCATCTAGGTGACACACAGCGGATCCAGTGCTCAGGCAGGGGCGAACTCTGGATGATCCCAGGATAAACCTTAGGTCTAGCTGTGGCCCCTCTGAGCTTCATGGCTGAATGGGGATTAGGACCCAAGAATCCCCAGTCCTGGTCTGGCAGTCTAACCATTACACTACAATGGACCTTACTCCCTAGTAAGATGCCAACTGCTACTCCAGAGGTGCATTAATCCATTATCTCAGTTTTTGCAAAGAACAGCTGGAAAGGGAGATTAGATCAGGATCCCAGTGTGGGGGAAGGGAAGGGGACTAGAGCAAATGAACCCTTTCCCCAAACACCATTTTGTTGATTAAAATAATCTTCTCTCAAAGCTGCTATTTGCTCCATTGACATACCGGCTTGATCGGTGGCTATTTGTGACAACGTTCAAGAGACATCCCCTATGTTCAGTCCTACTGCCTTTAGACTGGCATTCCAACATCCTCATCTTAACTATTTTACTTTGAAGCAATTTCTTCTGACTAAATCCCAGTTGTGGAACAGAACTCCTTCTCGAGGTAGATGAGGTTGGGGGCCCTCATTACAATGTTTCCAATGGGCAGTAAAGACTGTTTTGATCCATTGATCTCTAATTTTAATTGGAGCTCTCGAATTTTATTTCATTTATGGCTGTTCTCCTTTATTTTATTTATGATTATATTATTATGCGAAGGTTATAATTATATCTTCTTTATTGTATATTGCCCCATATACCTGTTAGGTAGAGAGTGCAATTCATAAGCATATTAAATGTGATTTCAGTGCCATCTGCTTCGAAGAAAGGCTGCAGCCCTAAGCCTTTTAACTTGGAGTCGCGTCCAGTTCATCTTAATTTGATGTAAGCATGTTCTAAAAATATTGAATTGGGAGAACTGGGAGCACTCTGAAAGCATATGTCAGTTTTCCCAAGTGCCTCTTAGGTTCCATGTGTCGTATTTCATTTATATGGAACTGCTGAAAGTTTGACTGGCATGTATGTGTGGAAAGTAAGAAAAGAAGGCCTCTGCAGTGCCTGGAAAATGTTATGTGTGAACACGTATCCATGAGAGACTGTGTGTTGCTGAAATTAATCCGCCTACCCTTTTTATGGTAACTGACAGCCAGCCTGCAGTGCTGGCTAAAAACAGAAAGCTTCATCATTTCATAAATCCTTCACTTGCATATGTAAACATGGTTCTCTCCTTGCTCATTCAGGTTTTGCTGAATGAGCAACAACAACCCCTGTTGTTTTCTAAATAAAAGTCTGCTTTTCCGTTATTTATTCTTTCTCCAGCCATTCTAGCAAAGGCATCACAAGAATATTCACCAGCACAGAAAATGTTAGTGTCGCTGTAGGAATGTAAACAATGATTCTCCTCCTTCCACTGTGCATTGTCACTAGGCTCTTAGGAGTGCCCCAAGAATGCCTCTACCTTCAGAAAGCCTGTTAATAATGGTTTGGGGGCAGATCCGTATTGAATAGGAAAGTGCTGAGTTCCTACACACTAGGAATGCCACTAGTTTGACTGGCCAAAGGAGATGGTTGAAGGGACGCTTTAATCAGGGATTGACCCTCAGGCCCATGAACAAAATCCAGCCCACCTGGTTGTTTCCTAAGATCATAAGAACATAAGAAGAGCCATGCTAGATCAGACCAAGGGTTCATCTAGTTCCGCACTCTGTTCACACAGTGGCCAACAGCTGTTAACCAGAGAACCACAAACAGGGCATGGTGCAACAGCACCCTCCAACCCATGTTCCCCAACAAGTGGTGTATACAGGCTTACTGCCTCTGATACTGGAGGAAGCAGATAGCCATCAGGACTAGTAGCCATTGATGGCCTTCTCCTCCAGGAATTTATCCAACCCCCTTTTAAAGCCATCCAAATTGGTGGCTATCACCACATCCTAGCTTTTGCTGGGTTTTGTTATTTTATTTATTACATTTATATACTGATCCATAGCCAAAGCTCTCTGGGCAGTTTAAAAATGGTTGAAATGCCTTTCCTAAGGCTTACTTACTGCTCTCCTTATGTTCTTATGCTCAGAGTTTGTTTTTTCATCAGGGTTGGCAACAGTATGTTGTTCTCGTTCTAACATATCAGGAATGTAGAAGTGATTGTAAAGTATGGAATGGTGGCAAGGAGAAATGTTAGCTTTATGCTTAACAACATGGCAGTCTGAAGGGGTAGGTGGGCATAAGACCCTAACCCTAAAATGACCGAGCTGCATCACTGGTCCTTGGGGATGAACACGTGGTGCAATCCTTGTCTCATGGAAGACATTGATGGGACAAAGAGTCATTCCCACTCTCCCTTCTTGGAAAATCTCTTGCCAGACTCACTGATTTTCCTTCTAGTTACGCACTCAGTTTTAAAGTCAAGTAAGTGGCCTTCCAGGGGAGATGTTGAAAGCTAAAATCGAAATGGAAAGAAGAATGTTAACAACTTTATGAACTCAAACACCTACTCACACCAGACAACAGAAGTTGATGTTAGCTATCAACTGACATCCGGTGCCGTATTCCCTGGTGCCAACACGGCAACTTTGCTTCAGAGGGAGGCATAATCCAATCTGTCTCGTTGCACCCTTTTGTGTCTTCATTTTGTTTCCTACTGCTATGAGAAATGTGGGAAGAATCATATTCATTATTCAAACTGATAACATGAGAGTTTCCAAAGACATTGTTTGCAAAATTTCTGAATCAATATGTCAAAGTAGCGCTGTTTTGTGTCATGTTACAGAGTGTTATGTCCTAATCTGACATGATAAGATTACATGATGTATTTGATCTTGAAGCAAGAATTCCTTTGAAATGTTTGGCAGACTTACAACCCATCAGGTATTATTATTATTATTTTTTATTATGGACACATAGGTCAAATCTGCAAGCAATTTAATGGCCATACATCTCCACTCTTGTCAAGCTGGTCCTCTCAGCAAGGGTGCTACAGGATGTGTTCTCAATGGCTTAGTTCTTCCAGATGCTTAGTGCCCATAGCCTCCACTGGTTTCAGCCTGGCGGTTTGGGTCAGTCAGCATGATGGAGTTTTAAACCTGAACTAGCTTACTTGCTTCTGCCTTGCAAACAAACAGATGACAGAGTTGTTTCTCGTAGACGTTCAAGAACCAGGAAGACCATTTAGATGGATGATCTTTGGTTGAAATATGAGATGGACCTACCAAACTCGACAGGAAAATGGCTCCAGATGCTTCTCAGCAGTCATTGATTCTTTTCTCTGAGAATACTGGCCTCAGTTCGGTAGAGAGAAAGAAAATTTAGTTCGCTCATTAGCACTTCATTGCCTTTAAATAAATAAGTAGAATTGCACCCAAGGTTGCCGTTAAGCTCACTGGGATCAAGAAAATCAAATAGAACTGAAGGAGCAATGGGGGACCAAACTTGAGAGCAAATGTCTGTTATTGATTAACAACTAACAGCAGTGTAGAATATGTCATCATAGAGTTTCAGGGGTATTTTCTTGCTTCCACCAAGTACTGACACACTTTCTTATGAATGAACTTTAACTGCTTCCTTTAGGATAAAACTACAATTGAGGCCTAAAGGCACTAACAACTGTCAGCCAACTTTCACCAATGGCATTCATTCCTCTTCCCATGCTGACCCTCAGATGCAAAGGGCCCCTTCTCCACTTGCCACAGAACTGTTCACATGCACTTTACCACAGAATAAACCCTGGGTGGTTTTGAAGCTGTCAGCTAGACTTATTTGTTTTATCTATTTATTACACTTCTATACTACCAATAGCCAAAGCTCTCTCACAACAATTAAAACCATAAAATATAGCACAATAAAACACTATCTATCTATCTATCTATCTATCTATCTATCTATCTATAATTTAAAATTACAATATAAATCCAAAGTAAAAAGCAGCAGCAGTGTAATTTTTAAAATAAAAATACAATAATAGATTTAAAAACAAAACAAAAAAAAAGAGCTGAAATGCCTGGGAGAATAAAAAAAGGCTTCCCCTGGCACTGAAAAGACCATGACGTAGGCACCAGGTGAGCTTACCTGGAGAGAGCATTCCATAAATGGGGTGCCGCCAGTGAAAAAGCCCTCTCCTTAATAGCCACCTGCCTTGCCTCATTTGACAGGGGCACCCAGAGGAGGGCCTCTCCTTCCTCTCCCATTAGGGAAGTGTCTATAGCTTAGTGCAGTAGAGAATACAGAAGGTCTCAGGTTCAATCTGTAGCCTGAGGTAGCCAATGATAGGAAAAACCTCTGCTTAAGACCCTGCCAGTCAGAATTGGATGGACAGAAGGTCTGATCTGGTATAAGACAGCTCCCTATGTCCCTGCAAGTTCTGTGCAGGCTTGATGCCTTAAAAAAATCGGATGCTGGCTCCTAGAACATCCCATCTTGGCTACTTAGGAATCGGAAACATCTTTTTCAGCCCTGACTCACATCAAGGATGATTAATCTAACTCGGATGTTTTTATGATAGCCAATTTGATCGATTTAAAACGCAGGCCACGGTCCTCCGATATCTGTGGCACTCCATGGACTTCCTCATTCTTTTCAAAAGACACAGAAGTTGATCTAGCTATCTTGTGAGCCGTGCCCATGCCTCAAGATAACAATGCACACGTGCACATTTATCACTCTGAACACTGAAGCGGCGCCTGAAGCCTTGCTGCTGCTCACAGATCTTCTCTGGCAAATAGATCACATAGTGCTGATGCCCTAATACAGTAGTATGTAGCTTTAGCCACAGGTGTAACTTTCAGGACTGAATTTGGTTCTCTAAGTATACAAGGAATCCTTTGCTGGATATGGCTAAAATCCATCTAGCCCAGCCTTTTGCTTCCAGCAGTGGCCAGCCAAACACCTGTGGAAGCCCACAAACAGGCTATTAAAATGCTGGCCATTCCTTATCATTTCTCCCCAGTGTTTGGATCTCACAGACAGATAACCTTTGAACCAGTGCTCAAATTTCAGGGGGACAAAGGAAGACCAACCACTTTACTTAACTACTTATTACCTACCTTCTCACTTCATTTAGGAGTCACCCATTAGCTGGCATTCTCTGAGCAATGTATGCCAATTTAAAATCATTTATTATTATTTTATTATTGCATTAATGTATATCCCGCCTTTTTCCCTCCAAGGAACCCAAGGCGGTGTACATAATCATTCTTCTCTCCATTTTTATCCTCACAACAACAACCCTATGAGGTGGGATGGGCTGAGAGTCTGTGGCTGGCCCAAAGTCACCCAGTGGGTTTCCATGGCTGAGTGGGAACTAGAACCCGGATCTCCCAACTCCCAGTCCAACACAATTACAGCTGTGGATGGGAGGTGATTGGTCATTTGGATGGGAGGATTGAGTCATAATAATTAATGAATGGATGAAGGTGTCCTATGTGTATCGCAGTCGAGCTCAATGCCTTCCTTTTGGCCCATGGAACTAAAGGCCAATTTAACCATTAGAGGCCATGTAGAGTCACTGTTATTCCTTGCCAACTAAAATTACACGGGGGTGGGGGGAATCACAGTTTAATATCTGCACCATCTGTCAAGATCACCAGTACAGGTAAAGGTAGCACATCAGGGAGACTTTTCTCTGACCTGTAAACTTTACATGTGCTCACAGATTCTGAGTAGGGACAATTCAAATGTTCTATTTTCAGAGTACAGATTTATCATGCACTGATTAGCATTTAAATAATTTTGTGGAGTTGGATCCAGGATCTACCTTCCTCAAGAGGAAGGGCTCTGCTCAGAAAAGATTCTCCCCCCATTTTTTTTAGTGTTTTAAGTGTTATTACTGGTATTTCTGGAGGGAGGACAGTATAAAAATTATCTATATGCATACATACATAAAAACAAGGTGTTGGTTTGTGACTAGTTGCCCAGGAATATAGATGAAGTTGCAAATTTAACTGAATATTGGTACATGCATCCTATTCAAAGCAATGCAAGGGCAGATCCTCACTTGGATGCAATTTTGAAGCTCATCTATGTTAGGAATGGGTGAATATGTGAGTTTTGTTTTTTTACGCATTAGAATTTTTGAAGTCTCGTGCTGTTTTTCTCCCAAACATGAAAAACCTTGCAAATTTTAGTAAACTCTTACCAAAATTAAACAGGAACAAAACTCACATTAGAATGTAAGCCTATGTGTCAGGGTGTTGCTGTTTTATTCTTTTACTCTGTACAGCACCATGTACATTGATGGTGCTATATAAATAAATAAATAAATAATCTGCACCAGCCAAATTCAAAAGGTACTTCTATTCCAAGCATAGTGTTCATGATGAACCTGCCTGCCATACAGCTGTTAAAGTTGAAGAGGCTGTCAGAAAGAAAGAGGTGGCAACCCTAAGAAAGCACTAACATGGTTGAATACCCAAGGATTCAAACCCAGAGTTTAATTGCTAAGCATTCAAAGCCCTGGGCCTTGATGGGCAAATCTATCAGTTTCAGCTTCTCCCATATTCTTTTTTTAATAAATAAATAAATAAATAATCTCAAGTTATTTTTGTCCTGAATATGGAGAACTTTGTGAATTTTGCTAAATTCATCCCAAAACCGAACTGAAATGAAATTCTCACCCACCCCTAATATAAATACAAATCTGATTTGTGCCTGGACTTCCTACTCCAGCAAAAGGAAACAGACATGGACGGCTGTTTATGCTTGGGATTCTCCTTAGCCAAATCAGTGACAATGAAGGGGAGGGTATGATGGAGAGACATCGCATGTCCCGCATTGCATGTTTCTTTGACACCACATTCTTGCACATTGCATTACTCTGAACAACACAGCCCCGCATGACCGAGCTTTTTTTTGTAAAAAAAAAAAAAAATCCTCCCATGTCGACGTAAGAAAACGTACCACACTGCGAAAGCATTATGAAGCTGCCTACTAGCATGGCTACCATAATAGCTCATTTCCTGATCATTAATCCAGACATCATGCAATCAGTCAAAGGAATCCATTTTCCTTTGCAGCTATTTTGGAGACTGCTGCCCTATTGTCACCAGTGCAAAGGACCCTTGACTCAGCAGCCCATGTCTTTCTTTAATTAGAGCCTGTGATAACCTGTGGTCAAGCACGGCTTGCCAATGGCCATCTATCATAGCGCCTGGACGCCCTGGCATCAATCTTTGATACAGAGACAGCTGGAATGGGAGCACCACTGGGGACAGAGGAGGGCATATTGTGCATAAATGGAAATGGCTGTGCGGTGGCTGTTGCCCGCCACAGTTAGGCCAAACGTCTGTGCGATTTCTGCTTCCTATTTTAGAGATGACCTGTGTCAGATGCCAAGAGGATGGCCAGAGCATTGAGACTCAATAGTAAAAACTCTGGACTTCTAAGTTCCCTGTTTCCAATGGCACACAAAATACATCGGAAGCCATAAGGGGCCATTAAAAACACAACAACCCACCATTGGGCAATAGTTTTACTAGGATCGACCCAAATGTCACAAAACAAAGACATTTCAAAAGAATTTTTCCAAAAACCATATTGTCATAATACCTTTATTAGGTAAACTTAAAAGTGAAAAAAACTGCAAGCTTTTGAGTTCTTTAGAATTCTTCATCAGGTAAGGCTGTAAACAAAGTAAAAGGCAGAAGGGCGATAGCCATGGAATCTGCCCTTGGTTATAGTGCTTAAATGGAAAGAAAGAGGATGCAGACATTTAAATAGGGATCTATTGGGTACCAAGATGGTGTCAGGTTGCACCTGGGACTCTCCCAATGGTTAATGGGAAGACAAAATAAACAATGGTTGATTCCCCATTTTTGAAAATATGACATCCAGTTGTTACTCAGAAACAGAGTGTTCTTTTGAGTTCTCTTTCTCAGTATGGATGGTAGGCAAAGTGGGGTGGGGAGTGGGGAGAGAAAGCTGGCTTGAAGAACCCAAAAGCCTGCCCACAATATTGTGACATGGTGGATGTTGAAATATTCCTAATGAGTAACAATAGGGTGAAATTGAAATAAAAATCTCAACATTGGAATGGATTTTATGTTCAAGCAAATGTCAATGTTTGTTTATTATGAATTAGTTTCAGCCGCCATGTTTTTGATGGCTACTCTCTTCGTGTAACTTTGGCCAACGATGACGACAATGATGATGATGATGATGTCTCTTTTCTCGCTTGTAGCAGTTTTTCTAGAAGGACATGATGGTCTTTGCCAAGTCAAGCTGTCCTTTACTGACTCAGAAACTTCCTTTATTGAACATGTTTTGAGTATTATTGTTTTCTGGACGTTGGTGTGGATGTATTTTGGTAGGCCCAGTTTCTGAAGGTTTTCTGTTTAGTTTTTTGTTGTTGTGATGCTGGTGAGTGATATTATTATTATTATTATTATTATTATTATTATTATTATTATTATTATTATTATCTGTAATGGCATACCCACTTACTGGGGAATTACTTCTGGGTAGGCATGCCTAGGATTCTGTTGTGAAAAAAAATACAGAGAAAGAGAAGGGTAGTCCTGTCAGTTCAAGCACAGGGAAACTTTCCTACCTCTATTTGGACAAATTGCCTAGAAAATTTGTGGCAACTCCTCATGTGGGATTATTAGGCAGAGCTTGGGTAAGCATTTGTCAAAAACTGAATAAGTCTACCAAATCCCACCACGGTGCTCAGGTTTGGGTTTGTTGACCAGAGAGCAGTCCCTTGCAATCCTACGATTGTTACAGGCGACAGCCCTTGAATTCAAAGCTATTAATAAGAATCCCAGCTCTTGAAGCTGGCATATACATTCTTATTCAAGTAGGGGACTTTGGTGTGTATCCCATCTGCTCACAGATATTAAAAAGAAGAGGCCATCCAACCTAAGCGAAGATATTTTTCAGCATCTAGGGATGAAGCATTGCAAAAAAGGACACTAAAGCTACAGTGAATTACATTTAATAATCCATCCAGTGGTGTCAGATCAGTGTGCATTCTTTATAAATCACCCAGTCCAGGGAGAAATTCTTCCAGCCAGGTTGCTGAAACTTTCAGATAAGGATATATCTCCTTGTGGAGAAAAGAAAACAGGGCTATATACAGGATCTGCACTGAACCATTTAGCCTAAAAGTTATAGTAATGGCAGAAATTCTAAGTGGAGATGAAATGGACATCACAGAAGATGAACTCAGCTTGTGGGTAAGAATTCCAGAAACAGAACAGTTTTCTATTACTGCCATTTGCATGTTCAAACGACCAGTTTCTCCACATTTGCATTCTGAAATCTAGGATTTTAAAACCCAAAACTGAAAAAAGAATTTTAGACTTCTTGGTGTCCCTTGATGGGTTTGATTTTGGCAGAGTGCATATATGAAACACTGTAAGCTTGTCCACGGTCAAAGACTAAGGAATGTTGTATGTATTTTCTTATCAAATGCTCTTGGGAACTAAACAATGTTACATATGAACTATCAGATACTACCAACTAGCATTTAATACTATGGCTTCCTACACACTGAATACTATTTTCTGCCGCACTTGGAGAGTTTTGGAAGGTTACGGCGACAGCTTGCCGGCTTCTTTTTCCCCTCTGCAATGCGTGATGGCAATCTAGATGGACCAACAACTCTGATTCAGTACGCGGCAGCTTTTCAGGTCCACATTGGTCAATATCATATGTTGCTAACTATCAACTATATAATATCAAATATCTTTTGGCGTTATCTCTTAGGGATGTTGGAGAAATATGCAATGGATTCAAATGAGTTCAGATTTCTATGGATCTGAACTGCTGATTCTGCAGGAGAAACCAAAAGAAGGAGGAGGAGGAGGAGGAGGAGGAGGAGGAGGAGGAGGAAAGGAAAGGATCCAAACCAGGTCAGAAAAAGAAGAAACGGGTTCTCAGGATGCAAAATAATTTATTTTCACAAAGCCCAATGCGTTTGAATAAAGTACAGTCCGAAAAACGTCAGGCTTTGTGAAAATAAATTATTTTGCATCCTGAGAACCCGTTTCTCCTTTTTCTGACTTGATTCTGCAGGAGACCAGCTTTTTCTGAGTTGTATAGATTCCATGGACTTGTAGATTGTTTTGTTTTTTTACTGGGGGGGGGAGGGATTTGTACAAGTCCACACTTGCACTAATAGGCATTAATGCTAATACGTACCTGCACAAATGGAATTAAATTCTCGTACATCCCTAAAACATAATTTAAAAATCAGACTCCCTTGGTGAGTGAACAACAGAATGAAGGATGCCTGACAATTCTCAAAACATAGGTGGCACAGGTTTAACAAAATCCCTATATCTCTATTATCACTTCTGGTACAGATTTACTGTTGTTGTTGTCATGTCTAGCCCTGCTCCCCCTGGGTTGGAAGAAGGTGTTTCAGGTGATCAATCAGAATGAGACTCTGAAGCAGAGGAGTTGGCACCAGACACAGGCCAGCCTGTACCACTGGGGGCTCTTCCCCAGCTGGGAGTGAACTCTCTCCAGAGCTTATCTTCTCAGGGGCCAACAATACACAGTCAGTGGGAAGCCAACATTCTTCTGCGAGGGAGAGCACGGAGAGGTTAGCAGATCCTAGAGTACGCCACAGACTAAAATGGGTGAGCTAAAGGAAGGTGAGAGAAAGTCCGCCCGTCTCGCATACCATCAGAAGCCGCCTCAGAACTAGTCTCTCTGAAGTTAACGTGTCTTGGGAAAGGGCTTTCCATTCTTCTTGAAAGGACAATTGTCTCACTTAGTTTGCATAGCTTTGCCTAGAGACAAGATCCTAGAGATTAGACTCTCTTCAGGTGGGAAGAGATGTTTATTGCTTGAATAAAGCAATAAACATTTTCTCCCAAGAAAGCAGGAGGTTTGGAGAAACACAACAGTTGTTTAGGCACTAGTTGAAGACCTATGTATTTGTGCTGGCTTTGGGTGGTATAGGCAAGTGCTGTATTTATTTGTTTGTTTTTATTGATTGATTGTGCCGTTGATTTTATTGTATTTTATTATATGTTCAATGAACAAAAAACCTACGGTTTATAAAACAACGTTAAGAATCTACACTTTTCCACCAAGCACCAAAAAGCGGGGAAATTGGGAGTTAAGGCTCACCAGCCTTAACGCCACATCCTCCCTAAGGAGGCAGAAAGTACCAGTGAAATTCTCATTCTGCCAAAGCAGATAAACCATGAGGACAGGATGGAGAATAGGATATGCAGAGGTGACTGTGGGGTTGTGGAAAACTGATGACAAACAACTTAGAGCCACCTACTTCTTTTTTTGTTTAGAGCAGCCCTTCCCCAACCTGGTGCCCTCCAAAGGTGTTGGACTACAACTCCCATCATTGCAAGTCAGTATGTCCCATGGTCAGGAATGCTGGGACAGCAGGATGGGGAACGTAGAGCTGCGGTTCCAGGCAAGCCCCCACCCTACCCCACCCCACTTACCTGCTCTGTCGTCGCTGGGCCTGGGCTTGAACTGAGCGCCCTGGTGCACCCGGAAGCAAGGCCACACCTGCAGCCTTGCTTCTGGGTGGACCCAGGGGCTCTATTCAAGCCTAGGCCAGGCGACGACGGAGCAGGTAAGAACCCCCCCTCCCGGCCTGGCCCCTTACCTGGACCTGCTGCCACCACTGCACAAACTGCGGCAGCTCCAGGCAACCCCCCTCCTGCCTGGCCCCTTACTTGGAGCCGCTGCTGCATGAACTGTGGGGGCGGCAGCTCCAGGCAAGCCCCCCTGCACCCCACCACTTACCTTCTCCGTTGTGGCCAGGCCCGGGCTTGAATCGAGCTCCCGGGTCCACCCAGAAGCAAGGCTGCAGGTGCGGACTTGCTTCCAGGTGGACCAGGGCGCTTGATTCAAGCCCGGGCCCAGCGACGACGGAGCAGGTAAGTGAGGTGGGGTGGGGGCTTGCCTGGAGCCACCGCCGCAGCTCATACAGCAGTGGCAGCGGGTCCAGGTAAGGGCCCAGGCGGGATGGGGGGTTCTTACCTGCTCCGTCATCACCGGGCCCAGGCTTGAATTGAGCTTCTGGGTGGACCAGGGCACTCAGTTCAAGCCCAGGCCCAGCGACGATGGAGCAGGTAAGTGGGGTGGGGCTTACCTGGCCACAGGGCCAGGCAGAAGGGAGGGGTTTCTTACCTGCTTCATTGTCGTAGTCCAACACCTTTGGAGGACACCAGGTTGGGGAAGGGCTGCTCTAAACAAAAAAAGAAGTAGGTGGCTCTATCTTTTAAATCTCAGACGTACCTATTACATATGACTTGGAAGTCACATGTAATAGCCACATCAGAGATTTAATTGCATTTTAAAATAGTGCTTCCAAAAACTGCATTTGCCTTGTATGCTGCAACCTTACACTGTTAGCTCACATTGAGAAATGCATCCAAAAGGTTAGCTTCTTTCCACCTGGCTATCCCAAACCACATATCCCATGTGACTTGGATGTACTTTGGAAAAGGCAGGTGGAAAGAAGCTAACCTTTTGGATGGATTTCTCAATGTGAGCTAACAGTGTAAGGTTGCAGCATACAAGGCAAATGCAGTTTTCGGAAGCAGTATTTTAAAATGCATTTAAATCTCTGATGTGTAATAGGCACATCTGAGATTTAAAAGCCCCCACACCACTTACCTGCTCCGTTGCTGTCGGGCCTGGGCTTGAACTGAGCTCCCTGGTCAACCAGGAAGCAAGGCCGCAGGTGCGGCCTTCCTTCTGGTTTGACCAGGGAACTTGATTCAAGGCCACACCCGGCTGACATGGAGCAGGTAAGAACCACCCACCCCGGCCTGTCCCCTTACCTGGCTCCGCTGCCACTGCACAGAGTGCGGCGGCAGCAGATCTAGTCAAGCCCACCCACTTCACTTACCTGCTGTCGGCGCTGTGCCCAGGCTTGAAATGAGCACCCTACCCCAACCAGAAGCAGGGCCGCACCTGCGGCCTTCCTTCCTGGTGGATCCGGGGGCTCAATTTAAATCCAGGACCAGCACCGACAGATTCAAGCCCGGGCCCACCGGAGAAGGTGACTGAAGTGGGGCAGGGGTTGCTCAGGCACAGGCAACCCCTGCCCCACTTCAGTTGCCTTCTCTGGCGGGACCAGGTTACCAAGCCTGCTAATGCTGGAGAAGGTAGACCAACCCCCTGAGCCCCACTCCAGTTACCTTGAACTTAACTGAAGTCTCAGATCTACCTTCTCCAGAGGCAGTGGGCTTGGTAGCCTGGGCCCACCGGAGAAGGTGAAGTGGCTCAGGCGGACAGAGGGTTGGCCTACCTTCTCCGGAGCCAGCGGGCTTCATAGCCCGGGCCCGCCGAGGACGTAACTGAAGTGGGGTGGGGGTTGCCCAGGCACAGGCAACCCCTGCCCCACTTCAGTTACCTTCTCTGGCGGGACCGGGCTACCAGGCCCGCTTACTCTGGAGCAGGTAGACCACCACCCCCGAGCCACACTCCAGTTACCTCAAATGTAACTGAAGTCTCAGGAGGGATGGGGGGTTGGTCTACCTTCTCCAGAGGCAGCGGGCTTGGTAGCCTGGGCCCGCCGGAGAAGGTGACTGAAGTGGTTCTTGTGGGACGGGGGGTTGGTCTACCTTCTCCAGAGGCAGTGGGCTTGGAAGGCCGGGCCCGCCGAGGACGTAACTGAAGTGGGGCAGGGGTTGCCCAGGCACAGGCAACCCCTGCCCCACTTCAGTCACCTTCTCTGGCGGGCCCGGGCTACCAGGCCCACTGCCGCTGGAGCAGGTAGACCACCCCCCTGAGCCACACTCCAATTACCTCGAATGTAACTGAAGTCTCAGGATGGACGGGGGGGTTGGTCTACCTTCTCCAGAGGCAGTGGGCTTGGTAGCCCGGGCCTGCCGAGGACGTAACTGAAGTGGGGCGGGGGTTGCCCAGGCATAGGCAACCCCTGCCCCACTTCAGTTACCTTCTCTGGCGGGACCGGGCTACCAGGCCCGCTGTCGCTGGAGCAGGTAGACCACCCCCCTGAGCCACACTCCAATTACCTCGAATGTAACTGAAGTCTCAGGAGGCACGGGGGGTTGGTCTACCTTCTCCAGAGGCAGCGGGCTTGGTAGCCTGGGCCCACCAGAGAAGGTGACTGAAGTGGTTCTTGCGGGACGGGGGGTTGGTCTACCTTCTCCGGCGCCAGCGGGCTTGGTAGCCCGGGCCCGCCGAGGACGTAACTGAAGTGGGGCAGGGGTTGCCCAGGCACAGGCAACCCCTGCCCCACTTCAGTTGCCTTCTCTGGCGGGCCCGGGCTACCAAGCCCGCTGCCTCTGAAGAAGGTAGACCAACCCCCTGTCCACCTGAGCCAACCAGATTTTGGCCTTGCTTCCTGGTGGAGCCAGGGTCTCCATTTTAACCTGGGCCTGCCGCCACAGGAGCGGGTAAGTGCCCCCCTGTCCCAGCTGGGGCCACCGCTGCCGCCGCACCCCCTCCCAGCAGGCCCGGGCAACCCCCCCACTTCACTTACCTTCTCTGGCAGCTGCGGGCCCGGGCTACCTTCCTGGGAAGCTTATACGCATGCGTTAGCTCAACAGCTTCCCATAGACTAACATTGGACGCAAAAAATAATAATTAAAAATAAATGGAAATGATTTTTTAAAAAAGAAAGGCCGTTCCACCAACTAGAAGGACAGGGGAAGACAATCCTACTATTGGATTGCATGGTAAGGGTCCCAATTCGGAGCTTTTTGTGAGCAAAAAAAGCATCGCCAACCCAGAAGTAGATGAGTCCGTTTGAAACAGAGAGGCTTTCTCCCCTTTTGTCATTTGAACTAAACCACCCTGCCCTGAATACTTCACCAATCTTCTTGAAACGCACAGGGTATGTAAAACCATCATTTCTTTCTGGCAGGTCTCCGTTTCAGAAAGTTTGGTGAAATATTTTTCATTTTAGAATGCTAGGTAGACCCACCCCCCAGTAACTCCTTTTAACATGGTGGAATGCTCTTTTTACTGATCGTCCTTAACTACAGGAAGGAAACACTGCCGTGTTTCCTGTAATGTGTGAGTTTAGAGTTACAATTTTAATGTTTATGTGTTGTACTGTTTTATATAGTTTATTAGCAGCCCTGGGCTCTTTGTCAGGAATAGTAGGATATAAGTCAAATGATTGACTGACTGAATAAATAAATAAACAAACATTGAAAGAATATTTAGAGAAGATTTGCATAATGAAACAACTGGAGAATTTTTGACATTGAGAAAAAATCACAAGGGAGCATTTTTCGAGGCAAATTCATTTCCCCTCCATCAGAAGATAAGCTATAGCTTGTGGTAGAGCACACGGCTTCCCAGGCAGAAGGCTGTAGCCCCAATATAGATGGATCTTGTTATTAAAGGAACCCAGCCAGCAAAGCTTCGAAAGAGCTCTGGGAAAGCTCTTGGCAAAGGCCCAAGACTGTGTCAATGCTGGGCCAAGTGGTCTTTGGTCTGGCTCAGTTAGTGTAAAGAAACCTTATTTATGGCCCGTACGTACATTACTATATGGCTAGGCTCTTCAGCTCACGTTATTCATCCACAGGACAAGCCCCACCCCAAGGGGTGTGTGAACAGGTCTTGTACATAGGACCTAGTTACGTACAAAGGCAGCCGTGTTGCCCTCTGTTCGTGTTTTACGTGTGGTTTTTATTAAATTCTTTTAAAAAATACTTAAAACCCCCAAAATTAATGTTTTTAGATTTTTCCGGTACATTGTACAGTCAGACCTATAAGCGTGCCAAATTTTAAGTTTCTACCCAGTGTTGCTCGGGTCCCCTAAGATATATATGACTGTGACATAATCATCTTAAAGTAGCAGGCCAGTGCTAGGCCTGTGGGTTAACCTTTAAACAAATTAAATTCATTTCATACCCTCACAACAACCTTGCAAGGTAGGCCAGTCGTACGTCTGTGAGGTAACTTTAAAACAAATTAGTTTCTTCTCTCTCTTTCTCTCCCCCCTCAACGCCTGTCCAGGGCCACCTTGAAGTCACGCTGTTGTATCTAGTTATGATTTTAAAACCACACATGGCAGATGGGAGGAGGCACCGCAAATGGACGCAGCCCATTTATGTGGGTTGTTTCCTTTTATGTGGAATTGGGTTGACTGACTTTAGTTGTAGGCATAAACCCAGGTTTTTATTAAATTCTTTAAAAAATACTTTAAACCCCCAAATTCATGTTTTTAGATTTTTTCTGATCCATGTACACAAAGCCCTGTCTGGGGGAACAGCATTAATGCAGCACCATATGTGGAAGTGAGTAAACATTTTGGGACATACGTGACACACCCATACTTTCCGCTTTATAGGTAGAGATTACAAAGGCGATGAATTACAATAAAAAACACCCAGCTTCATCAGGAGCTTCATCTTCAAAAATTTCATCTTTGGGGCCTTTAGACTACTACTTCACATGCACTGGGTTTTCTAGGTGTACAGAGCCCAGGCATCTCAGTTTGCTCTTACTTTCCTTACGCTAAGAGTCTACCTTCCTGGTTCTGCCTGCACTGGTTTAAAAGTAACTGTTTTCTAAAGAAAGTGTTCTGCCTGTCTAATCTGTATGTCAAGGAAATGCTTGTGTAGTGACTCTACCTTGTTTGACAACCTTTTTCCTTTTAGTAATTTGAATTTGACTAATACATGCTATATTTTTAAAAAAATCTAAATTAATCAAAATAATAATAATAATAATAATAATAATAATAATAATAATATTTCATATCCGCCTCTCCGATTGGATCGAGGCGGGGAACAACAGCAAGCATAAAATACATAAAATACTAATTAAAAACATACTATACACTGTTAAAAAAAATCCTAAAAGCTTTCTAAAAGCATCCTAAAAGTATCCTAAAATTCTACTGGATAGGCCGGCCGGAAGAGATAAATCTTGATAGCTTTCTTGAATGCTAAAAGATTGTCAAGCTGACAATATATGGTTCCCACCCCCCCAAGAATATATGGTTAGGATAGCAGTTTTAGTGTGAGATACACCATTATTTTTCTTTCAGACATCTTAACATGTGGGATACAGCCCACCCACCTAGAAATATACTTTGCCCCTTCTGTGCCCCCCTCTCTGAATTTTCCCCCCGGTGCTGCCACTGGTCCTCAGACTCATGGTCTGTTCCACAGGAGGACAATCCACTGCACATGGGCCACATGTAGCCTTCGGCCACTCTCTAAGAAGCCTGTTGGCATGCCAGCCTCTTTCCCCTGCTTCCAAGCTGAACAGCCATCAGCTGGGTGGCAGAGAAAAGAGTGCTGTTCCGGTGCTGCTATTAGGATCAGGATCTTGGGGCGGGGGGCGGGGGGCTTTAGGTTTGCATACAGATGCCCAGCAATCCCGATGAAGCTGCAATCGCTGTTTCCCCACTGCTACAGGGCGTCCCCCACCAAATAACACCATCTCCTGATCAGGGCCGGTGCCAGACTATTTTGCACCCTAAGTAAGGCGAGCTATTTATAGACTGTTAAAATGCTGGAAGAATAAAAAGGTCTTCACCTGGCATCTAAAGGCATATAATGTAGGCGCCAAGCGAACCTCCTTAGGGAGCTCATTCCACAGCCGGGGTGCCACAGCAGAGAAGGCCCTTCTCCTCCTGGTAGCCACCTGCCTCACTTCCTTTGGCAGGGGCCCTGCTCCTAATCTAAGCAGGGGTGCATCATATGTGTCTCTTAGGCCCCCAAAAGTTGCCCATCTGTTTTATTCTTCGATGATGCCACAACAGGTCATTCATTTTTCATTCATTTATTGCATTTCTATACTGCCCAATAGCCGAAGCTCCCTGGGCGGTTTACAAAAATTAGAACTACAACAATATTTAACAATATACTAATCAACAACATCACAGTAATATTCAAAAATATACTAAATACATGTTTACAGCAAAACAAACCAGATAAGATAAAAAGAAAATATTATTTATATTGTATTTTATATTGTATTTTGTATTTGTGTTTTAAATTTCTTTTTATGCTCTTCATGGTTTTAATTTTTGTGAACCGCCCAGAGAGCTTCGGCTATTGGGCAGTATAAAAATGTAATAAATAAATAAATAAATACATACATAAATGAAAGCTTGGTTGGAAAAGCATTTCTCCCCTTGAAGCTGCGCCTTCCAACCTTCAGCTCCAGCCTTGCTTTTAAAATCTCCAGGTGGGGGGAGGGAGGGGAGCAGGTGGAACAGCTCACCTTTGGTGGAACAGCGTTTCTCCCCCTGAAGCAGCACATCCAGGTCAAGGCCATTCACTGCATATTCCCTGCTCCCACAAGATTTTGTCACTACGGTTCATTGTACTCCACACTCTACACAGGTTTTTCTCAACTCGGTGCCCCCTTCTGATCTGTTGGACTTTAACTCCCATCATTCTCCAGCCAAGATGGTCATGCTGGCTGGGGATGATGGCATTTGTGGTCCAACACACCTGGAGGGCATCAGGGTTGGTTGGGGAACACTGCATCTACAATTTATTTTCTTTCGTTGGATAGCTCTACAGTATAAAAGAAGATTGCTCCTGTTCTACATCATGTAATTTTCTAATAATTCATGATCTGCAGGGACAAAGCTAAGCAGCTGGTTCTTGGCTAAGTACGCATTAATATATGTGTGCGTGTGTGTGTATTCCCTATTGTATTTTTTTTAAAAATGTCAGAAATTTAAAATAGACAACGACCATTGGAAAGTCCCCATCCCACTAATGGGGCTCCTATATTAGTACAGATGTTTTGGAAGCATTTCTGATAATGTGCAGGGTTCAGTGGTTGGCGCGTTTAATTTGTATGCAAGGCACTTATCTGCTTTAGCGCCTGAACTGATCAGAAGGATATAAACTGGCAACAGCAATAATGACTGCCTGCCACAAAGCAGGACATCCTTTCAAGGACGTAAATGCTACAACCACTTTAGCGCTTCCAGAAAAGATGCAATTCTTTGCTGCTGACAAAGGAATGCAGGTAACTTTCACGAAAGAAAGTAAATGATCCCCGCCCTCCAACTTAGTTGTGCTTTTTCTGTAGCATCAACTACTGCATTTCCTCTATTGAAACCTGGCTGCACTTTCCTTCCAGTTTTTTTTTTTTTTAATTAAAACTGGCTAACCAAAGAATATCAGGCAGTGACAAACACTAACCCTAATACACCCTTACTTGTGTGCAAAATAGCCATTGGGCTGAGTGGGGCTTACTTCAAAGTAAATGGGGTTATGATCATATTGCACAACACTCTTTTTTTTAAAAAAAATAAATTTTACACATGAAGCTCAGTGGCAGAGCATCTGCTTTGCATTCAGGAGGTCCCAGGTTCAATCCCCGACTTCTCCAGGTAGGGCTAGGGAAGAATTCTGCCCCAAACCCTGCCAGTCAGTGTTGACAATATTGGGCTAGATGGACCAAGGCAGCTTCCTATGGTGTATGCTCACACAAATCTGAAATATGTTCTGGCATGTTATGCCAAATATAGAACATTTCATCGTTGCATAGGAAATGAACAGTGTAAATATAGCTGGACTGAAATTTCTCAGGAGCCATTTTTCTGAGGTGTTCCTTTTTCTCATCCCTACTCCCCCACACCCGGAATATTCTCTGAATGTTCTCTACTGTTTTTATGTTGGCTGCCATTTCCCCCCCTCTTCCACCCACCCCTCTCTCTCTGGATAGATATACACTACGCACTGATAACTGTTGGGGCCGAATCCACATTCCATATACCGCTTTCATAGTGTTGTTTCCTGCTTTTTATTCCATATACATAATGATTGGACACAAGGTGTAATCTGAACTCTCTCTCTCTCTCTCACTCTCTCTCTCTCTCTCTCTCACACACACACACACACACACACACCCCTCTTTAATGACACTGGCAAATATTTAAATAAAAATAAAATAAAATTGTAACGGGTGTGAAATGCTGGAGAAACAGCAAAGAAAGAAGAAAAAGAAAGAAGGTGTGCTACTGCCACAGCTAATAGTGAATCCTGCCCCACCCCGAAACTGAAGAATTTCTCCTGCCTCTGGAGAAATTGGGGGAAATGGTTCCCCAAATTTCTCTGCCCACAAATAAGAATTTCGAGAGGCCATTTGCACACAACTCTAAAATGAACAAAAACAGTCTATCCCTGATCAGCATGGTGAAAAATAAGTTACAAAAGTAATGCACTAACCTCAAGAAGAGAGTATGATATGGGCACATATATGCAACCAATAGAATCCACATTGAAACTGGTTTCAAATTAGTTTCAAATTGGTTTTCCGGAATGATGCTCTGAACCTGTAGAGTTCTGAGACCCTTCATGTAGTTACAGTTCTGAGCCCTTTTGTAGAGCAACATGACAATTAAGTAGTTATAAAACTGCTTTGAATGTGTAATTTAGACACACTTTTATATTCTGTAGGTTGCTCCAGGGCAGCCTTCCCCAACCTGGTGCCCTCCAGAAATTTCAGACTGTAATGTCCAGCATTTCTGGTCCTTGGTCATGCTGGCTAGGGCTTATGAGAGTTGGAGGGGACCAGGTTGGAGAAGGCCGTTGTAAGGTAACATGTGCTTGAGGTGCAAGGATGTGGGCAAGCACATGCACGTTAATCGTCTCTAAGACTCAGCAATGCTCACCAAACGGTGTTATGACTAAACGTAATAAGCTCCGATGGGTGTTCCAGTGGCGCTCAGAAGAGCAAATACACAAGATCACCCCATTTGAAAGCTTAGCCTAGTGATCTAAGATGGCAGCTCATATCTTAAGCTGACAGAGTGATGTTGATTATTGCAAGGACAATGGCCTGCATATGTCAAGCGATTTGCAAAACAATTTATGTCACCTCATCCTCCACAATTGTTTTCGCAGAGGACATCAACGATGTCACCCATATTAAACGGCCTCTCCTTTAGAAAGCCTGGCTCAGCTTTTTCTGCTCTGCCTTTCCCTCCCCTCCCACCAGGCCGAGGCTGTGCGGAGCCATCTGCAGAGAGACAAACATGCATATGGCCGTCATTTGTCCAACGCTTTACACAATGTGAAGGTTTAAAAAAAGAAAAGGGGGGAAAAAACTTGAAACGCCAGCCCATGTGGCAGATGATATATGTGTTTCTTCAGGCCTGTGATTACCAGCACAGAGATGCTGTGCGGTGCTCTTCACCTCATCAGTTCCACAAGCTGCACTCCAAGGTGTGTGAAGCATTTGTAGCAAGATGGCTTCTGACATGTAGCCAGGCAGAGGCATTCTGCTGTGAATATTTGACGCCAGATTTTCCTCCAATCGAGGTCAGAGTCTGACCTGCTGAAATGAGTGTGCGTGCGTGCGCGCATGTGGGGTGGGTGGGATGGGGGTCTGGCAGTGAGATTTAGCACGGCACGACGCCAATTGGAAGCCCGGAATGGAAGGCACTGGAAAGCATGGAGAGCGGAGGGCACTCGGGGCTGTGCCGACACCTCGGGAAAGATCCTTAATGCTGTGAGGGAAAAAAGGCAGTTTAATCTGGTGTGATAACTGTAAAAAGTAGATGGGCAAGCGAAGGGCCAGGGGAGAATCCATCTGGCTGCTATCAAGTGAGTCACCTTCTGGCCTTAAAAACACAAAGGCAGATTGTAAGCCTATGCGGCAGAGTCTTGCTATTTACTGTTTTACTCTGTACAGCACCATGTACATTGATGGTGCTATATAAATAAATAAATAATAAATAAATAATAAAAGCAGCGGTGGGAAGCCTCAGGCCTGCAGGGCAAATCTGGCTTTCCTAGGTTGCCAATCCAGCCCTCCATTCTGGCCAGCCGGAGTGCAATACAGCAAAGAGGTGGAGACCAGCAGGGGATCTACACTACTGCTTTAAAGCGCTTTAAAGCACTTTGAAAACGATTTGAAAACTGTATATGGCGTGTGTCCTGGGCCCCAACCGTTGTCAAAACTGTTATAAAGCGCTTTAAAGCAGTAGTGTAGATAGGATTGCCTTCTCCCTCACGATACTGCTCACTTGCTCAGTCTTCAACAAAGACCCTGCTCTCCAGGTACCATCTCTGACAAAGGTAACTGGTGGACATGCAAGAGAGGGCCTTTCCCATTGCGGTGCCCAGGCTGTGCCCTGGAAAGCTTACTTGTTCCTTTCTCTGATGTTTATACACTGGTTAAAAAGAATAGTGTTCTATATTTCTTAAAGTGGGTGGGGGCAGGGTAAATGATGTCATGGGAGGGGAGGGGCTTTGCAGGTAAGGCTCTAGCGTAGACCAACTGCTTTGCATGCAGAAGGTTTGAACCCTACCTATCTCCAGGTAGGGGTGAGAAATTCTACCCTGAAGAGCCACTGCTGCCAGTCAGTGTCAACAATACTGGGCTAGATGGACCAGTGGTCTGATTTAGTATATGGCGGCATCTTATGTTCCTATGAATGGGAAGCAGCTATATATGGGAAAGAAACTGGGAAACAATAACCACCCAGTAGCAATAATAAAAAAATGTATGTCACAGCACTACACAATAATTTTCTTTGGGCTAGACAGGTTTTGGTCATTAATTTATTTATTTTTGCATTTATATCCCACCTTTTTTCCTCCAGGGAAACCAAGGCAGCATACATAATCTTCCTCCTCTCCATTTTATCCTCACAACAACAATCCTGTGAGGTGGGTTGGGCTGAGAGTCTGTGACTGGCCCGAAGTCACCCAGAGGGTTTCCATGGCCGAGTGGGGACTAGAACCCGGATCTCCCGACTCCCAGTCCAACACTTTAGCCACTACACCACACATTTACCATAAACCCATAGCTTACTGTAAGATAGCTAATACATTTGTTTGCTTGCTTATCACACTATTTATAGGCCACCTTTGAGGATATAATCCTTACAAGGCATTTCTCAACAATAAATAAAAACATAAAATACAATAAAACCAAATATGATACAACCAGGCAGCAGCACAAAATCAAGTATAACACTTAGGACATTTAAAGAATTGAAAAAACATTATTCTTAAAAGAATTTGGAATACACATTCCTTTAAACCAATGGCAAGGAACCCTTTTCACCCCAAGCATGGAATACCAATCTGA
This sequence comes from Elgaria multicarinata webbii, assembly GCF_023053635.1. Taxonomy (NCBI): domain Eukaryota; kingdom Metazoa; phylum Chordata; class Lepidosauria; order Squamata; family Anguidae; genus Elgaria; species Elgaria multicarinata. The sequence goes on from NC_086172.1 coordinate 40,184,738, forward strand.
GAAAAGTCTCAGGGTCTGCAGTCGGTCTGGGGGGTGGGGACAAAGGCAGAGTGGGCCTGGAGAGTCGCTACCAATCAGTGTCAACAATATTGGGCTAGATGGACCCGTGGTCTGATGCAGTATAAGGCAGATCCCTATTTACCAGCCAACCAGCTTGGTCCCGGGGGTGGTGGATGTAATCCAGCCCCTGGACCAAAAGTGGATGTCCTCCCATGCCATCTCAGAAACCAAACACTGCCATGCCTTTGGAATTTGACAAATGCACTTTTCTTCCCCTCAAATAAATTTACCCACAAGCAGGTAAGTTTGTTATTAAAGCGGCGGTGCTGCTTTCAGCTCGGTGGGGAAGTGTTGTCTCTTAAGTAATGCACTGCCCACAGGTAAATTTGCTCACGAATACACCTAGAATACACCTAGGCCCCATCTTCTACATTTTGCATACATGCTGTAATATAGTGAACCCGTGCCAGAGCAACGATGGACCAAGCAAAAGCCAACAGCAATAGAAGATGGCTCTGGTATTGATATAGCCCAGGGCTTAGGCCCCCAAGCCTGCTTATCTTACAAGAACTACAGGAAGTTGTCCCTTTGGAACAAGCCGTATGCAAATGCTTAATTATTATGAACATACTTAGAGGCCCATTCATTGCTTTTAGACATCATCCATTTATTCAAGACAGTTGCTCAGATGCCCCTTAATTAACTATTAATCATTATGTGGTTTGCTACCAAGGGAATTTCTGCCCATACAAGTGTTTCGTTCAGGTGATGTCTGTGGGGCAAAGTAGACATGATGGAGCCACGTCCCACGTGTCAGAAGGAGGGCCACGCCAGCATTCGATAATGCAGAAAGGATGCGCAGGAGGGGGGAGAACGCTTCCCACGGCTTGTGCCCCCTCCCCACACAATGCTTTTCTTCAGCTGTTTCATCCTCAGTGGTGGTTGCTTAAGATGACCAAGAACTATGAGAAGAAACACAGTTGGAGGGGATGCAGTTGGAAGGTGAAGAACACAGGCAAGGAAGGGCTCAGCAAGTATTACCATTCTCCCTGCCCGGGCTACGCTTTAGGAACATAGGAAGCGGTTTTATCTCGGTTTGTGGTAGGCTGGCTGTTTATCAATGGATAAAAAAGAGGAAATGCATCACCAAAAAAAAGAAGACAGCTCTTTGCATAAAATTTCCATATTCTAATTTACATGCAAATCTAGAAATAATTATAAATTAGATAGCAATACAGTACATCTCATCATGAAAGATTGTGATCAGGTGATCTGGGTGCCTTGCTCAGTCTGCTATCCAGGTGCTAACTGTTGACGGGCAACAGCTCTGATGGTTCTTAAGCTTTAAACTGGGATTGGTCTGGACAACCTTTCAAACAGAGGATACTGTCATAGAATCATAGAATAGCAGAGTTGGAAGGGGCCTACAAGGCCATCGAGTCCAACCCCCTGCTCAATGCAGGAATTTCCACCCTAAAGCATCCCTGACAGATGGTTGTCCAGCTGCCTCTTGAAGGCCTCTAGTGTGGGAGAGCCCACAACCTCCCTAGGTAACTGATTCCACCGTCGCACTGCTCTAACAGTTAGGAAGTTTTTCCTGATGTCCAGCCGGAATCTGGCTTCCTTTAACTTGAGCCCATTATTCCGTGTCCTGCACTCAAACAGAGGTCAGTCTCCTGGCAGCCCTTCAACAACTAGGGGACACAGAGCTACCATGCAAGGGCATTCAGAGAAGGGTGTCCACGGATGGGCAGCTACTTACGGGAAGAGGCAATTCTTCAGATGCCATGACCCCAAGATGTGAAGGTCAAAAGTAGCATTTTGAATTGAGCCCATAATAGGGCGCCAGTGAAGTTGATGATTACAACGCCCAGTCTAATTCTGTACTCTTGCAGGCATGTTATATATCAACTACAGTTCCCACATTATACTTAATCTAAACAAGAGTTTACCAGGGCTGATCAGGTTATCTCCATCCAAGTCAGGTTGCAGTTGGAGCACTAGTCTAGGCTGGGAAAAGGCATTTGGAGTCATCAAGGTAATTTGTGATCAAGAAGCACCCACAATCTATGAACCTGATCCTTTAGGAGAGGAGTGCAACCCCTCCAGAAGAGGAAAATAGGAAGCTGCCTTATACTGAGTCAGACCAAGGGTCCATCTAACTCAGTACTGCCAACACTGACAGGCAGTGGCTCTCCAGGGTTTGAGGCCCTACCTGGAGATGTCAAGGATTGAATCTGGGGCCTTCTAAATGCAATAGCTACTATCTTCCTCTCTGAACTTGAAGTTGCACCATCACCACATTCCTGCTCTTTAGGAATTTGAGTTTACCTGCATTCTAACACTCAGCTCTGTCACTAATCACATTGAGCTTGCCCCTCTGGGTTATTCTTGCAAGCTACACCAACCTCTAAAAAATGTGATAATCCCAGGATTTTCTCTGACCCCCATGATGGTGGTTGAACTAAGAAGGCATCATAGACCAGAAAGCCCCACTTCATTTGCAGCCTTTGATGCTTGCAGAGGGCAGGAAGGGATCAAATGAAAGAAGACAAGAGGGGAGGGCGCCTGCAGAACCCTGCACAAGTGCAGACACCTCCCTCGGAGGATGTGGAATGAGGTCACCATTAGCATCTCCAGAGTGATTGATTGCCAAATGCTAGTTCAGGAAAAGTCTGTGCCAGCTAAATGAGAGGAATAGAGTCAAATGGAGTCTTAGAATGCAATCCTATAGTCACTTATCTGGGAGTAAGCTCTGCTGAACTCAATGGGACTCACTTTTGTGTAGAAATATGTAGGATTGTGATGTAAGAAATCCAGCTTTTCCACCATGCCGCAAAACACAATTCTGAAGCACATTGTTCAGTTGGACATTTGTCTTGCAGTAAGACCCTGCTTAATCCAGTGAGTTGTTGCCCCCACTTTATATATTCTTTTTTTGAAGATGGTGTACTGTGAATGTACGAATTAGTCACTTTTTCCAACATCCTGTCTAATACAGCTGCATCCTTGGACAGGAAGCCCTGTCATCATGTCACAGCTATGGACATTGCATCAGCTTACAGGTTCTAGTAACAACCATATGTGCCGCTGTAACCATGAAATTTAATAAGTTACATGTTCTGTGTGGGCTCACTTTTGAAGATTTTTACAAGAGACTTGAAAATGGTGTGAAACATGGAAGCTCAGCAATTAAGTAGCATGGATTGCAGACTATTACACTGATTCGAAATCCATGGTGTACAAGCAATACTAGGCAAAATACCTATTTTGGAAAGATGTATGTCAGATGGTTTTAGAAGTCTCTTTCCTCCTAGTTTTGAGTTGTAAAAAAATATGACTTCATGCCTGTATTTCCACTTGCATTTTACTGATTTACAGTAAGAACTGTGACCAAAAATGCATAACATTCACACTTCACAAATGATAGGTCTGCCTTATATTGAACTAGTTGTGAGAGAAGCATCTAGCAAGTGTTTTGAATATCTCAAAGCATCACCATTAAAAGGATCATGCAGATGGTGGCAGGATTTGGAAAAAATGTCTGCTATGCTTCCAAACAAATTTCTGGGCAACATTTCCCCTCTCAAGTGAATCATCTTCCTTACTAGTTTCGCCTTGCTAGAAGCATGGGGTGGCCAGAAGAAAACAGAAGATCTCCATTGAACTATGTACAGGTGCGCTTCTGAAGGTATTAGATGCATTAATCAGGAATAATATAAGGAAAAATGTGTGAACCTTGCCAAGATGGTGGAAATCACATAAACAGAAATAATGTTTTGGATACAGGAATGAGATTTGCAGAATTTGTTTCACGTAAGGGTTCAGGTTGGCTATTAGAAGTAGGAATCCTGGAAGGGGGGCAAAAATGTGAGAATCCAAGAAAAAGGGCAAGAAAATGTGCATGTGAGCCCCAAAAAGATATAACAAGTGCCCCCCATGGTTGCTTACCATTGCCATATGTTTTATGGACTTTCACACCTCCATCAGAATCCTCATCTTTTTCTAGAGCAGCCCTATTGTTTACAGTTGAACTATGCCATAGCAAACGTTTAGAAGACTATATCCTAAGATACGGTGTGGACCCTCATGTTTAACTTCAGCTTTTATTGTAAGATCAAATAACAAACAGCACTTTCTTAACAACAACCCATTAATCAAAGAAATGATCATTGCTGGTGTATAGATAATTTACTTAATTTGGTACTGTTCTAGCCTGCTGCTCTACTCGTGCCAAGTTTATAATTTCTCCTCTAGCAGATGATAAATAGCAACTAGCATGACTGATATTATGGATATTTCAGCCTGACAAAAAAAACCTGAAACCTGAAAAACAAATGGGTTGATGACTATGGCAAGATCTCCAAGTCTACTTGTTAAAAAAGAGAGAGAGAAAAGAACACCGGCTACCCCAATGCTATTTAGATAGGAGGGTCATGCCAAATACCTATAAAAGAAGAAAAGATGGGCAACAAATTTTCTAGCACAGGCTTATTAGAAGAAGCTTCATCATTAAGTTTGACTCAAGATATGCCCAGATACGTATTATCAAGACTCTCTCTCATCACGAGTCATAAATCCTAAGACACTACCTGATAGTTAACTTTTGTCTCTCACTGTTATTCAATTTCAGTTTAGTGGCCCCAATGACTTTGAACACTGCCTGTTATTATACTGTTAAAGAACAAATAATTGAACGGTATATAATCATTTCTCCTTCTAACTTAACCACCATTAACTGATTAACTGCCCTGATTAATTGATTAAACGGTTACAATTCTAACTATCAGTGGTAAGTGTACACAGTCTCCATTGCTGCTATAAAATGGTGACATCACACTTCAATGGAAATTCCAGACTTTGTTATATTACGGTTTGGTTAATTTTCAAAATTAGTATATCAGTCTTAGAAACCCTCAGCCTTTTAAGTGAGACACATACTCAAGTCTATATAATTGCATTAGTTCTTGAAATACCACTTCCTCTAAATTAAAACTTTGAAAGGGTGCAGTAAGTACTTAGTCCTATCAATTGAACAGGTATTTCTGATTCTTAACCTAATTTAAATGGAGTGTCCTTATAACACAATTAGAGCAATGGGAAGGGGCTAATGGGGGGTGGGGGAGAAGAGGACAGCTACGTTTACAAAAAAATATTTATCTGAAATAGTCTGAGAGTCTTGCAGCTCATCTTACTTTACTTATCGAGTTTGCAAGTAATTCGCTCATCTCCATATCCTTAAGTGCAGTCTGAGTGGCTCAAATAGATTTATGCACGCTTTATTTGCTTATAATAGATCAGTATCTCTTACTAAGTCATTTCTAGATAGCTGGGATTTATAATCCGAAAGACACTTTCAAGCTGAGTTAATGCATAGTGTCAGGCTTTAAGAAGTTAAAAGGCTGATCGGATGCTGCTGAACAAGACTTGCAGTCATTTTCTGTTGTAATTCGTATCCAGGAGATTACGGATGATGCAAACAAGGAACAAATTTGACCACCACCATTATGAGAGGGGGAAACAACCCACCTGCCACTTTACTACATATAGGATGACATCACTTGGCAACAGGAAGAAGAGAGAAGCACATACAGTACCTGCCCCATACATGATTTCTCATGGAGACACTGAGCCGCAACACCTTCCAGAAAACACTGAAAACACCTTATGCTTGTCCTTTGCTTTCAAGTGAGAAATATGTGGTGGTGTTGGGGTGTTGATCAAACTGAGATGGGGGGAAAGTGAGGTGGGAAAGGGGCAGGAAACAGGATGTTAAGAATAGGATTTGATGGCTCTAACTTGGTAATATTTGATGGTGCTAACTTGGTTATATTCTTCCGAGTCTATTTTTGAGCAGGGCATAGTCTAAACTACCAGCTAAAAGCAGCATGCAATGAAAAAGTCTTTAAAAGAAAGGGTAGCAAATTTTTCTCTCCCTAGAGTATAGGGAGTTACAAAAATTAAGGCAGTACACATGACTCAAACAAGTGTTTGAAGCCATGCACTAGAAGGAAAGAAAGTGAGACAGACCAAAAAGAAACCGAAACCAACAGGGTAGTTATTTAATCTGACCTGCAGGAAAATTCCTTCTTGATCTCCAGTATGATGACTAGTTAGATGGAGAAATCTGCATAATTTCTTTAGGCCTAGCTTTAATCAACTCTTCAACTTATTAGCTCAGCTTCCCCAACTTAACACCTTCCAGATGTGAGGGACTACAATTCCCAATGGATATGCTGGCTTGGCTGGGGATGATGGGAGTTGCAGTTTCAACACATTTGGAAGGCACTAGGTTGGGGAAGGCTGCTCTACAGAATGCAGAGAATAGAGTGCAAAAGGCTTTTAGAAAGACGAAAGAAACATGTTTGTAAAGTTATCATCATAAATTGTATTTTTCTTAAATCTTGACACTGTTCTTTTCAAGGACACTTTAGAGTGATATTTACATGGCATGTGGGCTGTTACAATGAAAACTCCAAACATTTCATCTTAAATACAGTATCTCTGATGACTTTGTCACACGCAGAATTTGTCACAAGCATATTCTCTTGGGCTACAACGGTGTAGCAGTCTCAAACATAACGCGTGCATGCATTGAGCCCAATTTTCAAAGCCGCTGTTAATATCTTTTAAACAACAGAAACATCAAAAGGATCCGTTTCGTAGTTTCTATCACCCCAAAACATTCAGCTCATCAACATTCGCCTTAATGCTGTGGATGGAACACTTCCCGGGCTGTCTTTATCATGGCCCTCGAAGTAGTGCTGCTCAATTCTTCTGCAAAATGAAATGAGGTTACTATAGCCTTTCACTTTCTCGGAGAGTTCGTCACTGATCAGCTGGGTAGTAAGGATCGTGAACAGATGTCCAAATACTAAAGCATCCAGTTCAGTTGGCCTAGGAGGAAAGGAAAATTAATAGACACGTCAACTCTTCAATATCCCACTAAGCATCAGTAGCAGCTCTATAAATAAACTGCAGAGTGTGCTGGAGCTGCCATTTTAAGGAAAACATTCTGTCAGCCACCATTTGCAGGGTGATGGTGGCAGTGGCATTGTCCTTAAGATGGGGCCTAAAGGGTTTGTTTTTACTTAAGGCTCAGAGACTCCAGCACGAAAAGGCTTCACAGAGTTCACCCCATGACTGCTCCAACGGTAGAAGTACTTGGAAAGCTACTTCACATCATAGATCTAAAAAGGCAATGTGGTGTTTTGCCTCTTGGTCACACTAAACTTGCAGAGATTGGCTCCTTAGAGTTAGCACAGCCACTTTTGGGGTGAGATGGGGGGAAGGAGAGGAGAACTTTCTCCCCAGCTCCCCGCTTACATTCTGTCAACTAATCCACAGTACCAGTCTCTGCAATGCAAACAGGTACTAAGGCCTTGGGTAAAAGGGAGCAGGGGAAGGAAAGTGGATGGAAAAGAGATGGCAGGAGTCCTCTCCCCATCATTTGGGAAAGGGGGAGAGGTTTTCCTCTTCTTGAACTGGAGATTCCTTAATTTTAATATAAAAGTAACTTACTTTTTATTGAAGAAATAGAGTTGCGTTCCAAGCCTTTGTGAAAGGGCTTGACAACATTGATCTACATCTTCTAGTACCTGAAAGACCAAACATACAGAGAGGGCAGAATGTAGGTTTTATTGGATGACTACAGAAACAAATAAAATTGTACTCAGGGCATTAAAACAAACTGTAAACACCGGAATAATTTGGATGGTGATAGAAATGTGAAGGCTCGGGGGGGGGGGGGGGAACGTTTCCCAACCCCCCTGAGGACTGTTTCTGTTTTGCTTTTTATGAAAATATGGAAAAGTAGAACAGCTTTGGATTATGAAATATTTTCTTTTAGAATTTAAGACAAAGTATTATATATTGTTACTCAGCCTTTACTCCCCACAAAATGATTTCTAAAAACTATGTAATAAGAATGCTTTTATAGAAAGACTAGAGATATAAAATGTCTGGAAATAATGAAGCCATGGGGGGAAATGGGTTTTTTTTTTTAATCCTCTCTGTACGATTCCCAGCATAGTTTTTTTATTCCTTATTAAAATTGTTGCTCCAAAGTATATTTTACTGATAGACATTTATGCTTCGTTTCCCAACATACTCGACAGTTTGGGTTTTGTTCTATGGAGTCCTGTGTTTCTGATGCTGTAGCAGCCATTGAATGTTGTTCTAATCGAGTCAGACAAAAATTATTAATTTACTAACTGAGTTAACTTTTAAAAGTTTTAAAATGTAACGATAATTTTATGAGCAAACTAAGTTATACATAAAATAACTTTAGGAACAGGACGTCTGTTTTATGTTCCTAAAGCTCCTGAACCTGGCCCCTCCAGATGTTTTGGACTACAGTGCTCAGCATTCCTGACTATCGGCCATGCTATCTGAGGCTGATGGGGACTGAAATCCAAAATATCTCAAGGGCGCCAAGTTGGGGAAGGCAGAATTAAGGGGCAATCCTATGAGTTGTGCCCTGGGTAGTCTTAAGCCCCCAAACTCGGGGATGTATGAGCATCTTACGCAGAGAAGGAGGCTTTGCATTTTAGCTAGATGGGTGATTTTGCCTGTCTAGTGGAGGCTTCTGGGAGGGGGGAAAGGAGGCTGGGGCAGCAACAGGGAACGGTGTAAACCAGCTGCTCCAGCCGCCTCCTCTCCTCATCCCCAGGAACGCCCCTTTTTCTCACCTCCACATTCCATTTGTGAGCAGGGAGAGGTAGCCAGGGTGATTCTGTCCACACTGGCTATGAGGGGGAATTCCTGGCTACGAGGTCGGAGTCATTTCTCCAAACTTGTATCCAGAAAACAGAATAATCCTGGGTTCCCCAGATGCTGTCTAGGGGACATAAGATTGCTTCCCCCAAGCAACCAAGTGGCTTTAGAAGCGCAAAGGGTACTAGAAAAAAACCTATTGCTTATTTTTCATTTTTTCCATAAATTTCCAATTTTTCCAACAGCCCACCCCACAAAAAAACCTGTCCCCCCACCCCCCGTGGCCTCAAAATTTCAAGAAATTTTACAACTCTAGACAGTAAGTACCAAAGTGACACTCCAAACAGTTTCCAGTATGCAAGGATTTATTCTTCACCCACCCCGCCAAATGTGTGTTTCTGTTTTGTTGCTCTATATTTTGGTACAAACACTGTATTTGCGATGTGAAATGGTTCTCATGAGTATCTTAGTATCTCATTTTTAAAAACATTTTTTAAAAAAAACAAGCAAAAATAAACAGGAACAACAAATACAATTGCAACTAGCACGTATCTATCACTAGTATATATACTCTGAGGCTAGGACGCAAAGGGCTACATGGGGTATTCTCTATGCACACCAGGGCTTTTCAGCTTTCTCCTTTCTGCTGGTAGCCCTCCATGCCTCCCCACCCAAATCTCCTCCCTCCAAAGGTTATAGGTCTCCCTGGAACAGCACCTCAAACTGGATGCATCTACTGAAAGTGCTTCATATGCAGATCTCTCTCCGGATCACAACCAGAGATTTTATGCTGATTGTCTGTATGTCATTTCAATTATCTATTAAAACTGGAAAAATCTGCAATATTCTAAATTCAGCTGGAATTACACCATGCTAACCCTCTACCTTGTGGTCATAATCCAACATGAGGAATTCAAGGCTACCATGGGAATCCCAAGGGTCATGATGTTTTGATCCTATGTTAAACACACCTATCTCTCCCCTTCAGATTGCTCACAAACTAAACCTTATCAGTTGTAGAACTTAGATTATTCTGCAGCAGGGCTGCAATGTTAGGTTGAAGAGCATATTAATTTTTTTAAAAAATTAAATAGAAATCCTCGGGTGGCAGGCATCATCAGAAGACGCATTCCCGCTTCTCTCACAGAGGACAGAATGCCTCTTCTGATATGGTGGGCTACGATAAGGTGTGCACACATCATCAAAAGTCAAAGGAAGCATGCCTCTTTCTTAGTCCCTCCAGTTTTTTAGACTACAACTCCCCTCGTTCCTGGCTATTAGTCATGGTAGCTGGGTCTGATGGGAGTTGTAGCCCAACACCTCAGGAGAGACCCAGATTGGGGAAAGATGCTTTAGAATTATTGGTTTGGATTTGGAGGAGCTGCCTTCATTTTATTTATGGGCTGATTTAAATCAATTGACTAAACGCATCCAATTAAGATTTCTTTATTCATGGGGCAACTGTTCTCAGATTGTGGATTTAAGCCAGCCTTCTCCAACCTGGTGTCTTGAAAAAGTTTTGGATTTCAACTCCCATCAGCCTCAGCCACCATGGCCAATGACCAGAAATGCTGAGAGTTGTAATGCAAAACATCAGGAAAGCACCAGGTTGGGGAAGGCAGATTTAAGAATACAGGAAGTAACAAGTATTCCTTGAAATCTATCTATTTATCTATCTATGCATTACTATGTGAAAAATAATTCAGGTTTGGGCACTGATGACTGACCTGGTCAAACGACTTGCTGCCCCAGCCAATAGCTTTCATTTTACGTTGGACCTCCCATTGCTTCTGATAGGCCAAAATACGACTGAGAGGCCAAGGATAAGGAGATCCATATCTTGGGTGAGTAATCTTGAAGGGGGGTGGGGGAGAGAGAAAAGATGCTCCTGTTATTGTATATCTGAGAATAAAGCTGTATTTTACAAAATGACTAGGGCTGCATTGTATTTATTGCCATGGTACTGTTTTTCTATGCTATTCTGTGCAATTATTCATAACTTGAAGCTAAAAAAACCCTCAAGCCTTTAGAATTATATTAAAAAAACATTTCCACTTTGAAACCAGTATATCCAGTAATGACAGAGCGCTCCCCCCAAAATGTATATGCAAGCAAAATTAAAGCGAAAAAATGGTATCATTAGTGGTATAAACCTCTATGTTTCATTTATGAGTAGGGACTTGCAATTGTGAGCAAAAGTGTTTTCTCATTAAAATTTAATTAAGATAAATGCTGCAGAATCACTCACCTCCTGGACTGTAGCATCATCACACCACTGAAGATACAGCTAGAAACCAAAGAATACTAAAACTTCATAACATATAAGGTTACACAGACAGCTAATTCCTTGCAGCTTTGTCTTCCATCCCTACCGAACAAGGCATTAATAATAATATTTAGACTACAGAAAGGTGGTTGCCAGTTCTGTCATGGAGCAAGCGCGGGATCCCAACCACCACCACCCTGAACCGAGATTGCAATATGTAAATGTAAAGTGTGCTGGTTTTTGAGATTTATTCTTAATCATAAACCCTTCCTTGTATTTTATACAACGGCAACAACCAACAACAACAACAAAAGGTGTGGGTGTGTTGGTATCAGCTTGCAGTATCACGAAGAAAATAGCATTCTATTCCCCTTCCCCAATATCATTCATTTCCCAAGACTGACAAATTACTCATGTTTTGCCATACCTCTGCTGTCAAAAGCATATTATTGACTAATTCCATGTAGGCTTTCATCTCAGCTTTTTGGACTTCATCCAACCCATCACTAAGTGAATGGCCCTAAGGCAGTAGGGAAAATGGGAGGTGGGAGCAGGGAGAGATAAGAGAAAGGAGAGCAAAAACGATCAGGTTGGGTTCCTTCCAAAGCCCACTGAAGTCCAGGGCTTTGCCTCACCCCGAAAGCTCACTACATTATAACACCACACATTAAAAGCAGCTTTGTAGACCACAAAGACAATTGAAGTCTCACAGAGAAAAATAAAATAATACCGAAACGTAATCTTTCAGGCAGAAAAGCACAAGGGACACCAGCATTTCCAACTCTAGAACTGTTTTGCTGCTGCTTTTCCGCTGAGTAGCCTTTATAAATACGACATCGTGGTAAATACACAAAAGTAAATTATGATGAGGCAACTAAATACAATGCATGGACATCGATTTACAAGGCCAGAGAAAGAAGCCAGAGTCAGTGTGAATATTGATTATCTGGAATTTTAAGATTTAAACAAAATGAATCTCTGTTCCATAAGCACTAGACTGTGGAAGCCAGGAAGCAAATGGAACATCTAGGCTGGCCAAAATGGCAGAAGCCTGCATACAGCAATCTCTCAGACAGAACTTCTGAGATCCCATCTTCTGACAGTACCCACTTGTCAGAAAAATTGCTTTTGACAGTACCCAATTGCCTGTAAAAGCAGGGAGGGGAAAGTTTCAGAGTACCATCTGAACTATAGTTGGAAGAGGAATTATCAGTAACGAATTCAGTAGGTGGCTATCGTGGGAACCCTGGTGTATATAGGCACATGCACAATAATATTTTAATTCTGGACATAACTAATTCTCAAGATTTGGACAAAGACAGATCTCATTTAAGACTTTTCCCTGTGCAGCAGACATTCTGACATGTGCTTTTGTCAAAAGCAACTATAATCAACATATTTTAGAATTTTCTGCCTATCGTATCTCAATGGAAAGAATCTGAGAAGCAAGTGTCAGAATAAATTTGGAAAAAAATCGCATGACAGAATTAGCCAAATGTTCTGGAAAAAGGTTGGAGAAAAAGCTAAATAACTGTTGTTAAACAGTTGAATTGTGGACAACACCTTTAGATGCAGAAAACTACTGAGTCATCTTAGTGGCAATAGGGATTAGCAAGCAGTTGAATAAAGCGTTGCATCCCTAAAATCACAAACATGTATTCCAAATGTTTGGGAAGTTTATGCAATAGAAAAAAGTTTACATATCCAAACTAACATCCTGTGAGAAAGAAAGAAGGCAACCTTGGAAGTCAGGTAGAATTGCCTGGCATTTATGAACCCCAAAACGGTTGGATCCAGTCTTTGGAACAGAAAGGCTACGTTCCATCCATGGAAAGCTTTTGATCCAGTGGAGGGGTCCCACTGGTGGAAAGGGAGAGGCAATTTTGTGATTCCCCCTCCCCTTACAGTCCCCAGCACCACCTCCCATGCTGTTTTGGAGGGTCCCTCAACCCTCCAGAGCAGAGTTTCAGAGGGATCAAGGGGCTGCAAGGAAGGGGAAAATCAGCCAAAGTCCCCTTCCTTACTTCTGTCAGTAGGAGCAAAGTCTGGATCGAACCAATGGACCTAATATCAGTGACAGCAAAAAGGCATGCTCACACCTACATTTTCCAAAACTCCCTCTGAGTAGAAGTCCCTCGCAACATCTTTACTTCTTCTGGACCAATCTCCAAACTGTTTTTAGAACTTAGAAATGTTTGAAAAACATGTTTTGAGGTTGTGTAGGTGCTCTTTACTAGGGGAAAACTCACAGGAAAATACAGGCACATGTGTGGATGATTTATCTGTGTGTCTCTGGGCCCATGGAAAAGACAGAAACACAACATTTTATGTTTACACATACATGCACACACATATACAAGGAGGACCACACACAGCAAATTTCACACCAAGAAAAGATACTTGTTCTGGTGCTTAAAAGTACCAGGCTTACATGCCTAAAGGGATAGGAGGAAAGGGCATGAAAGAGAAATCATTTTTGCCCACAAGCATTCAGTCTAAATGAACAGCCATGCAAATATTCAACAGCCTCGAAACCTCTCTCTCTCTCTACATATACACACACAGCCCTTCCTAAACTGGATCCTGTCCTAAAGCTTATTAATAAATAATTTTCTTTATGAGCCATTAGAAGAAGCCTTACCATGCAAAATAAATGATGCCATCCTGTCTTCCACAGCTCTGATTCTACTTTATTAAGTCACCAAGTTAATTTCATAGACACAAATTTAATTAGTACAACTGAATGAGTATTTACTGAGCAAACTGGTTTAGTATATGCACCTTACCTTGGCTTTTACAAACTGGACAATGGGGCCAAGTTCAGAAACTACTTGATTTCCTACATGAATAAATGGCACTTTTCCTGTGAATAACAACAACAACAAAAAATAGAATACTTATAATATTCGCCACCTAATTTGAATATCATTTGGATCCATTGATTACACTGCATCCAAGAGGATATAAGGTATTCTATGCATTAAAATTTCCACAAATGCAAGGTTAAATATTTTCACCAGAGTATCTGCTTTCAAAGCTTTGTGTGAAAATAATAGTTTGCAGCATTTATTGCATCCTAAATATTAAGCCCTGTAAAATACAAATACTGAGAAGCAAAACAAGTTGTGGACCAGTGTTGGGTCGGGGCAATTCCTTGGTCCCTTCAGCATGGAGATTCTCTTGGGTGCCCTCATTCAGGAATATGAAGGCCTGCACAGCAACTATGCTCAGCCTGGCAAGCAGATGCAGGTTCTGGACAGCACACAAGTGCCTCTGTCCACACACAGGAAATAGCAGCACAACTGTGTCCCATCGCATGTTCATTTCCTTGCAAAAGGTTCCCAATCTTACTTGTGATTGTGTCCTAAATCAAATGCCAGAATAAGGAAAGACTTTCCCTACAATACATTTTAAAATATATAATGTTGAGAGCTGACAAGCCTCAATATATTTACCTTGTTTTTGTGCTATAAATCCACTTCATCAACTGACTCCTGTCTCTCTGACAAGTAGACATCGTTGGGCTCTTTGGACATAGTTCCAAAACTAACTGGACTGCTACGAAATATCTGCTCAAGATTCTACTCTTGGTTGGCTTTAACAATGTTATGTCAGCTTCATAAAACTTATGCAGGCTCACAAAGTAATCGTAAGCTAGAACTTATGCAAAAATGTAGGAGCTGCATGGTAAAAAAACAATCTGTTTTATCACTGACTTAATAATAGTGTGGCACAGAGTGGTAAGCGGCAGTTACTGCAGCCAAAACTCTCCCCGCAGCCTGAGTTCGATCCCAGTGGAAGCTGGTTCTCAGGCAGCCGGCTCAGGTCGACTCAGCCTTCCATCCTTCCGAAGTCGGTAAAAGGAGTACCCAGCTAGCTGGGGGAAAGGTAACTGCGACTGGGGAAGGCAATGGCAAACCACCCCGCTACAAAGTCTGCCAAGAAAACGTCAGCGAAAGCAGGCATCCCTCTAGGAGTCAGTAATGACTCAAGTGCTTGCACGAGAGGTTCCTTTCCTTTCCTAATAATATACAAACTGCATCTAGGGTGTGTGTGTGTGTGAGAGAGAGAGAGAGAGAGAGAGAGACAAGACATTGAAAAAACTGTTAATTTTTTCATGCACCTAGGACAAGCATTTAACTGTGGGAGGTGTAATGAAGACACAGAGGCTTCACTTCACTATTAGGAGGCAGTTCTTTGCACATATCCTGGTGCTCAGACAAGTGAAGAAAATTGAGCAGAGTGTGAGCTCCTTTGCTCAATGGTCCTTGGCAGAGATGCAGAGGCTGTAATCCTGAGACTAGCATCAATATCCTCTATCTCTTTAGTGAAGGATTCTGGACTAAGTGACTTGAGGTATCCCCACTTTAATTGTTATTTTTGTCAAAGAAAGGAAGAGAAGCAAAGTTCTAAAGGAATACTGAATACAGGCATCTTTGCTGTCCAGAGCTTTACCCCGGAGCACTGCCTGGTAGTTACACAGGCTCACAAAGTAATCGTAAGCAAGAAGCAACACTTCTGCACAATGACGTGAACTGCAAAAGGAATGCAGGGTCTTTTGAACTTCCAGACCTCTCAGTGGTTTTATTGATCCAGGCTTTGCTTCCACATAGCTGCTATATATAAAGAATGATCTTTTGGTGTTCCTGCAGTAGGAGTCAGCATTTCAGTGCTCTCAGAAGGCTCTTAACAGATGCAGAGAACATGAGCAGAGCCAACCACACAGCCCTCGGATACAAAATCCCACAGCGGAGGGGGGTTGAATGCTTTCACGGCTGTGGGTTTAACCTCATGTAACTAGAGCCGCAATCCTAGGCACACTAATCTTAGAGTAAATCTTACTGAATCCAGTCAGACTAACCTCTGAGAAAATATGCATCAGATCGTGCGTATGATACTTAATAAGGCTTTTGCACTAGGCAGTAAGAAATGCTATCAAATCACTAGCTAACGAAACTGAGAGAATATGCACCTTAAACTGGAATTTTGTCTGGTCTGGTTATTTCTCTTCTCCAAACCCAGTGAGAGAAAACTCACCACATTATAGTTGACTAGCACACCATTTCCCTAGAAAGCGATAGTCCCTCTCCCAGTGGTTTCAGGCCATAAGGGAGAATGACCAGATGATAAATTCAGGTGATCAAGCACACTGCTTTGAGTGAATCCAATCCCACAATATTCACAGGATGTCTGCTTTAGCCTGCATGGGCCCTCTGCTAGTAAGCCCAGCTTGTAAGGAACACGGGCTATACAGTTTGCTTGTTCCCTGCAATGAGCAAAGGGTGTACACGTGTGTATGTGTGCGCACTCACATGCATCTAGGCACTTCCAACAATGGCCCCGTTCAGAAGACACCTTAAACCACAGCTTTAACCATGGTGGTTAAGCCAGAAAGCCTTATTCACCGTGGTTAAAGCCATGGTTTAAGGTGTCTTCTGAACGGGGCCAACATAGACCAAATAAGAATCAATAGCAGCTGTTCCATGTGCTTACACAAATTCAAAGACTGGGGCCTCAGCTAGACCTACCTGTTATTGCGTGACGGAGGGGTGAAGATCTCGCAATGTTTTTATCGTGAGATCCCCCCTGTTTACACACGCGGCATGACAGCCTCGGAAGGAAAGGACGTCACACCCAACATTTTGTTTGTTTTTTAAGAAACAGAAGATGTCCGTGAGCACTCGAGTGAAAAAGGTAAGTTGTTGTTGTTGTTTTTAAAAAATTCCCCGCTCCCTCCAACCCACCCTCGATGGGCGCAGAGCTCCCTCTGTGCACGGGTCCTGGCTCCTCGTGAGGAATTGGGACAAACCGCGATGCCCGCACACACCTTCCACAGTCTCGGGGAGACCATGGAAAAAGCGGGCCTAAAGTGTAGGGCAAGATCCCGGGGCAAGGGAGTGATCAGCCCTCCCTGATCCCGGGATCCCCTGTGCATCATGTGAACACACAGAGATGATCCTGGGGATTGCCCCGGGATTTCGCCCCATCTAGTTAAGGCCTGGGGCTCCAATTTTAAAGTTGAAAGTGGTACATGGAAAAGGAGTGCGGAATGGTTGCTTACTGCAGCCACTTTCTCCTTAAGAGTCTTCATACGAAGGTGCCTTATAAGGAGTCTGGCCACTGGTCTATCTAGCTCAGGATTACTTGTACTGACTGGCAGCCACAGCTCTCCAGGGTTTTAGGCAGGGTTCCTTTCCTAGACTTCGATACTTGCTAAGAGAAAAGTGCTTAGGGAAAAAAGGCTGCAGGGAGTGGGGACATGAGAGGGTAAGGGGGGTTCAGATCCTTTCACCCATACTGGTATTGTATTTTACATTTTTGTACTGCTGCTAGCTTCTGTTTGGTTATCATTTTTATTAGTATATTGTAGTTTTAATCTTTCATACTGCATTTGATTGTCTTTATTTTATGGTTTAATTGTTGTGAACCACCCAGCAAGCTTCAGCTACTAGGTAGTATAAAAATGTAATTAAATGCACCCTTTTTGTTGTTAAACTGCGACTCCTTGTTCCCCTTCACTGTGATGGGGAAAGTTCTGTATTGAAACACACAGAACGTTGTGCCGAACTTGGCCGTGCTGTATTTGAATGTGCCATACTGCAAGGGATTAAGAATGCTGAACTGTATTATTTCTGTTCCTTACAGGAAAGAATCTGTAGTATTAACAAGAAGCAAACCCACATACAGCAACTCTGACTGATCTCCAAGATGAGATACTGTTGCCATAGTTTCCAAACACAGGTGTAATGTAAATGACTGCTACACTTACCAGATGGGGACATATATTCTGCATTTGCCCTACAAACCACCTGGACTGGCAGATTGCACATTTGCAAAAAGGCCTGAAAATAAAGAATAAATAAAAGGTTACACTTATTATCTACAGACAAAACAAATATTTTTAAAATGTAGGAGTTTAAGCCTCAGGACAAGTTTTTAAAAAGCTGCTTGCCAAAACATCTAAATACACCATGATGCTTGTAGACACAGGATTTCCACATTCTGCTTATCATAACCTCACCACTTCAGACGCTGCTGCAAATTACATATTACAGAAGGCAAATGGAATGATGACAATCCAAAATATACATATTTGTCTGTATCTTTCACTCAGTTACTTTTACTTAACCAAGATACCCTCTCGCTACCATAATGAAAAAGTATCTTATATTACATTTATTTTTGCTTGCTGCTCTCACTATTGTTTCGTGTTTCTTTTATTCTACTGTTTGGTTTGGAAGAGAGTTGTGATTCCTATAGTTCTAAAATGGATAAATGAGAACACAACCAGAAAATACAACCAGCTATCTTTCGAAGCTGAAAGCTATTATGTACAATTCAGATTTCTCATTCAGCTTCACCCACAAATCAAACAGCAGATCACTTTACATTTAAACTTACAAAGCAGAGAAAGGTGTGATTTTGTGTTCTTGTGGTGTACAACCCCTAACTCTAAAGAGTGCTCAGCCTACAATACAGGAAGCTGCCAGGCACATGTGCCGCCCCACCCCATTCTACCACTGAGCTGACTATAAAGTCTAAATCAGCCTTGTCCAACCTGGGAAGTTCCAGATCCTTTGGACTTCATCAGCCCCTGCCCATATTGCCAGGAGCTATAATGCAAAACATCTGGAGGGGACCAGGTTGATCTAAATTCTGGCTGGTCTAATTCCTGGCTCTGCTGATGGATTTGAAATCTCGGAACTCGAACTGTGAGTTGGGGGCCCCTGGAAGGGGAGACATCTATTTGGATTCTTCCACCCCCAGCAGGTTGCTCCCAAACAAGCAGACCCTGGGTTTCTCTCTTAGAGCCTTTAAACAGGAGCTCTAGATACAGAATGTGAAGCAAAGAGCTGCACGCTCCTTGTCCTGTGGATCAAAGCCTAGAGCAGTCAAGCAGGCTCTGCTGCTACAACAGAAAGTGAGGGTGATATGACCCTGCTAATTGCCCTTTTGCCCTGGTCCACAGATCCATGCATAGTAGCAGAATGCATGCAAGAATCTCTATAGCTATGCTCCCACCAAATGTGTGGATGGACAATGTGAGGAAGAAAGGTGTCCCTGAAGATGCAGGAGAAGATCCCAAATTGATTCATTTTGAGCAATACTGTGTTAAATAGAGTTACCGAGGGTTTGGTATTTCTTGCTTTTTGTTTTAGAGCTGCACATTATTAATCTTTCAAATAAATCGAAACCAGTTCAAGTAGTATCACAATGAGTAATATTTTAAACAAAGCACCTGAAAGTGCCATTGTGAAAACACATGGAAAGGAAAAAAGGATGTGCATTTTCCTTCATAAAAACACAACAAAGGGAAAGCATCGATGACAACTGAAGAATTATTCTCCAATTTAACTGAGAGTGGGTGGAGGAAGCATGTCTGGAAATTATAAAACATGAACAAATGTGCAAAATATTCCGGTTTTCCTATCAAGCAGCAGCAGACCCTGTAAATTGAAAAGTCTGTCTGAAATTATAAATGAAAACTGCTCAGTATCATTCTTGGGAGTGACAGATTATATTCCTAATCCAGTTATGGTAATACTCACATTTGTAGTTTAACATAAATTAAGTGTTTAATTGTATTTGTGACTACTTTAAACAAAGTAACAAATTCTTTTGTACCTGTAAACGTAATTTATTGCAAAGCCAGGTTCATTTTCCAAAACAATCTGTTTTACACTGCACGGGAATGCTGCTATAATGGTATAATGTAATTCCTGCAGCAGAATGTGGGAAGAGAGTAGACTCACTGGTAGCACAGAGGAGGTTTTGAAGATAAATGAAGATGCTATTCATTCAGGGGTAATTTCATCTTAGAACCATATGAAAGATGTTTCACTCAGACACAGTAGATGCCTGGCTTGGGATTTCAGTCTATTTTCAGCTACAATGTAATGTTGTTAAATCGATTATGTTGATACTGTATTTCTAATCATGAAGAATTCCAGCTATTATTCTGCTTAAAGAATGGATTGTCAAGCTCTCATTATATTGCTCAGTCTCTCTCTCCAGTTTAGAGCAACAAGCACAGTTTCAGTTCACAAAATTGAAATTATAAATTCCCATTAAAAGAGTCACAAATCAGTACAATCAAGACCAGATTGTAGAGTTGCCTTTAAAAAAGAAAGAAAGAAAGAAGTGGTTGTATAAGACATCCCTCCTTTTCACTGTTAACAAAATGTAAACTGGTGACCTGCCAATGCATCATGAGAATTTCTCTTCCACAGCAACGTTTCCCACCAATCGTGTCTGTTTCCATGGAGGGGGGGGGGAGTCCCTCAGCCTCCCACCTCTATCAAAATTGGTACACATTTCAGTTTGGAGAACTGCATGGAATATGGCTGTATTGATATCATGGGCTTGTATAGGCTAGCTCCTGTGCTACCCTGTTGCCATGACCATGTGATACTTAGTGCAGCACCAGACCAGGCTGGAGGCATTGGGGCAGGGAGGGGGGTGTCATTGTGATCCACTTACTCACTAGGAAACCCCTCCACCCTGGGATGGGCTATGAGGGCCTGGACCTTACGTTGGGCCAAAGAGACTGATTTGGGATGTTATTGATGCTGCCCAATGCTACTACCCATCTGAGCTAGTGGAGGCAGTCTCAGATGTGGTTCTGGAGAGCTTCGGCTATGGGGTGGCATATAAATGTAATAAATATATAAACCATACGATTTTTGACCTGGGGTACTAGAACATCCATTCTGAGACCACCACCTCAGGACTTCCTGGCCTCCATGAAAACCAAGGGGGGTGTCTCCGTTTGTCATTGAACCAACACATAGCGCAGGATACACCCTCCATCTGGCCTTTGTCTCAGGGCATAAGAGGGTGGTCTGGATAATGGGGGAGGCGAGGAAGTCAACCCATCATCTTGGTCAGACCATTTCCTGGTAAAGTTTGGTGTCACATGAGCCGTGTTCAAGGTTTTGCTGAACATACAAATCCCTAAATGACTCGGGACCAGGATACCTAGCTGATCTTCTTCCTGTGTATATAGCCAGTCTGCAAAGCCCTTACTGGTCGTTCCACAGCCAATGGATTGTCACCTGACTGGCCTTCTCAGTGCTGGCACCAATTCTTTGGAACAGTCCCCCATATGTGATCCGAGTCACAGAAAAGGTGGCAAGTTTTAAATGCCTCTTGAAAACACATTTACTCACACAGACTTTCCCTGACCAATGAGACTTTGTTACCACCATGTTTTATTGTCGTGATGATGTCATGTTTTAAGATATTCTTAACTGTTTAATTTGTTATTTTTTTCTTGCTTTATTTTTATGTTGTATTTTAATGTAAATTGCTTAGCAATTTTAGTATATTAAACAGTATTAAAAAATTGTAAATAAATAAACAACGTAGTCCAGCAAGACAATCAAAGCTGCCTCAGTCCCAAACCCAGGTGAAGCTGGTTTGAACTGTGTCTAGATAACCCGTTTAATTCAAGGACCCCTACACAATCAAGTACATTGCACAAAAATGGCACAGTTGGAGACTTGTTGGGACTTCTCCAACTAAGTGGGATCCAGAAAGGTGCTTTTTTTTCTTTCAACATAGGTTTCACAATAGCTACCTTAACACTAGATAACACGACTCCTTCTTCCAAAGAGGCATTGGCCCCGTTCAGAAGACACCTTAAACTAAGGCTTTAACCATGGTGGTTAAGCCAGAAAGCTGGGCTGTGTTCAGAAGACACCTTAAACCATGGCGTTAAGCCAGGAAGCCTTATTCACCATGGTTAAAGCCATGGTTTAAGGTGTCTTTTGAACACAGCCTGGCTTTCTGGCTTAACCACCATGGTTAAAGCCGTGGTTTAAGGTGTCTTCTGAACGGGGCCAGTGTCTACCCTCCTTAACCAGGCAAACACACCACCCCTGACTGCTTTAAACAGCCAGGAAGGGGAAGGAACAGGTGCACAGTATTTAATCTCACATATCCTCAAGCTGCATACATCATAACAGTACAAACAGGTCCCAAGAGTACATCCCTAGAACTTTCAAACAGCTTCAACTGTGGAAGAGCTTGTTGTTTCTGCTGAATGGATAAGGCAAAGCTGGAAGAGGCAGGAGCCTGCTGAAAGACATGCAACAGCTCTGGAAGATGCAGCTTCTAGCTTCGGTAGCCACAGGCAAGCTGGAAAGGCTATAAAGGGAGGGTCTGATTCTGTTGCTATTGTACTTCTTCAGCTGGCTCATGCGGGCTGGCTGCCTGACCAGTTCTGACCATGCTAGCTGGGGCTAATGGGAACTATAGTTCAAAACATATGGAGGGCACCAGCTTGGGAGGTGCACTGGGGCTAATTCTTACATTATATGTGAAGAATGACTGCTGCTCCCCCATGGTACCATCCCCTTCCACTCAAAGGAAGTGAGAACACTGAGATCATATCGCTGACAACACTGTTACTTCTCCCTTCCATTGAAGGCTGACTTAAAATGATGTATTTGTAGAGTTACTTTCTGAATCTCGATTCCACAGAAAGCTAAGAAAAGTAGCTGAGATAAAAACAAAGATGCACAATAAAGAACTTTTAATGGAATGTGTGTTGACACATATAGTATCATACAATATATTTGAAAGGGGAAGAAGTTCATATCTGCCAATGATGTGAATGGTAATAAAGAGTCTGACAAGAACCCCACATAAAAATAGTTCTTTCCCCTACAAATGCTACACCAAGGTACCGGTTCCCCTCTATTCAGGACTGGTTAGGCCTCAACTTGAGTATTGCATCCAATACTCAAGAAGCATGGAGACAAGCTGGAGCGTGTTCAGAGGAGGGCAACCAGGATGATCAGGAGTCTGGAAACAAAGCCCTATCTGGAGAGACTGAAGAACTGGGCATCTTTAGCCCGGATAAGAGAAAACTGAGGGGAGACATGATAGCACTCTTCAAATACTTGAAAGTTGTCACACAGAGGAGGGCCAGGATCTCTTCTCGATCATCCCAGACTGCAGGACACAGAATAATGGGCTCAGGTTGCAGAAGGCCAGATTCTGGCTGGACATCAGGAAAAACGTCCTGACTGTCAGAGCAGTATGACAATGGAACCAGTTACCAAGGGAGGTTGTGGGCTCTCCCACACTAGAGGACTTCAAGAGGCAGCTGGACAACCATCTGTCAGGGCTGCTTTAAGGTGGATTACTGCATTGAGCAGGGGGTTGGACTCGATGGCCTTGTAAGCCCCTTCCAACTCTACTATTCTATGATTCTATGACCTAATATCTCTCACAATGGCAATTGGGAGGGTTTCTGCCCTGAAAGGCAGCTGAGAAATACTTTAAATTAAATAAATAAAGTTACCAGATAGGTATTAGCCCACTGCAAAATAGGGAACACAAAAAGTCAAGTAACACGGTCCTGATTTTTCCAGTGTTTAGGACCCAATCTGGCTGCCCATCTTGGAGTGTTGGAAGTTATTCTTCAAGATGCTGTTATTTCATCCTTATTTTCAGGCAGGAAAGGCATACACAAAAACTGCAGAAGCGACACATACTAGTAGAGCAATCCAATGGAGCTGCTGTACTACCTCTGGCGCTAGTGTTGTAATTTCCCTCCCATTCATGTTGACGGAGGTTCTCCATCACATCCAAAGCCATGCCTGCTCTCTGCAGCCTGGGCCGGGGGTGGGAGGCAGCTTTTAACCTTCCTTCCCACCATTCCCATGGTCAACTCCGATGGGAGGAAATTTGCAACACTAGCTGGCATAGCTCCTGGTCTGTTCCAGGGGAATGAAAGCACTCAGATTCCTCTGGATTCCTGGGCTTCCCCAACAGGCCCCTGAAATGCTTCTGGCCCTACTGCCAGAAAAACACTGCTGCCTGTACAGCGACACAGCAGAGCTTTCTGCAGCCACACCGGGGAGGTCTCCAGCAGCTGACCATCCTCTCTGCAAGAGGACAGGGAGGCCTACAACTTGCTATGCTCCTCAGCTACCCTCCCAGGAAGCAGAGGATTGCTCTCTTAAAATGTTTGCTGGACAACTTCAGCCAATTTTCGAAAAGAAAAAAGTCAGTTTGCAAAACAGCTGGAAAGCAGCCGCTGACATATTCTTTCTTCCTTCACAGCTGGCTATTTGCATGATAAGGAAGAAGTGGATGATACTGAATTGGTACTAAATATATTAGCTCTTACATAAATAGAAATGGCTTATAGATGGAAAACTCCTCAAATCACATCAAGGAAAGGACAAGGATATGGAAAATAACAGAACTGAATGAAATGACACACTTAGATTTGAGAAGGAAGGTTGATGGAAAATCCATTGAAAAATGGAATTTATTCATTAGATATTGGAACGGATTTATGAAACAAAGTAGTATTGAGTTTTTTTCTCTGTTTTATTATTTATTTAAGGGATTACCATCCCACATTTCCAATTCCTAAAAGGAAATGTTCAGTGGCTTTGTCTGTTATATTATCTGTTATATTCACACATTTATGTTTTATTATAATTAAAAAGTTTAAAAGAAAAAAAGTCAGAACATTCATGCTATCTTCTTATAGTTATAAAACAAAGCTTATTAATCTGATATTGGTTCTTTAATTTTGTTTAAAGCAATGGCTCCAATTTAATGTTACAAGACTAAATTTTAAGATTGCTTATTGTACGTTACTTGGAGTGTTTTGTCATTATATCTTTCATATTATTCCTGTTTTAATAAGATTTTTATTTTTTTGTTCATGGGGAGAGGAAAATCATGCTATTAAATTACTTTTTAAAATGTTCATAAATTTAATGCAATTTTAATTAGCAATTTTCTTTCTTCCAATGGTCTATATTCAACAGCAATAAAATTGACTCGATTAGTACACCTGGGGTCTGTAACAGACCACTAAGTTAATTCCAATGAAGTTAGCTTTAAATATTTTACTAGGACACTTTTCCCTTCACCACCAAAAACATCTAGGAGGTATGAATCTAAAAAAAAGAAAGGGCACTGAATGGGTATTACCTCCTTCTCATAATTACAGAATCAGTTTTTAAAAAATACTATTTTGCTTTGTTAAATGACAGCTTTTGCAACACTGGGGCCATTTAGACTCCAGTATTTTGGACACACAGTATTTCCCACCATTCACTTAACTGAAATCTAAATGATCCAATCGATCTTTTAGGAGGGCTGAAACACAACAGAACAACCAACAACCAGAGCCACTTTCAAATGTCCAGGAGGGCAGGAACATTGCCCATGTACAACAGAACATGCATAAAGTGCCTGCTGTCCCCTCCTTACATATTTTCAGAACTGCCTTCATTCTATATGTTTGAAAAGAATTCTAGTAGGAGATTAACAGTGGAATCCTGTGCATGTCTCCTGCAAAGTAAGCCCCATCGAATATACAATTTAAATTCTTGTTACCTTCAGTGTATTGGGTCAAAGAGGTCTGTAGATAATGAACATTATCTATAATATTTCTATATTAATGAACAGAAGTAGCAAATAGTTATGTGAAATTTCATCAAAAAAAGACAATATTTTGCGACAAAATAAAACTGAACAATTAAATGATAATTATAATTTTACTATATTTTAATGAAAGGCAGCATGCAACATGGAAAGCACAGCACCACCATTCTAGATATTTCTAAAACACACTATTCAGTTATTGAAATTATTATTTTTATTATTTAAATTCATTCTTAAGGAAAGAAAATCAGTGTCAAGAATTTAAAGTACAAATGCAAAGGATTGTCAGATCCAACAACACTGTGCAACATGGTAGTTAATGACCAAGTATGCAGCGTCGCAGTAATTCAGTTACCCATTTCATGAGCCATTGTAGACAGATGACATTTTACCACATATACAGAATTTCTAAATACTACAAAAGAAAAGGGAATTTAGGACTGTAAGCAGCCTCCTCGCTTGCTCTGAAGCTCATGCCAAACTGATGTTCTAGCTCTTTGATAAGCTCCTCATCCCTAAATAATTAGAGAAATGGTTATGCACTGAACAATAAGATTTTTTATAAATATGCTTCCTATATGGTGGAAGAAGACTTTAATCAGGCTTCCCCAACCTTCGTTGGATCAATGGATATTTGGAATTTTAGAGAAGGTCATGAACACTCTCACAAAATGGCTGCTATGGGGGGTTTGCCCTTTCATCAAAAGGTTGCCATAGTGAGCATGGCCAGTCACAAAACACTCATTTTCCAGAAGGCAAACTGGTGAGACTAAAAGGAAAGTAACTTGCCCAAGGACCTAAGTAAAAGGGAGAGGTGTGGTCTGAGCTCCAAAATACAAAACCACTCTTTTGAACTCAAATAAAGGTGGTGCTGGAGGACAGCACTTCGCTTTGCAATGTACCAGTGCCCCAGTTAAAACATAATTTCTAATAAATCCTAATAAAATAAAAATCAGGAGAGCAGGGAGCCTGGTGGGCATTAAAGGAAGTGTTCATGGGCATACATACGTTGGAAACGACAGATTTGAATAGTTTTCATTGCACGGGTCAAAGAAAAAAGCCAGCAACTTCAGCCATATATATTAATGGATACTGAATACCACCATCTTATGTTGACTCTTCAGTACCTAAAGTTTAGCTTTATGATGATTATCAAAAAATATATTTCATATTCACACATACAAAATGAAGTCGACCCATGGTAGACTTACTACTTGAAAAAGGTCCTGGGTCAAGGTTTCTTGCCAGACAGTTCTTTCTCTCCTGCTGGAGACTGAACCGGAAAGGGCTTCAGTTGCTGGGACACTCTCAGTACTTGGAACTCCCAACCACAGCAGAGTAGGTCAGGGAGCAGCTGAGAGACCTTTTTCAAGTACTACTCTTTCAGAGGCCCTTGACACATTTATGAATCAAGAATTCACACTATCCACACTATAGACAGAAAGATCAATACAAATATATGCTCAAGTCATATATGGGTCATAAGCAATAATGTCTTAAGCAGCGAAACATGTCTAGATTCTACCACATACAATTGGCAGGACATCTTCAGCTCCATGTACAAGCGTACACACACGTAGTTAAAACAGACATGGGACTATGTACACTCTCAATTATAAGGTACCAAGCTGCCTTCAGTTTGGATGAGCTGTGGATAAGCTTCAAACACATTTCCTTTAGCACTCCCAGCCAGTGGCAGAAAAGGGGGCTGGAGGAAGCCTCTAAGCTGATTTCTACTCAACACTGCTAGCAATTTTGAGTTTAATGAGGGTGTTCCATCCCTCCCTCCCCTCTTGAAACACTGGTGTTGAGCACGCAAATCCAAAAAAAGAAGGGGAACAACTCTCCTCGGCTCGAGCCAGCCTAAAGCAAACCCTTCAGCCACAGAGCAGCCTGGATAGGCAATTGGGTGCTCAAGACAAGAAACCAGTTCTCCTCCTTCCACCCCACAGTACATTTGTGTTTGTAAAGAAGCAAAGTACATTTTTCAGCACTCTAAGAATGAAGAGAGGGGGGCTAATTTACTAAACTGGTGATGAGCCCACTACAGAAAGTAAATGTATGTGTGGGCTATTCAAGTAAGGAGCACTAATAGTCTGGACCATATGTCAAGTCCAGAACTTTCATACCTCATAGCAAGACTACATGGACAATGATAGTCAATGGGTTGTTGGATCCAAACTTACATCTCCATTCATGGATAAAGTCTTACATAAATGCAGTGATTGTCTTTCTGTGAATGGAAACTCCTTCTATGAACACAGCTGTTAGGTCTGATGTTGGGTTGGATCCAGGCTTAGTCCTACTTAGAGTAGATCCATTGAAACCAATGAGACTTTCACTTCACTGGGTCTACCCTAAGTAGGCTTGCATCTGGACCCAACCTATTATTTTCACAGTGTCATTAGTGTACATGGTACTTTATAATAGAAACGGGGAAAAGAAGAGAGGCCCCTGTCTCAAGGCGCTTCCAATCTAGAGTATGACCCTGAGGAAAGACTGTAGGAAGGAGACTGATGGGTAAGGCATTTAGACTTGCTTGCATTTGGGAATGAAGAGTGGATGCAGAGCTAAGCAGGAGTCATGCAACTGTTCAGGATGGATATATAGACCACTATGGGTTAATTGTACATTTCCAGAGAAATACTATATTGCTTCGTAGGAGAAGAAAAGATTTCTCAAAAGGTTGGTTACATCTGAAAACCAATTTATCACTACCACTTCTAGTGTCATCACATAGGACCAAAGGACCCAGTGGAACCAAAATAAAGCAAGAAACGCCCACAACATTCCCACTGATCCAAAGAGTATTCAGCAGAAATATTTGGAGGTGGGGGATGGGGAATAAACAGGTAATGTAAAAATATACTGAAGAATCGAAGCCCTGCACGACTGGTTTCTTTGTCCTAGCATATGTCCTCTAACATAAAGAAAGGGTCAAGATTAAGGCTTACTTTATTCTTTATTTAAGGTATTTGTATACCACTCTTAATAAAATCTTATCTCAGGGAAGTTTATAGTATAATTTAAAACATACTAGTAACTACAATAAATATATACAATAAAAAATCAAAATCAGTTATCAAGTAACTAGGTGAAATATTTCTATCAAAACAGTGTATAAATACAAAATATTTTTTTAAAAAACAGGGAGAATTAAAAATGTTTTAAACTGGAGCCTAAGAGATAGAAAAGTGGGTGCCAGGGGAACTCCTTTGGGGAAGGTATTCCACCCTTGGAATGCCACAAATGAAAAAGTCCTCTTTTTCTTTATTGGCACCCGCCAACTTACCTCTGATGGCGGGAGCACTCTAAAGGGGGGAGGTGTCTCAGTGGAAGATCTTAACATTTGGGCAGGTTGACACAGGTGCAGCTGGTCCTTAACATACATGGGCGTGTCCCAAGTCATGAACAGGTTTAAGTGCCAGCAGCTTGAATTGAGCTTGGAGACAAAAAAGTTACCTAGTTACTTGTGACTTAAAACTGGTGAGATATGTTCCCAGTGAGCCATTCCAGTTAGAATCCTGACCGCTGCATATTGAACCAGCTGCAGCTTCGAAAACATCTTCAAGGTCAACCCAAGAAGTCTAATGAAGATGTTAACAAAGCATGGATGACAATTATTTAAACGACGAAGTACGAAGATCTCTTCATCAAAAAGATAATGGAACTGCTATCATATTAGGTAATGCTTACAAATAACTAGTAAACCATCTTTACACATTGGGGTAATGTATTATTTGGAAAATAAGGTTTGTTTGTTTGTTTTTAAAGAAATAACTAGTGCATTCCTTATTACAGATTCTTATAAAGTGATACCATCACCTTACATCAAAGAAAATTGTTCCATAAAGTTTAAAATCAGATATCTGTTGAAGTCATATTTATAGTCATGGCTACTATCAGTTGTCAGACCAAAGAATATTGAAGAAAAAGAAGATTTTTTAATATATTACAGTTAATTTATCATCTAAGTGACATGTGTAGAACAACAGAATTGAAATAAACAAAATCCTCCTTTGAAAAAAGAGAATTGCTTTTAAATGTTTATGATGGGGATGATGATTAAAGACTCCTGCAATTTTGATATAGGCAGAGGAATGTAGGTTCAAATATAGTGCCATCAACTTCTTCTCTGTCAAGGAATTGCTTAAAATGATTATACTACAACATTCAGTGGGCTCCATCTAACATTACATGAGCAGACCTCTGCTCACACAAGGGGGCTTCCTTTGCTCCCCTTATGCACTCCCAATGCTCCAAAGTGATTTGTGTGGGTGGGCTTACCCATTAACATTATTGTTGTGTATGTTACTTGCAGTGCACTCCTGTGCATATTAACCTAGGAATAAGCACCACTGAACACCACAGAACTCATTTCTGAGAAAATATGCATAAGTTTGTGTTATTCTTATACATGATTTTTTTTAAAGAAACTATTTTGTCCTTTTTATGTTTCATTTAGGATTTTTTAAATTTAGATTTTAGTTAGATTGAATTTTCTATGTTAAAAAGGCCAACATTCCAAATTTATGGTCTTGCCAGTCTAACCATTAATACATAAGTTACATTATTTGCCATATTGAGATCTATAGATTCTACAGAATGGCTTGGCATCTACGCCTACGCTTATTTTCATTATCCCCTCCCGTACACACCCTGACCCAAAGTAGTCTTGCCGTAAGAGCGACCACATCAACTTCTTCTTCCAATTCAAAATGGCCTTGACAATGTAAGGCACCTGTTGAAAATGTATATTTACACCCAGGCATTTGCTGATTTATTACTTAGCTTGGTAAAATTTTCATTCTTGTTGCTTTTATCTTTATATTTTAATGCATTTGGTACATTGCCCTATATTTTGATAATGAAGGGCAATATATAAACAATTTAAATCAATCAATCAATACTAGCCTAAGACCACACACAAACTACAAAACTGTTTCCCTGCAGATTAAAATTTAAAAATTTAATCAGCCATCTATCCAGCATATGCATGTTTAACAATTTATGCATCGTGAAGTAGGAAGCAATGTAGCAAAACTGTTTTATTTCTGCAACCATCGTAAGTTCACTCATACTGGAAGCAGCCTGAATAGACTGGATCAACACTCTGACTAAATCAATCAAAATATAAAAAAGAACAATACAATGAAACATATCACATACATACTATGTAGGAGACCAAACCTTCAATATCAGAAATGAATATTGATCTATACAATACAAGAAGCAGAATTAGGACATTTAAAGCGTATATTCAAATATAATGAACCTAGTTAAATCATTCAGACAATGGTAAGAGAGACTTCTCCAACCTTTTAAATACATGTTTTGAACTTCAATTCCCATCAGGCCCTGGCAGCATAAACAATGTTCATGAATGCTGGGAGTTGTAGCCCAAAACATTTGGAGAACACCAGGTAGGGGAAGGCTGGTATGTATCAACCCAGGCATACACACTGTTGTGCTTGTATGTTTCTGAATTTAAGACAGGGCCTGCACTGTACCATAGTAGAGATAAATGAATCTGTCAGTTTCTCTGTTTTTCATTTTTTTCCGTCTAAAGTTTGTTTTGTCCCATTTCCGCATAAATATGAGGGGTTTTTTTAAAAAAAAAATCCGCACAAAGATGTATATTCATTTTGTGCACATTTCCCCTAATATATGTATTTTTGTACATGTTTGCCTAATATATATATATATATATATATATATTTGCCTGCACTTTGCCTAATATATTATTTTTTGCAAGAGTTTTCCTTAATATGGTGCTGTTTTATGCATGTTTTTACTAATACATGCATTTTTGTAAGCACCTTCCTCTTATTTGCATATTTTTGTAGGCCTATTTTGCTCAGAGAACTGTACTGCAAAATTCGAAGATATGAGAATACCAAAGGGTAACTGTATATAAGTTTGCATACTGTTTCAAGAAATGTGAATTTGGTACGCTTTTACTGAAATGCAAACCAAATAAAATCCCCCCTTTCTCTAATTAGAGGTAACACTGTCACTGGGCTACCTTGCATCCTGCTACTCCGCCCTAAACAATTACACTTTATTGTGTACAATTAACCCCTAAAAGGCACTGACCAAGTCTGAGGTGCAGAAAAGTCTTTGATTTCACATTTCTATTAAGTCACTGGAAAGACAGTTTCAAACAAGAATAGTGCTGGTGTGTGACCAACTGGAATGATTGGGATTCAGAGCAGCACGAAGGTACAGTACTCCAATTCAGTTCAACAGGGCACAGGAATAATGAAACTTTCAGTGGATGGGGCCCCAGATCTTTCAAGATGCCTTAGCAACAGCTAAGTAAGAAAATGACTATGTTTTACCTGAACAGCAAGACAGGCGGCATTATCGGAAAGCAAAATTTGTTCCTCTGTAAAATAAAAATAAATAACGTGCAGGATAATTGTTAGAAATAGTGGATCTTTTTCCTCTATTGATAACTGCAGGTCATTTGGGATGCAAAAATAAGTGGTGTATAAACAAACGGAGACAAACAGCTTTAATACGAATCACATGCCCCATTACATTCATGCAGTTTTTTAAAGCCTGCGGCCCGATGTCTCAGAAATACTTCTCAATATGCCCTACAATTTATCGTATTGTCCCAACAGTTAAAAGTTCCTAACAAAAACGTGTCTCGGGCTTTTTCTTTCTTTCCTATAAATAAAAAGGGTAATTATTCATTTCCTAGTAAAAACAAAACAAAAACCCAACAACTTCATAATTCCTCTTGCTAAAAAGTAAAAGCATTCAGAAATCTATATATATAAAAAAAACACCCAGCTTCCAGTTAATATTGTACACTGTGTCTAGGTCTGTCACACAAAAGAAAGATGACAAGTACACAGCAATAAAAATTCCATGCTTAGAAGACTAGGGCTGCTACCTATTAGTCTTCATTACTTTGCAGTCTTCTGACAACTGTAGCAGGCTGCTGAGCCCCAAATGGGGGCCATAATGTGATCTGATGATATATGAAGAGCTGCTAAAGGGAGCCTGAACCATCCTAGCCTATACATTTTAACAGTTCCTTTTTACCGAGAGCCCACTTTACCACAAGACTTCAAAAATCTGCTGCCTCAGCTATTGGCGCAGTAAATCTGCCAACTGGGCCTGCAAACCACATCATTTTACACTGCCTACAGCAGCCAATATAATGAGTCAATAATAAACC
This sequence comes from Elgaria multicarinata webbii, assembly GCF_023053635.1. Lineage (NCBI taxonomy): Eukaryota > Metazoa > Chordata > Lepidosauria > Squamata > Anguidae > Elgaria > Elgaria multicarinata. The sequence continues at coordinate 40,217,329 of NC_086172.1, forward strand.
AAGGACCTTATAGGCCATGAATAGCTGGTTTATATTGGCAGATACATGTTTAGCACACGCACACACACACACACACACACAAAATCCAGAAAAAAACTCCTCTGACCAGACAACCACCACAAAGGATTCTCTTTTTAACAAGGTCTCCCGCACCCACCAAGCTCCAGTTAATTACGTTGCTGCATATTTAATGAAGAAAGCACAGCTAACTGCAGAAAATAAAAGTACTCACCTTTCAATGGCTGATACAATGCAGCGTTTTGAGGCCAAGGTTCTGCAGCTGCAGAAGGAAAACAAAGAATTGATTAATTCAGAATTAAAAGAAGCCAAAATGGGCATTAGGCATTGCTTTATGCCAGGATTCTCTCTTGTTTGGTATAAAGGTGGGGGGTGGAATGCTATAAAGCATTCCACCCCCCCACCTGCAATTTTATAAACTAACTCACAAATCAAGCCTTGCTCTCCTGATGCCACAAAACACCTAGATAGATGAAGAAACAAGGCACACCACCTTCATAACCATGCTTCAATATTAGTACCACACCATGCCTATTATATATTAACACATGTCAAATCTCACACCCTACCGTTATAGAAGATTTATCAACTGTAGTTTACTTTCTGTGGTTCTGCCACAGCGTATTATTCTCTAATCTGTCCCTTCTCACAAGGCTATATCCTTAAAGTGCATGGAATGAAGGATCCTGCTCACATGAGCATGTTTAGTTGGATGGTAGGGAGCAGAAAGGGCCATAAATATTAATTTTGCAGTTGCTGTTTGTTTAAATAAAACAAATACATTTCAGATATTCGCCTAGGACAACTTTCAACATTATGTGAGGGGAGTTCTGTATGCACAAAGGGACTTGCCCTTCCTCTCCTCCCCCTGCGTCCCTGTGATGAGCCATAATGAGGGGATTCCTGCAAGCCCTGTCTAAGTCCCTTCTTGCTTCATCTACACGCCTGTTGGGACACAAGTGGAATAGGAAGAAGGCAACTGACTCAGCTGGCACTTGCAGGAGTCCTGCAAGCCCTGGCTGAGAGCTCTGTGCCTTTCTGCACAGAGAGAAAATCGTGGGCAGGGTAGGCGCGAGGATGTTATGGGAGGTAGGCTCTGGGCTGGGCCCCCATCCCACTGATGCCATCCAGCCCACCATCTTGGTCCAAGGGTCTGAATCTGGCCCCTAGATCAAAGTAGGTAGCCAGCTCAGGCATACCCAAATGAATCTGTTCGTTTGTTTAAACAGGGTTTCCCTTGTGTAAAAACTCAACCTGACCTACAGCTGAATCGTTGTGCCAAGCTTTTGGACATTTGGAGTGCAACTTGCTTCAAAATTTTATCATTATTATATATTTCTTAAGCACCTGAAATTTGTTAACAATGACAAAATTACAATTAAAATAAACACATGAGGGGAAAGGGGGTATGGAAAGATAGTAAGAATGGGAGTGGTAAATCTCTTTTAGCCCGAGGGCCAAGTTGTATTTCAGAGAAACTTTCAGGGCTGCATTCCAGTGGTCAGTGGGGCCAAAAACGTGAGGACAAAAACACACAACCCCCCTACCAGCATATTTTGCCAGAAACTAAGCCTTAGGAGAGACATAGGGGAGGGGGGGACTGTGTAAAAGCTGGGAAAATCCCAAACAATCAGTGGGGAATTGGTAGAAAAGGGGTAGGGTCAAGTGAAGGGAGAACAGCCATCTTGAGAACCTCAGAGAGCAGGATTGGGATGCCAGAAGAGCTGCATTAGGGCCCCGTGGCTGTGAAGTTCCTCACCTCTGCAATACAGGAAGAGAATTACTGAAGGCCAAATTCAGTAGTCCCAATGGGGGATTTCCTCTCTAACTAACACCAGCTTCAGAGAGGGATGTTTTTCAGAACACCAGCAAGGGAGGAATGCTACCTCCACTGGTATCACAGAATGCATGTCTATATACACCAGTTGTAGGAAACACAAGTGGAAGGGTGCTATTGCACACATGTCCTACTTGTGGGCTTCCTACAGACAGCAGGTTGGACACTGTATGAACAGAATGCTGAACTAGATTTATGCCTTTGATCCGATTCCACATAGCTCTTATGTTCTTAAATTTCCCCTCCATTCCTACAGCGATCCTGATAATTATCACACACATATACCAGCTGATGCAATTTGAATTTTTAAAAACCTGCCGATTAGATGCAAGAAACACATTTATCCTCATATCTCGTTTGCCCTAAATTAAAATCTCAATGAATTAGAAAATAGATAGGTCTTGATGCTTCTTAAAGAGGTGGATGGAGCTCAAAAGATAAAGTGCTGCCAAAGAAAATGGATGGAAGTATGAGACAACAGATGCTATCTTTGGTCCAACCTAGAGATTGTTATCAGAAGAATGCAGGGCTCTAAAAATGAGTATAAAGATAAATTAAAGAACAAAGTTAGAACAGGAGCAATAAAGTTTATGCATTCTGAAACAAGAACTAGAATTTAAATCTAAATATGTTAAGAGAAAAGAAGCAAGTGCAAAAGAAAAGAGAAGAACATAATCCAATTTAGAGGCAAAAACAGTGAGACGAGCTTCAGGAGTGAAAAGCATATATGTCCACGGTTTTAGGTGGGATAAGCACAGCCTTCCCCAATCGGATGCTCTCCAGATGTGTTGGATTACATGGGCCTGTTGACTGGGGATGATGGGAGCTATAGTGGGAAAAGCTGGGATAAAAAACAAACAAAGAGAGCGCTGCAATAATTAAGCCTAGATAAACCAAAGAATGAATGTGTTACTGACAGGGGTTCAGAAAGAAGATAAGGTATTTTAGAAGTGTTAGTGAGTTGATAATGATATTGTTTGGAAAGGGATTGAATCTGCAATTTAAAAGAAGGATGGAAAAGTGTTAAAATCACACTCTAATTCCTAATATGTGAAGTAGAGGAAAAGAAACACCATCAAGTGTTAAAGAAACAGAAGGGATTGAAGATGATGGTGGTGGCGACGGCGGCGATGATGATAATGTTGGAGAATATATCTGGCTGCACAAAAGTACACTTTTGCTCAAAGGTGCCAAAATATTCTTACAAGCCCCCACAGTTTTGGGGCTGAAGCAAAGGTGTGTGTGTGTGGGGGGGGTTTTTTAAACCAAACAAGGAGCCAGGTAGAAAGGAAACCCTTCTTTCTGACCTCTATAAGAAGTCAAGGGCAGGTCACTAAGCCCAGTTTTTAAAAACAGCAGTAGTTCCTAGGCGTCTGGATCTCTGCACTCCCAAGCTGAAGCATGTATTGTGGGGACCATATTGCCAAGATATAGCTGTTTTCATGGTTGTGACCATTGTAATGTGCACTCTTGTCTCTTTATGAATAGTTATGACAGAGAGGAAGGGTGGGGTTAAATTATGGAACTCACTACCACAAGATGTAGTGATGGCCACCAATCTGGATGGCTTTAAAAGGAGGTTGGATAAATTCTTGGAGGCAAAGGCTATCAATGGCTACTAGCCCTGATGGTTGTGTGCTATCTCCAGTATTCGAGGCAATAAGCCTGTGTGCACCAGTTGCTGGGGAACACGGGTGGGAGGGTGCTGTTGCACCATGTCCTGCTTGTTCATCTCTGGCCAATGGCTGGTTGGCCACTGTGTGAACAGAGTGCTGGACTAGATGGACTCTTGGTCTGATCCAGCATGACACTTCCTATGTTCTTATGTGGGGGACTAATGCTTTAACAACTTTTAAGGAAACTTGCAGGTGGAAGGGAAGGGTTTTGGAGTAGTTGTTTTTAAAGCGTTTTACTCTATACCAGAAAGCTGCTCTAACCACAAGTTGTTCTACAATCTAAACACACACCACAGCCATTCACAAACTTGGGAGGGATGTGTAATTTAGCACAAGGTGGCTTAACCAATGGAGCATAAGAGCAGCCATGCTGGATCAGGCCAGTGAGCTATCCAGTCCAGCATTCTGTTGGCACAGTGGCCAGCAAGCTCACAGCAAGCCCCCTCCTGCTCATGTTTCCCAGAAACTGATATGGAGAAGCATCGTGCCTCCCATATTGGAGGTCGTGTATAGGCCATCACGACTAGCAGTTATGGATAGCCTTATCCTCCATGAATTTGCCTAATCCTGCTACAGAGCAGTCCAAGTTGGTGCTATCGCTAAGTCAGTGTAGTGATTTCCAGAGTTTGACTATGCACTGGCTTTATGAAGAAGTAACTTCCTTTTATCTGTCTTGAATCTCCCAACCTGCAATTTCATTTGGGTTCTAGCATAGTAAGAAAGAAAGAAAGCTTCTCTCTACCTTCTTTCTCCACAACATGCATGGCGCCAGGGCAGAGGGAAAGAAGGAGAAAATGCTTTGTGTTGGGGTGGGTGGGGGAATGAAGTTCTCTTTAGAACCCACTGTGAGAAACTGTAAGATACAGCATTTCTTTGCTATGCTATATACAGACATTAAAAGAGGATACAAGCAACTCAGGACTTTCTTATGAGAATCTGTGTCTAACTGATTCATCATGCACTGTATGAATACATAGCAATCAACAATTCTGATATTCTGATATGCCAACACTACCAGCCATAGTACACACTTTGTAGCTAAAAGGCATAACAGCCTTAAAAGCTGGGAATGCACATGGAACTAATCTGTGCACAAATTAGTTGGCTATGAATGTTTAGCTTATACTTTGTGTAGAAAGGCAGCATATAAATTACTGTAATAAAATAAGCTTTAAATGATTTGCTGAACATAATCACACCTAATGCTTTTACTACAGTTACAATAGTGAATATTAAGAAACATCACCTTACACATGATCCTGAAACCGTAGTAGTAACAAAAATGCTTCATGGCTTTGTAACTGTATGTGCCTTCACCTCTTCCCAGTTTACTAAGCTTGGTTTTTCAAAAAAGTTGGATGGGACTGTGAAGTGTGCAATATTGTATAAACAACTTTTAATATTAAATACATTCTTTTACACACATACACATATTTGTATCTCTGTGTCCAAGGACAAACTAATCATATCCAAGTGTCATAACCAAACATTTTTGTTTCCTTACAATGTCTATTATTTCAGTGCAAAAGCTTGCATGCTGGAGAAATAAATTCTGGAGCTGGGAATTTATTCTTACTTCTTTGAAGTGGAAGAAAAAGATCACAAATACAGCTGCTACCTCAACAGAACTGTACAAAGATTCTTCACTACCTTTTCTAAGGGATAGTGAACTTGGAAAAAATGGTTTAGACGTTTTCTACGAATTTTGGGAAGGCTGAAATGAGGGGCCTTTGTGGAATATCATTTCATTATTGAATACGGAATTGGAGGGGGGTGGAGAATCTCTTTTTGCAATTATGCATCTGTAGGAGACAAAGTTTATCAGCGTTCAATCATTAATGTCTTAAGTCCGTAAAAAAAATGTTACGTTCTCCCCAACATGCGCACACAGACAGCAACAAATAGTGTGCAGAAATTAGCTGTACATATGTCACTTTTAACCACTGGATAGTGAACATGACCACAGCAGTGACTCATATTTTGGAGATGGAGGAACAGCCGGGGGGCGGGGGGAGTGAGGTTTATCTTGCTGAACTAAACTAGTAGTGTAAGGCTGCAATCCTGTACCTATTTGCCTGGGAGTAAGTCCCATGCTATTCACTTTTGAGTAGGTATGTACAGTATTACACTGTAAGAGATATCATCCTTTATTTAATACCAAAACAAAATACTTCCTTGAGAACATGCTGTCTTACTTGACGCCAAGCAGCTTTGTCCCACAAATATTAATATAGTTTTGGAATCACAGCATGTATATCACAACTTTTAAAAAACTGCCCTCTTAGATAATATACAAACATTCTATATCCAGTTTCCTGACAGTAAGCCTCACTGAACTCAATTACTTACTTCTGAGTAGACATGCATAGAATTACGCTCTTTCAATTAATGCAGAGCAAACCTACAAATGTCTACTCAAAAGTAAGCCCTCAGTTCAGTGAGGCTTCCTACCAGATATTTGTGTATGGATTGCAGTTTGTGTCTTGATTTTGTAACCACTGCCCTTAAGCTTATATTTATGGGTACAAAAGCTGCTTTAGAGTCAACTGGCAAGGCATAAATACAACTACAGCTTACAAAACACCACATTGTTAATATAGTTAAATACAAAATAGTACTTTAAAAAAACAGAAACGGATTTGTTTGTTAGTTAAGACTGTTAATTCGCATTTCCAGGGACCCAGAAATAATGTCATCTCAGTAGCCAAAATTTATTTCTAGTAGCCAGCAAATGCCTGTGGACACATGCTGAGCACCCAGTGAGTAGCTGCCTGCCCCTCCCAGAAAACTAAAGAGAAAGACTAACAGCAAAGTTGGCATTGCTCGCCTGAGTCCTGTGCATTTTGAAAATTAAACAACTCCCTTGGCAGTATAGCAAGCATCTTTTTTCAAAACCAGGGTTCAAAAGGCTAAGATACTGTTTTTCCCTCTGTCCCAAAAGAATCCACTCCAGATTTTTCTTCCTTCCCTACAGCAGCTCCCTTTCACAACCCAGTCCTTTTCACAACCCTGTTTATTTTTTCAGCAGCCTTTGGAGAACAGCCTTTTCTGTAAGCCTAATTTAACTCCATTAAATTAGGATGGAGGCAATCTCCCTCCTTAAATAGTCTTTCTCTCTAGAATCAAAGACCTGGCCTGATGGTGATTGGGTTCGTGCCTTTCCAAATGATGCTCAAGGTGGCCAACAGTACTAAAATACTAAATAAAATATAAACTATCAAAACACTTCAAATAAAACACATATTTAAATATATATGTTTTATTGAATACAGTTTAGTTACCACACTTCAGACCTGACAAATAAGAGCAACATTATCAATCGTTTCAGAAGGTTTTTTTCCCCAGCCTTGAATGTCAGGATTAAGCTGGAAAAGGATGGAGAAGTGTCAGTGTATTCCAAGAGAACTTTATTCTGTTCCACTGAGAGGAGGCTACTTTGCTGTCCACCCTAAGCTTTTGGCATGAGGGTGGGCTAAAGGTCTAAAGAAATGAAATGAATGCATTCATTTCATAAGCATAGTACTAGAGAAGAAAAAATCACTAGTATTACTCATGCCTTTCTGATCCAAAGGCAATAACCCAGATCAAGAAGAAAAACGATAAAGGAATGGGAGGTGTCTTAAGAAGAGAGGGGAGAAATGAGCACACAACAATTTTTAATGTACAGCCTGACTCTTGCCTTGTGAACAATAGGTGAAGGCATAATTTGTAGAATAATAGGCACTAATATTACACGCTGCTTCAGTTCTGTCATATTTCCAATCCATCAAGTTGATTAATGCTATAATAACTCCACACAAACTTATCCTTTGTCTAATAATGAAGTCAAACCAAGTTTATCCTTCAGCATGGTCTTTAGCTGTTATTTTCCCAGCCCAACAAAGCCACTCTAATACGGGGTGGGTGGGAGGCGGGATAGTGAAAACCAAGCATGTGGCTGAATGACTTCAGTGAAAACTGGTTATAATATAAAAACCATTAGTGACCTCTTACAATGAAATAGTTACACCTTTCCCACTTCCCCAAGCGATGAAATGTTTCAGGGGTAGCATTGACCTGGGCTTGGATTCCTGTGGAAGAAGATATTACTAAACAGATTTATGGCCCGTTCTAACATCTGGAATCACTTAACAAATACAGAAGTTGAACATAGGTGACTGGAGGGAAAAAGCAGCACACACCTGCAAGCAGCACACACCTGCACAAGCAGCAAATCTACTGCCCCACAACAAATCACCAGAAACACCCCACAGCATCCCCATATCCCACCTAGACACTACTATAGTTCTCCAACAATTACGAAGAAAGGTATCAGTCACCCTGTCCAAAATGGGTCTCAGAATCAACAGATATCTCCTATTATTTCCTTGCCATTCACCTGCAGCCACTGATCATTATGGAATATCAGCCGGTCATTCTGGCCCTTTAACTCCCTTCCGTCCAAATCCAGATTCATTCACAGCAATGAAACAGCAAATGCACAAAAATATTTCAACCACGTCTTCTTTAGCAGGATCTTCAATGATCCGGCATTTGACATCTGCCTCACATTCTCCTCCAGCTGGATGTATTTAATTAAAAGCATGCAATATGTGCAACACAGACCCTGTGCTGCATAATAAAAAGTGCCAGCTTGTACTGTCAAAACAACTTGGAACATGAAAGACTGGAATCATATGAACCAGTCCCAAACTGCCTACGTTACCCTATAGTTTTACCCTACCCAGTGCCTGTTTACCCTACCCTGTGCCTGTTTGCATTCTCTTCCCCTCCTTATTGTTTTATTATGATTATATTAGAATGTAAGCCTATGCGGCAGGGTCTTGCTATTTACTGTTTTACTCTGTACAGCACCATGTACATTGATGGTGCTATATAAATTAATAATAATAATAATAATAATAATAATAATAATAATAATAAAAATAAAAATCTGATCTTTTGTTGTTTCAACAGTTGTACTGTAGGAGAGATTGCTTTAACAAAGACTATGCTATTACAAATGCAAAGGAATCTTTCTTCTGTTCTATCAACTACCACTTCTGAAAACTCCTATTCATTGTGACTGTTCCAGGTAGTGAATGGCTTCATGTAATAATCTCAAAATTCCCCATTTCTGCCTAAAGACTCCTGCCTCAAAAGTAAGTCAGCATGTGTGTTGCATTTTGCATTAATCCACTGAATAGATCTCTCATTTAGTTAACTCCATCTCACAGAAAAATCAGAGGAGACAGCACCAATTTATACCTCTGGTCCACTTCACAGAGTCATTAGTAGAAGCCTAAGTCTGGTTCCTGAGGAACCTACTCATGTAGCCTATTCTCCACCAGATTGGCTGGATCCTCCCTTCCTCCCACAGCTCCCGAAATAAAAAGCAAAAGGAAGACATGTTGGCCATAAGAAGCATTCCAAAAATCCATATTAGTGTAATACCCTTGGAAAACTACTAAAAGGTTTAAAAAAAAACATGCAAGTTTTTGGGAACTCCAGATTTCTTCATCAGGCAATATGTTACAAAAATGAGGCAGAGGGAGAAAAAAAATCTGACTAAACATCTATGAGAGTTTTTTTCTCACTCACCCTGCCTCTTGTAACATCTCGCCTGATGAAGAGATCTGGAGACTACAAAAGCTTACACATTTTTTGTGACCTGTAGATGACCAGAGATTAAAAAGAATGAGTTTTCAATGCTTATTGTCTCTCTGCCTTGAACAGACTTCTAAAAATTTCCAGGGAAATAACCCATGCTCTTTTCTGTATGCCAGCTGAAGTGGGATGCATCACTTCAATATGTAAGTTCCTGAAACTACTTGTAGAATATATCAGGACTAGTTAGAAACTCTGTTGTACTGTTTCTTGGATGCAATTTCGTATATCTCTTTCTCTCTTTTACTTGGAGTTAAAGCTGTACTACAACTTCCTTTGCATAGGCACTAGACCTAGTCTGACTCAAACTGCCTTAGCCATTTCCACCCCCACATTAAAGCCGTTAAGGAGTATTTAAAGGAAGCCTGTATAAATGGTCCATTTTTCTCTACAGGTGAATGCCGTAAGTCTGAATTGTCCATGCATTCAGACTAAAGTATTAAAATGTGGGGGGTGGTACTGCTCCCCAGGAATAAATATTCAGTGTCTAGCAGCCTGTCCTATCTTGAAGAATGCACACTCATTGTAACACCTTGTGAACCCAAGGAGTCACCCTCCGAAAGTTCAATGAATTGCAAACTACTCTGCAGATGGAAAAAATATGCTTGTGATTTGACTTGGGAGTACAACTTTGTATTCAGAGTCAGCGTCTCAAGCATCAGAGGATCAGCTGTGAATTCACACACACTCAGTGACTGCAATATCGAATGATGGCTTATGTGTGTGAAAAGGTCATCGCAGATCAAACTCTACGAGGTTTGTCTCAAACACAATATTTTTCCACAGAACCTGCTCACACATTCCTCTGGGAGGCATCATATGGTAAGAAATTGAGTAATGTGCATGCAATAGATATATGTTCACCCTTAGACCTGCCCCCTTTTAATTGGATCAGTTTCATTCTGACTCTTCTTCCAATACAGAGGAGCATGCCACTTTGCAGCATGAAGGTACCCACCTGAGAGGCTGACCTATGACCATCATAGCTAGTGAAAGCTAAACTTGACAAGAAGTTCTCTGCTAGTTGGAGGTAGTAACGTCTCAGTGTGCTTGATGGGCTGATCTCTGTGATCTTTGATCACCACTAGACAAATTAAAATTTCCAGGTCCGCTACCACCCTCATCTGGAAAAACTGTTGAGTAGCATCACACTCCACTAGGTCCTTGTTAGCCTGGTTATGGCACTGAACTTCAGTGATGTCCTAAGAAGATATCAATTCTTTGAGACCAATAGGGGAAATGGCATCAAATTACCAATTCAGACCTTTTGTAGATTTATGTTGCAATCTGAAATACATTTATTAACAAGTTAAGTCCCACTTGGTCCTGAGTAAACATGTGTGGGAACATGTGGTTAGATACCATGAAGTTTTGATGGTTGAACAATGGGTCTAACAAAATTCAAGGAACTAGTTCCATTCATTCTGTGCAGGATTGTCTAAGGGATTGTCTAATTTGGCTAATTTCTGGTGGTGCAATGCAGTTAATTCTTGTTTTAAATGTATGTTTTGGCAATGTCCTATAGCTGCTTCTTTTAAATAAATACATACCTCTTCAGCAGTCCTTCTCCAGGAGTCCCTGTCAAAGGAAGTGAGGTGGGTGGCTACCAGGAAGAGGGCCTTCTCTGCTGTGGCACCCCAGCTGTGGAATGAGCTCCCTAGAGAGGTTCACCTGCTGCCTAAGTTGTGAAGGCCCTTTTATTTTCCCAGGAATTTTAGTATTCTAGTCTTTTGGCTCTGCTATTTAAAATTTGTTATTATATTTTAAATCTCTGCATTACTGCTAGGTTTTATTCTGGTTGTACTTTGATACCGTAGTTTTAAGCTTGTATATTTTTATATTGGTTTTATGTTGTACTTGTGGTTATAATTTTTGTGAACCGCCTTCTGCTATTGGGCAGTATAAAATGTAATAAATAAATACAAATAAATTCTGTACTGGAACTGTCTTTAATATTCACTGATGTACACAGTCTTTTAAATTATTTACCTGCTTCCTGGAAATTAATGAATGGTTAATTTCGTTAACCCTTTTGACAGCCAAAAGATTTCAACACTGGAAGAATAAACACTCACTTCCTATAATGCAATGGATTGAGGACCTTGCAATGGCATATAGACGCCACCTTCAAATGGATACTATTTGGAAATCTGGTCTGCTTTTGTTGAAGCTTATGTAGCTGATATAAAATTGTATTTTCATATGTATGCATTTTGCATTTATGTACAAAATTGAATGATGTGCAAAAGGTCCTAGATGACCATGGACAATTGCTTATCACCTTCAAGATATTGACTGTGGAATGTCTTAGTTTACCTTCACCAAGGGGAAATTATTTTACAGTTATCTTATCCCATGGCATAGGTGGGCAACATACAGCCCTGGCCACTGGGCTGAATTTGGATGAGCTGGAAAATAAATAAATTCATCTGAGCTTGAATGGCACCCACAACTGCTGCAAAGTGCCAAAAGGATCAAATTCAGCTTGTTTTCTAAATTTGGCCCCTAAATTTGATCCCTAAATTCAACCCCCAAAAGGAACAAAAATGGACCAGGGACAAAAATGGTCCCTGAACCTCTCAAAGCCCCCTACACACATTATGACACAGAAATCCTGCTTTTAATATCATCCCCTCTGGTAACATACTTCAGTAACAAGCCCTTGGTAAATTTCAGCCTTGAGTTTACCTGCATAATCAGTATTAAATCTGAAATTCAAACAAGCAAAGAGAACAACCTCTTCACGCACAGGCTCATTTAAGGATAATCAAGTTGTTTAAAAGCTTTCTCTTTTAGTTATTTGAATACGTAAAACTCAGCAGAGTGAGAATTTACAACATAAGACAGCAAGCCTAAGAACCTGTGGGTTTGTACTTGCCAATGAACCCACATCTGTGAACAGATGTGACCAGGTACTCAGTAATTACTCTTTTTCTCATGCACAAACAGTGTGCAAACATACACACTCTAAGGATTATTACCAGGATCCTCCCATCAATTTTTAAAAAATTAAAAAATCCCTGTTCATTCAGAGTTGCATCCATGTTAAGTTCAAGCCTTCTCTATTAAGTTCAAGCCTTCTCTTGAATCAGAGGAAACTCTAAAGCACCCCCCCAAAAAAAAAACACTACATGGGGGGGGAACCTGACATATTTCCTAGACAGATATACAGGAAGCATACCATTAGCTTGCTGACCTTTAAAAATAGAAAAATTAATTTTAAAATCATAATTCTAATAGCTCACAGACACATGAAAATGCTGATAGTTTTGACTACTTCAAATGTTAAAATAACTACACGTAAGCCTTTATTACTTTAGTGAGCCTGCAGTCAGTTTGGAACAGTAGTTAAAAGATCTCTTTTCCATTAGTAGTGATCAATAAAGAATGCACAAATACATCCCTTTATGAATAAGTTGTCTCTTTGCCATCTAATGTAAATACCTATATGAAGGCACGATCAATTGCAGAATGTACTCAGGCCTCTCTCATAAAGTTGACCTTATACTACTCATGAGAAAGGGTCAAGAAAACAAGTTCATTGAGCTGGAGATTCAATGGCTCTTCAAAAAAAAAACATAACAAAAACTCTCATGCTTATATGTGTAATTCCCCGGGTCAGAAGCATGTGAACAAATCCATCATCTTTCCTTACGTTGATTAAGGCTGCAGTCCTTACCAGGGAATACGTCATATTGAACACAGAGACCCTTACTTTCAAGTAAACCTGATTAGGGATGCAAAGTTACAAACATAATGACAAGTTCCAGTTAAATGCATAGTTTGGATCCAAAGGTGCAGTTCCACACATGGAAGGAGTCTCACACTCGTAGAATTGCTGTGGTATACTGTGCACAATAGTTTCATACTTCTCAGGCAACAAAAGACTCCCAAAAAGTTTAAGAACATAAGAAGTGCCCTGATGCTGGATCAGACCAAGGGTCCATCTAGTCCAGCACTCTGTTCACACAGTGGCCAACCAGCCATCGGCCAGGGACCAACAAGGCAGGACATGGGTGCAACAGCACCCTCCCACCCATGTTCCCCAGCAACTGGTGCACACAGGCTTATTGCCTCGAATGCTGGAGATAGCACACAAGAGCGTGAGAACAGATAGCCTACCAATTATAGCACTGCTCTATCCCATTCAGTAGACTAGAAGTAAACTAACACCATATGTACTGCAGTATACATTACAGAGGCACTCTCAAACTTCGGACCTGGCTTGCCAAGAATGTTTGCAACCCCAGTGGTTCAAAATGGGCTGCCTCAACTGTATCCAAAAAATAAATTTATTACCGAAAACCCATTCTTTCAACATATCTGTGCATACTGTTTTTTATATCCAAACTCTTCCCACAGTGCTTTGATCACAGACACTTTGCACCATGCCTATATAACATAACATATATACCTTTATTATCCTATCTGCCTTGTTAATTGGAGCACACTTGGATTTAGGTTAGTCCCCAAAAGAACTTTGCATGGCATTCTACAAAGTTATTATGAGTACAATCATGGCTTACCCCAATACATCAAAATGCATGAAAGAGATTTATTTTTACAAGCCTCTGCAGTGCTCTAAAGACAAACGTCTGGTGAACATAAGGGAACAACCAGCAAGTAGTGAATGTCCATTTTTCAAAACAGTAATTTCTCCTAGCACCAAAATGTAAGATTAGAAGGAGCATCTCTCATCTTGGGTAAATAAATATGTTCCTCCCCCCAGTAACTACAGAAAAAAAGAATGTTTCTTTTTCATTTATGAAAAGTGAAGGAATGTTTTGGGAAATTCTCTCTCCTTTGGATCCACTAATCTATCACTTTTGCAACACTTTTTCTGACCTAACATTATCAGCTGATATTTAACTTGCTGCTGTAAGAAAGATTAAAGCCTGATATCATCTGAAGACCAAGATGCTTACTTTCAAGTGGTATAGGAAATTCATTTTCTTATCCCAAGAGTTCATTTGTAATACATATGCGATTAATCTCTATAAATCCACATACGTATCTATGGGAGAGCAGGTTGCATCAGATGCTTTTGAGCAGCTCCTTGTGTGACAACCATTTCGAAAGAAAAACATATGATTACCATTTGTAACAGTACTGAGAAAGTTTTTGGTGTGAGAAGCAGTGTTGCACAGATCCACCACTGCTAAAAAAAAAAGAGTAAGATTTTGCAGAGAGAAGTACAAGCAAATGATTTCTTCATTATCCAGTCAACAATATCACAAAAAGCCTCTGAACGCTTCATAAGTGATTTGGTCATCATTTTATATTTAATCATTAGTGCATTAGACCAACAGACTATGCTCAGCATGTTCAAACAAATGCAACTTACCAAGTGGAGGGGGGCAATGTTTTAGAAGATCAACATCCACTGTACAGCTAAAGTACTGCAGATGAACAGGCATGGAAAGTAAAGCTATTATGTCTAGCAGAGACGGTATTGCCTTCCCTGTCCTAGTGTTCTGTTTGGACTACAAATCTATCATCCACAGCCAGTATTGCCGATACTGGCTGGGGATGATAGGGTCTGTAGTCCAAACGCATCTGAAGGCAACAGGATAGGGAAGGCTGTTGTGGACTTTCTACAGAGGGGAGGGGGGCATTTTTTAAAAGTCAACATCCACAGAAAAGTCATGACATATTCTTGGTCCAAGAAAAATCTTAATACATTTCAAAAGATATATAATCACTCTAAAGCAGTTTAAGTACACATGCATTGAAGATCGATGTTTTATTGCTGCTGTATCACCACAGCAGTTACAGTTAATTGGAACTGCATGACAAAGTGGTTGTTTTCATGAACAGGACCTTCTATTACTAGCCAATCAAATTTCATTTTTATTACAGATATAAGAAGTTTCTCAATTAGGACTGCATTACCATGCATACATAATAAGGAAGCTGGTATTAAAGAAAATAGAGGAATAGAAAGTAAATCCATTATTGCTTTAAGAGGTACTTACACAGGCACACTTGAGTGACGTTTGTGTGAACAAAAATAACAACTCAGTGGGTTAGAGCACGGATGCAGAGCTTCCAGAGCGCAGGCCTAATCCCGCCCATGTGGCCTCCTTGAGTTCCTCCAGGGAGCAGGACTTGGCCTCTCAGCCATGCCCCTGGAGGGATCCTCACTGGATCTCCAATCTGAGGGAACAGTGGGGACTACTCAGCATGACACTTGACCTGTGCTGGGAGGGGCAGCCACTCTTCTCAGTGCTGGCCGAGTCCCTTCATGCAGCGCCCCCATGGGGACAGCACATGCTGTGCACAGCCAGGGAGTTGGCTTGCCACAGCTCCCCACAGCATTGGCCAAGTCCCTTTCTATATGCTGAGACAAGCAAAGAAAAAGGAAAAACGGGCAGGGCAATGGTTTCAGTGGGTATGGCCATGCCCACTGACATCATCTGCCCCATGGATGGTTTGATGGGGGGGGGGGGGGAGAGAACTGGGCCCTGCACCCAAAAATGATTGTGCACACCTGGCCTGGAGTGATGAATACATGAACTTCTCTTCTATATCTTCAGTACAGTATATGTGAAGGAATTTTAGCACATTTGTTTCTTGCCCTCTCTCCAAGGAGTACAGGGCATGTACATGAGAGACTCCCATGGTATCCTTACAACAAACCTGTGAGTTAGGTTAGAACTAAGAGAAAGTGACTTGACCAAGGCTGTTTCTACACCTGCCTTTTTCCCCAGGATCATCCCTGTGCATCCAAATGACACACAGGGGGTCCCAGGAGCAGGCAGGGATGATCCCTCCATTTGCCTGGGATAATCCTTAGATGTAGAAAGGGCCCAAGTCTACCCAGTGAGATACATCTCTGAGTGAGGATTTGAACCATGGTGACCTTGGCCCAAGTACAATAATACAAATTAACTCCTTTATTTTTAATACCACCCACATCTGAAACAGGGGTCCCCAACCTTCTTGGACCCATGAGTGCATTTGGGAATTTGAGAAACTGCTGTGGGCACCATCACAAAATGCCTCATCAGGGGCGGAATTATTAAGAATATTAAGAATAATAAAATAAATAAATTGGGTACTTAAATCCATTGGGGATCCAGTTCAATGCTGGTTTCAGGTTACAAGGGGAGATGAAGCTTGGAAAAGATGCTCCTTCAGTTGGCTCTATTCCCAGGTCAGGCAGGTTGGCCTCAGTGAGCCCCCATCACGGCCACAGCAGCCTATTGGCTTTCCCTCCCCCTCTGGGGCCTAGACCGCTGCTTCATTTCCACATTCCTTACCGCTTGCATGCTCAGAGAGGAGAGTTGGTCAGCTGCGATGGCAAGGAAGATGCACAGCAGGGTGAGGAGCCTCTGGGAGTCAGCAATGTGCCCCTTGCAAGAGTATAGATCTTCTAGGTTACCCTCCCCTCTCTCAGTATGCTATGTCCTCTCCACTATTGCCTCTGCCCACTTGCCTGCCTCTCCCCTCTGGGCCTAAGCTACAAGTACTTCCAGAGGTATGCAGAACTTACTGCTCCTCCTTACTCATTTCACAGCTTGCTTACTTAGAGAGGGCGGAGGAACAAACAGCAAAAGCAAGGAGGAGCAACAGGAGTAGGGGCATTGGCAGTGGACACTACTGGGACATGGGCCTTGGCAGATGCCCCAATGTGTCTATGCCAGACACTTTGCTGAAAAGCAGGGTAAAAATATAAATGAAATAAATAAGTAAAATAAATACACTTTAATCCTGAAGCTCAGAAAACCAGGTGCGGGCTTCTCAGGCAGTAATCCATCCAAGCATTGACTAAGAACGTAAGAACATAAGGGCCATGTTGGATCAGACCAAGGGTCCAATCTAGTCCAGCACTCTGTTCACACAGAGGACAACCAGCTGTCAACCAGGGACCCACAAGCAGAACACAGTACAACAGCACCCTCCCACCCACGTTCCCCAGCAACTGGTGTATATAGGCTTACTGCTTCTAATACTGGGGGTTGCACTTAACCATCAGGACTAGTAGCCACTCATAGTCTTCTCCTCCAGGAATTTATCCAAACCCCTTTTAAAGCCATCACTACTTCCTGACTAGACTCCCACCTGTTTAGCTCTACTAAGCAATCACGTGCTCTTGAGGCTGCCATGGGTTTTTTGTATAGCAAACAAAATAAAGTATGTCATGGTAATTTGACATGCTGCATAGAAAATATCACAAAACTATTTTCAAAACACCAAAAGTATTTGAATTGAAATATTTAATGTTTGTGTGGTGGGGGAAGGGGGAATTGAATAAACTGCATTAATGCTGCAATCCTATCCAGACTTACCTTGGAGTAAGCCCCACTGAATTAAATGGGACTTGTTTCTGGGTAGATATGCATGGGATTGCACTCCTAATGTGGTTTAAGTCTTATATTCAAACAACTGGAAAACTCTACATGAACATTATTTTTATTGGAATACTTGTGAATATTTTAAGGCCTAACAACTCAACAGCATACACTTCCTTGATGTCGTCTAAATCTGAAATAAAATTAAAGCACTGAAAACTGTCCATGCACTACTTTTACTGTACCTGAAAAGCTCTGAGCATAAAAATACATGCTTTCTACAGATAGTCAGCTGAATTTCAACTTTGAGTGCAGATTTGACTTGTATCATCTGTATTCCAGTTACCTAATATGAAACTTTTTCCACCGAAAAAGTATAATTGCGGAAAAGTTTCCAATTCATACAAATCCATGTATTATGTTAAAAAAAATAATACATTGATTTGTATGTTTTTTTAGGACTCTTGCACCCTAAGGGCTTGTTTTGAGCTTATATTTTTTAAGGCCACAAAACACCTTTTACCATTAGACTCCAAAGTAAAGCAACCTTCTTACGTTATTCAAAGTAATCCCATTAATAAACATCTTTTAATTTTGTTCAGTTTGAAAGGTTGTCTCTAGTGGTGGTGTCCATCCCACACCTATGCCTTAGGAACCGTGCTACTGAGCTTCTTTTAGATAGGTTTATTCTAGTGGCAGCAGTTGAATGTTTTTTAGATGAGGCAACATTGCCTAGTGGTGAGATCTAACTGGAAACTTCATTAAAAACTGTGGGAATGAATTCTATAGACCCAAGCCTCAAAGTTAATTTTAAATATAGAAACATTGCTGGGATGGCCCACATGCTGTTCTGTCGCATCTGGTGGCAGTGGTAGGATAGCTTATGTTGTTTCTTTTACATGTGAACTTTACATTAGAACTACATTCAACTGTCCGCTACAGCATCTAACCAGAACAAGTCGAGACACAGGGTTTTATAGAACAAATCCCAAACTGTCAAGAACGCACATTTTCTCCCATATTATGTTGACTCTACTAATATGTTGGGAAACTGAGCATGACTTGAAGCATCTCTAAGGGTGCAATCCTTTCGGATGTGCCTTGGCTACTCGTAAGCCTCTGAATTCGGGTTTATGAATATCTTATGCAGACGGAGAGGCACTTTTTCATTTTTGCCTGTCTAGCGAAGGCTTCGGGGAGTGGGGAGGAGGCTGTAGGATTCATCGTATGGCTGCTTCCTGGAGCTCCTCCCCTGGGAATGCCCCCTTTTCCCCATTTCCACTGTTTGCATTATGAACACGAAAAGGTAGCTGGCATGGTTTTCTTCATGCCAGCTATAAGGGGAAAGGGCAGGGAGTGTGGTTTCCTGGCTCTGACTTTGGAGCTGGGCAGGGGGGAGAGGGAGCAAAAATGGCCCTAGAAGAAAATGGGGGGAGGGGAGGTTTTTTCTGAATTTTTCCAGCAGGGTTTCAGGCCCTCACTTCTCCATTCCAGTTCCACTTTAGTAGACTGGATAGATTATGTCATGGCTGCCATTCTGTGCTGACAACAACCCATATGACAGAGAACACAAAAATGGAGCATGCACAAAGTACGCCACAGTTCTAATGCACTCCTGCATGCTGCATTTTAAGCAATTATGCAGTTCCTCCTTGGACACATCCTTGTTACCCATTCCTCCATCTTCAACATATGATATCTTAAGAGACCACCTGCAAGTCAAAAGACACTGTGCAGGTATTCCAACTTTTCCTCCTTAATGGATTTTGTGTGTGGAAAGAGAGACAAAAAAGGCAGTTGGAAAGCACAGGAGTGTTACAAGTGCAAAGTGATGTCTGGTAACACACACACATCCATAAGATTCAGCAAATGAGGCAGGGTGATAGCACCTGGTCTGGAAGCACTCCAGATCACCCCAGATTGTGGCTCACAGAGCACACAAAGTTATCGCTCCACCCCCTAAGCTGTAATTTGGCATCAGGCTACACACACAGACAACACTTCACACCTGGCTCCAGTCAGTGCATCTTGGGGTTCTAGTAAAGAACAAGAGTCAATCCTGCCAACCTGAAATCTGCCTGTACCTGTAATAAACTATCTGAAAGTACTTCCGCTTTCCACCAACCAAGGAACCAGTCTGGTTCGCCACGAATAGACAGTTTGCATTAACACCTGGATTTATATTTTTTCAAAAATGGAAGATCATAGAATCATAGAATAGCAGAGTTGGAAGGGGCCTACAAGGCCATCGAGTCCAATCAACAAATATCTGCAACTTTATATAGAAGACACCTGTTTGTGTGGCATGTGAGGCTCCCAACAATGCTACTATAGCCATTAAATCCTAAGAATTTTACCTCAAAATAGTTCCAAGGCCTATGGCGCCAGCAGGGAGTGTAGTCACAGCAAAACTACTTCAGGAGGTAGATGTCCAGATGTTTGGGACTCCAACTCCCATCAGTCCCAGCCTGCACGGCCAGTGGTCAGGAACGCTGGGAGTTGAAGTCCAAAGCATTGGACAGATTGGGAGGCAGGAGCGTCCGAAGCATGGGCCTTTCGACACGAAGAAGGCCCATACTTCGGCCCATGCTGCCTCCTGGAAGACACATGTGCTTGGTCATGTGGGAAGGGAGCCGAGGCCCCAGGGAAGAAGGAGGCGCGACTTTGCCTTCCTTGGCGAGTCCTCGCCCCCGGCATCGGCACTGATTCTCTCCCGAAGGCACGCCCCCTCCCAACGCGCAAAACAAGAGCAAGTGGCAGCCATGGCCAACCCCGGTTGCGCACCCCCTTCGCTCCTCCCCCAGCTGCTGTTTCTTCCCCTTCTACACCCGCGTACCCGCACACCATTTCCTTCCTCCTCACCCGCTACTTGAGTCACAAAGGCTTCGGCCACCAGCGACATGTTTCCACGCGGGTTCAGTTCCTCTCAGGCGGCCTTTTCCCTCCTTGCGCGCACACCGGCGCTCGCTCTTTGCGCCGCGCCGCAAACCTCACAAGGTTAAGGGCACCAACAGCAACACAGCGGCTGCGCCGGCAGCCCTGCTGGAGAAATACATCCGGGGCCTGCTCCGCTCCGCCCCTTTGCCCGAAGAGTGACAGCGGCGCTGCGGTGGAGACAGAGCGAGAGCCGCCGCCCAGAAAGCCGGCTTGGTTTCTCTTCAGCAGCGGGTGGGCTAGCCCCCGCGATGCCGCAAAGACCGGACTCGCTTCCGTCCCAGACCCTGTCCGGGCTTTGGAATGCCAGAGCTGAGCCCTGCCACTTATTTAATATAAATATGTGTTATTGTTAAACCCCATTGTTTACCATTGCCCCCCTCTACAGCCGTGTGACCATGTGTTATAATAAATAATAATAAATGTATTTCTTACCCGCCGCTCCATTTTGATCGAGGCGGAGAACGACAATAAACGATAAAATACATAAAACTGAATTAAAACATAATATACATTGTTTAAAACATCCTAAAAAAACGGATCCTATACCTGTTAGCTGAGCATAGCACTTCGTGCATCGAATGAAGTGGGCTCTAGTCCACGAAAACTAGGGGTAAGCCGCCTGCTCCGTCGCGTCCCCTCGATGTTTTGGGCTACAACTCCCAGTAGTCCCAGCCAGTATGGCCAATAATCAGGACTGGGATTTGTAGTCCAAAATATCTGGAGGACACTAGGAGTAAAATCCAACATAGAGTATACCTATTGAAATGAATGGGGTTTAAATTATTCTTGACTAATTTAACTTCCATTCATTTGAATGAATCTACTCCTAAGTAGGATTTCTGTTGGATTCCCACCCCCACCCCCAAGGTGCCACAAGACTGCTTTGTTTTGCTGCAATGGACTAACATCCCCCGCTCCTCTGGAAATGAAGGCGATGGTTCGTAGCAAGGCTTCTAGAATGAGAGGAGCACACCTTCCACCAGGAAAGTTTTAAGGTCTGATTTCACTTCCTTTTGGTGAAGGGAGGGGGGCAGTGAGGGGCGGTTAAGCACTGAGAGGCTTCCAGGTAGAAGAACCAAAGCTTGGCACACTTTCGACTCTCACATCCCCCTATCTGAAGTAGAAATGATGCCAAAGGAATTCCCATTCTGAACTGACCCTCCTAACCTTGGTCCTCCAGGCAAGAAAATTTGCACATTAGACAAATCACCTCTGTGATTATTGTGCGTACTGAGCACACCGAATTAGCTTTACTTTTAAACATGTACTTTATCTGAATTCCTGCTAAGTTTTTCTCTGACCTCCCCAACTCCTCTGGGTTTCTCACACATTCTGCTCTTCTTCAAAGGGCAGGAAGCGACACTATCCCAGCAACTCCAGAGAGCATTCCTTGTATTTTATTGATCTGACTTTTAAAACTTACTTAAAGCAGCTTACAAAACACTCCATTAAAAATATGATTTGATAAAATTCCAAACTGATAAAATAACGTGAATATCAAAGAAGCAAACTACATTAAGAAAAGCAAAAATAAATGGGATATTAAAGCCAAATTAAAATCACAAGTTTGAACACGTATTGCTTTCCACAGGTATGCAAACTGATGCTAGGTAAAGAGCATCCCTATCAGGGCCGGTGCCAGAGTATTTTGCACCCTAGGCAAGGAGAGCCACTTGCACCCTCCCCCCAAAAATGCCAACTTCAATTCAGCTGTTCAAGAAGAGTTTCTGAACTTTTAATATGTTTTTTCTTAAAACTGCCAATTTGTATAAAACTGTGACCCTTAAAGGGCAGTTTTGTGCCCTTCTGAGGTCTGCGCCCTAGGCGGCTGCCTAGTTGGCCTAATGGTAGCACCGGTTCTGATCACTATGTAGGGTTACCACTGCCGTGTTCCACACACACATGCCAATATATTAGCTTTATTAGAAGAAAAATGTGTATGTTCTCACAGCTGAAGTGGCTCAGGATGTCATGTCTCACAAAGGAACAAAGTGGCTTGTACTTTCAGTTCTCAACATATTTTTGTAATGTCTGAAGAATGGCACTCCTTGTCTCTTCATCCCATCCCTGTCTCCTCGTCTCTTCATGCCATATATACTGTCTATCTACCCACCAATCAGATGGTCAGTATTGTCAGCTCTGGGTTGGAGGTGTATGTGTTAAGGACTACACAAGTATTCAGATGTTTGCTATGGTATGAGGGAATACACAGTATTTTAATTTGATTTTCAAAAAAAGATTTATGGTGAAGGTTGAAAAAGGTTTAAGGTGAGGGGAAGTGTGTTGTGGCACTTATCATTAGTAGAATCATAGAGTAGTAGCCAAAGATAGCCCTATTTAGAGTGGGCCCATTAGTCATGGCAATCACACTCAAACACCTACTATCACAATATTTTTTAAAGAATATTTTTACTGTACTTATAAAATACACAAACATATCTGGCATCTGATCAGATGGATAGTATGTTCAGTCTAGCATACAATTAGTAAATTAGTCTCTGCATGTTACTATATTTCTTTCAGCCGAACATATTCCATAAATTATTATCTGTTATCAGTGGTTTCAGTCTATCCTTATTTTCATTTCGCATATTGTCTGAAACATCTCCAAATAGCATAGAAGTCTTCATCACTGGTGTGTTGACCTTCTACCCATCTTTGTTTTGTCATCAGAACTATTGGCTGTAACCATTACCACCACAGAGCTATTGATATATTTCTAGGTTTTCCTTCCAGAATTTTGCTATTTCCAATTGTGCAGACACATAACAAAAAGGTTAGTAGTTCTTTATGCATAAAGCTTCTATTTTCTCCTTCAAATATTTACAGGACACATCAATTTCCTGTTTGATTATTTCTATGCAGTCTAGGAAAACATTTGTTCAGCAAACTTGTGTATCTCCACATTCCCACCATATATGCATGTAAGTTCCCTATACTACCGCACTTCCCTCTAGCATCTAGGGTCAAGTGAGTGGTACATGCGACTACATATGTGGGGGGTTAAATACCAATGTAGGATTACTTTTAAAGTATGTTCCCTTATTTTAGTTGATACAATTGATTCTGGTGGAGATAAATCAGTTTCCTAGTAACAAAATACTGCTGGGAATAGGCGATAACCACTACTGCTATCTTGCTTACGAAAAGATGTTTGGATCCTCTGCAACAAATAAAGTTTGGTTTTGGTTTTGTGCTATATAAAGTGATTATCTAGACAGGGCCTTTTTTAAATTATGTGCATATAGTATAGCTAGATTTCACGTTTGCTGTTCAGTATCTTTATTAAAATCTGTCCCTGAGGATTGGTTTATGTTTTTTCCCTTGTTATTAAACAACCACAATACTGGGAACCTACAATTCCACATGGTTTGGGTATCAAGTCGCTTTGATTCCTGAGGTCCTCTCATACATCTGACTTTGACCAGCATTGAATAATGGCAAGGCAGACACTGTATTCCCCAATAATTTCAATGTCTGCAGGCTTTCGGTCTCTCTTACTTCATATTTCATTTTAATAGCAGAAGCAGAATTAAACTGTCAGCAATATTTGAGAAGCTAACACTGTTTATGTTACTAACGGGTTTTACATCCGTCATGACTTATGTAGTAAATGTCATCACCTTCAAACATATGCTTTGCCTCCATTTGCTGGATAGTTATGTGGCTAATCCTCAAACCAACAATCCATCATAATGAACAGAATTATGATAAATATCCCCATCAGTTACAATATTGGCCGGTGCTTTTCATTACTACATTGTCTAGATCTAATTTCAACGTGGCTCTTTCTCACTATATTTCCACAGTGAGCTAGTCATTATCTCTGGCCTAATCTTGCAGCTCTCAATGAAGGAAGGGTGGGAGGGAGGAATTTAATGAGAGATTTTTATGGGAATTTCACCTCAGGTTGTATCAACTATGAAGAGTGGTGTGTGACCTTATGGATGGTAGCTGTTCATATATTAAAGAATGGTTCATTCTCCATTCAGTATTTATATCTGTATGTGTGTGTTTTTAAAATTTATGGACTATATAAATTACTACGTTGAGCCTTTCTCCAGTGGCTCTGTTGTGCACATGTACTTTATGTTTGGTAGTCCATTCACATCAATGTCAGGGGATGCTCAGTACACACAGCTGGACAGCACATGCCCAGCATTTCTCAACATTTGACAGAATCAGCCACACCCTGCTCACATAGAACTCCATGTGTGCACTGGAATCCTACTGAGCTGTGGATTGCATTCTAACTTGTCCCATCCTTTTCCTCCCCACCACCCCCCAATTGTGGATTTTTAAGCTGTACACCATGGATAAATAGACATATTATGCCCCAGGATTTGTCCCTGGTCTCACCAAAAGCTCCTAGGTTTCACCCCTATGTCCATCCTCAAACTTTCTCTGGTCCTGATCCCAATATATCAGAATTAGCCTGTGTGATTTCTTCTTGCCTGTTTGCTGCTTGCCCAAGGGGATGTGGCTGTTCTTGGGGCCCAAGTGCCTGACACCAAACTTTATTCACAAATGGACACCCCTCCAGATTCCAGGCACATAATCAGACACAAAAAGGAAAGGACATTTTTCCGGCTGATGATACCCTGTGACTGCTTTTCTACAGTGACTGTCAAAAGACGTAATAAACGGCCTAGCATTTTCCATGAGACAGGAATCTCGTGTCAAGATCTTCAACACCAGCATCTTCCTTTTCAGCCAAGAGCTCCTGTCTTCTCATTTAAATCTTGGATAGGAATCAGTTGGGGGAGGAGGGATTTACTTTAACATCTTTTCATAGATTGTAGATATAGTTGATCTGGCACATGTGAAATTAATCTGACATGTTACCTCATTTAGGTTCCTCTTTAGGCATTTTTTTGGCAACACTGAATAATGTCCCTTTATGTAAAGCTATGCATATTCAGCAATCAGAATCTGATTAGACTCTGATGTACCTTAAAACCTATAGGATACAGTGCTGGGCAAATAATTAACATGATAAAGGAGCTGGATGGAGTATATGGCTTTAATTAACCAGTTAATTGGTTATATCACTTGTAGTCCACAGCTGGTTCCTCCTAATAATTTCTGCAATACCATGTAACTGTATAGGATGGACCACACCAAAGGCACATTTTTGTAATGTTTTACTCATATACTAAAGAGATTGATAGAGGTGGGTCCTTATATTAAAGTGCTGATAATTTCTCATTTATACTAGTAATGTCTTATTCATGTTATTCATACTAGTACCACTATTACATAACGAGTATAATACCATCTTAAGTAGTAATACAAATATGAATGAATAATATTACTAGTATTACCAATATAATACCAGTATAATAAAAGTAATACTCATATTGTACTAGTAATATTAGTTGTACTAATAATATGTTATTCACTTTATTCACAAGGCCCTTCAAGTATCTTAAAGCAATGTGTAGGATTCTCCATACAGTGTTTTACCCTCACAACACCCCTGTGTGGAAGGTAAGGATGCCATATGGTGGCAGGATCTACACTACTGCTTATAGCGATTTATAATGGTTATGACAACTGTTCAGGCCCAGAACACATTACATATACAGTTTTCATACCGTTTTAAAAGTGTTATAGCCTGCTTGGTGTAGATCGGCCCGGTGACTGGCTGAAGGTCACCACATGTGCTTCATGGCTGAGTAGGCCTTTGAACCCCATTTTTTTCCAGATTGACATTCCAACCTCATCTACACCGTACTGGCCATAACAGCCTGAGTTTGAGGAGATGTACCTGTTCTGGGGACCATGTTGCACTTTCAGAACATGAATTTTAATTATGCTTGAAAGAATTCTGTGGAGAGGCTTGCTTAATACATCGTTAGTCTTTAGGTTCAGGTGTGCTTATGATCCTAGATGAGAAGTATACAACCCATGGTCTGCAAGCCTAGCTTGGCAATAGTCTGTGTGGATCATGGAGTTGGAGGTGATCACAAGCTGAATATGACTCCGCAGTGTGATGTAGCTTCAAAAAAGGCAAATGTAAATTAGGCTGTTTTAATAGAACATAGTTTCTAAATCATTGGAAGTGATAGTTCCACTTGACTCTGCACCGGTTAGATCTCACCCAGAATACTGTGTCCAGTTCTAGACACCACAGAAAGATTCAGATAAATTGGAACGAGTCCAGAGAAGGGCAACAAAGGTGATCAAGGGACTGGAAAATAAGTCCTATGAGGAAAAATTGAAGGAACTGGGTATGTTAGCTTTGAGAAGAGAAGACTGAAGGGAATATGATGGCACTTCACAAGTGCCTAATGGGTTGTCACTCAGAAAAGGGCTGCAACCTGTTCTCTATCATCCAAGACCATAGGACATGAATTAACGGGCTTAAGTTACAGGAAGGCAGATTTCAGTTAAACGTTAGGAAAAAACTTCCTAATAGCTAGAGCAATCAGACAATTGAACCAACTGTCTAGGGAGATGGTGGGCTCTCCGTGGCTGGAGGTATTCAAGCAATAACTGGACAGCCATCTGTCAGGGAAGCTTTAAACTGGATTCCTGCACTGAGCAGGGGGTTAGACTCAGGGCCTTGCTAGATGGAGGTTTAGCCCGGTGCTCGCCTTGGGCTCACCCCTGTGCATCCAGATGCACAGGGGAACCCGGGGTCAGGCAGGGATGAAACCTCCCTGGGCCTGGGGTAATTGAAACCCCTTTTAGCCCATTTTTTCCCGCGGTCCCGGCCTTAGGTCGGGCTGAGGCCAGAACCGCGGGCGTGTGGACCGTTCCTCTGCTTTTCCTGGCTACCGTACTTACGTGCGAGTAGCCGAGAAAAGCAGCGGACAGGCCACAGCGCTCCTGTCTCCTGATTCCCCCCACCTCCCCTGGCCTCTGATCCCCCCTCCCCCCCATGACCCCACCTGCTGTTTGCCGCCACCGATGTCCCAAGCCGCTCTGTGCCGCCGCCAATGTCCCAAGTCGCTCTGTGCTGCTGGCGGTGACGACAATGTCCCCAGCCGGCGTTTCCTGCTTTCATCATGTCCCCCGGCCTGCAGGCATCACAGGCCAGGGGACAGACAGCAGAAAACGCCATCTGGAGACATCGGCGGCATCGGCGGCAGCACAGAGCGACTTGGGACATCAGCGGCGGCGGCATACAGCAGGTGGGGACATGGGGGGAGGGGGGATCGGAGGCCAGGGGAGGTGGGGGGGCTTTTTTTTTTTTAAAAAAAATACTTACCTGGCCTTTGGTGCACTCCTGTGCACGCGGCTGCTTTAAGGGGGGGGAGGGAAATGGCGGACACAACAGGGCTTCCCTTGGCCCCGTCACGCATCAGGTGTAGACGGGGCCGACAGGCCACGCTACTTCTAGCGCGGCCTGGCCCCTCCTCACTGCTGGATTCGGCGGTAGGTCTAGCAAGGCCCTCAATGGCCTAAATGAGGCCAGCTCTATAATCCAGCTCTTATTCATTTGAGCAAGCTTTCACTGGTTGGCTCTAAACCAGAAGGTTTTTTTCTTTTCTTTTTAATGTGTTTGTTAGAAATTTTACTTTATGTCATTCTCATGATGGATATTTTATAGGTACTTTTGTTTTTAAAAAATTGGTTATCTGCCCGGCTTCTAATGGACTAGAATCTTAAACACACACATACACACACACTTGCTGGAAGAGTGCCGAGTGCAAATCAAATGACTGATCATTGACAATAATACCCAAAGTTATGCGTAATGTATATTGTTAGAAAACATTTTGAGTTTTAAAAAAGTCTGTTGTCACTGTTGTTATTTAATTGTGGTGTGTGAATGTTTGGTCAGCCTTATACGTTTTGTTTGTTTCTTTTGCTGTCACGGTGGACCTTTCCATTCATGGTGTACCCCACGGGGCTGTCAAACATGCCTTTTAAGTCTGACTGCCACATCGGAATGACCAAAAGGAACAACAAAGGATGTAACAGTTTGGTGATAGCTGCTGGTTGTTTGTTTGTTCTATGCATTTTCAGAGGATAGTTGAAAGTGTCCAGAAAAATATAGATTACTCTAGTCCAGCTGAATGTGCATGCCAACAAATGTGTCTTTATCCCACTTCCTTTTTTATCTGGCACATTTCCAGTCCTTTCAGTCTCAAGAGCAGAGAGCCAGCTCACACTTTACAGAAGTCCTAAAACCACCATGGTGAAATCACTGGGTGTTTTTTACAATAAACACGTGAAGCAGCAGCATTTTATGTCACTGTATATTAACTGCACAAAGTTGCTATAGGGAACTGAGACACTTTTACTGTATGTTTTTGTGGTACATCTGTGGTAAAATAAACTTATGAGTCTGTCTCAAACATTGTGGGATTCACTGACAAAACACACAGCAGGCTTGCTAATTGGGAAAATATAAAACTGGCACTGAGGAGAAATACTTCACTAAGAACCTTGACACATTTCTTGCTCTCTTCAGCTATCACCTAACAAGATGCACACTTACTTGGGACTTAGTTTGAATGATGCAACATTTAAACAGAACCATGGGTTGTTGTGAATGAATAGGAGCAAGCAAGCATGCTGACTCCCAACTGCTGACCCGCTCCTTCAGCTTGACATGCAAAACCAAAATTGTGGGTTGTTGGGCAAGGAACAACCCAGACAGAACCCATATTTAAACCAACATGCTTGCTTGCTCTTGAACTACCCATAGTTTGTTTAACTGTGGGTTAGTGTGTTGTCCAAACCGGCTCACTGAGTGCACTGAAATGAGATGCACACGTAATTCTGTTCAATTCAATTTCCTAGTTTAATCAGCATAATATGTCTCAAAAATAAACAACTAACTGTCTCACAGTAAGCTATTAGTGCATGGTGAATGACCAAAACATGTCTAACCCAAAGGAAATTATTGTGTAGTGCTGTGACATACGTTTTTATCACTGTTACTGTGTTGAAATATTGTGATTTCCCCATTTCTTCCCCTTATTTAAAATAAATGCTTCCTCCTCATAGGAACGTAGGAAATCGTCTTATACTGAATCAGACCACTGGTCCATCCAGCCCAGTATTGTTGACACTAACTAACAGTGGCTCTCCAAGGTTCAGCCCTACCTGGAGATTGAACCTTGTACCTTCTGCATACAAAGCAGGTGCTCTACCACAAAGCACCAGGACTAGTGGATATAATCAAAAATGGGTTTAAGCATATGCAACACCCGTGCGTGTTTTTTACAGGGGACACAAATAAAAATGGGGTTGCTTCTATCTAAGCCAGGAGACCACTGAATGACATGGATTATGAACCATGAACTTCCTACTTAGAATGTAACCCCACCCCATCCCCCAATCCTAAACATATTTATTTGAATGTCCCACTGAAATCAATGGGGCTTATTTCCAAGGGAATGTGTTTAAGATTAGGCTGATAGTGAAACTATTTGGATTATAATCCTTACGAGCTATCTTTATCCTCTCTGTCATTTTCTTATTAGACAGAAGAACAAATATTGGATAGATGAATCACTATAGTTCCTAGCTTTCATAGAGATAATGCATGAGAATTGATCTGAGCACTCAAAAATTGATGCATTAATGAAAATTATTATTATTATTATTATTCACATTAATCTATATAAATAGAGCAAAGGATATTTATAGCACAATCTCATGCATGAATTCAATGGGACTTACTCCAAGGTACATGTGCAGACTAAATCAAACGTTATTTTACACATTCTTATGGTACGACAAACCAATATTTTTAGTCTAACAGCTCCAATGGCAATTCTCACATCATTTTTTTCTGAAAGGATCCCATTAAATGCCACTCCATATTCCATTTTGATGGTGGCCAATGAGTTCTTTCCTGTTCAAAGAATTGGAGATTGGTGTTAGGCCTCATCCATGTATAGTTTCATCCCACATACCTGTTTCCCTTGAATTATCCCCTACAGCGCTAAGCTGTCACCGTTGTTGTTCTTGCTAGCTAAATCACACCCCAGGTGGCAGCGCTCCTAAGATCCTTTGCATACCAGGAAATGGGTTTAAGGAGAGAAATGTAAAAAAATCATAAAAAATTAACAGATGACCCAATCCGATTCATATTTGGTATGCTTAAAGATCTCCTTAATATCTATTACTGTGCCAATTTTGATGACTTTATCTTTAAAGCTTATGCAGATATAAGCATTTGTTTAATTTTTCTTTAAACATATCAAATCCTGCTCCTGTGACCCCAGTGGCTGCTCGGAAAACAACAAATGATTCTCTTGAAAAGTAGTACCAAAATAGGGCGGGTCTTTTGCCTTTGAAACACAATTAAAGCAGGACGCATGGGAGTACTTCACAGTCAAAGCAGATTATAAACTGGAAAACTTCAGAGTCCTTTGCACACAATTCGCAGTGATTGCACAGTATAACGCTGGTGTGATAAAGCTCGTCAGCATCTTCTTTAGGCAATGACTTGTCACGAACTGGACCACCTGGGTCTCTGATTACACAGTTCTGCTGCAAAGTTCTTCATGCACAGCAATTCCACAAAGCCAGGAATGGAGATAAGGAAGAGAGAAGCTGATTAGGCTAGGGTGACCATATGGAAAGGAGGACAGGGCTCCTGTATCTTTAACAGTTGCATAGAAAGGGGAATTTCAGCAGGTGTCATTTGTATATAGAGAGAACCTAGTGAAATTCCCTCCTTATCACAACAGTTAAAGCTGCAGGAGCTATACTAGAGTGACCAGATTTAAAGGAGGGCAGGGGACCTGTAGCTTTAACTGTAGCGATGAAGAGGAAATTTCACCAGGTTCCCCATATATACAAATGACACCTGCTGAAATTTCCTTTTCAATACAACTGATAAAGATACAAGAGCCCTGTCCTCCTTTTCATATGGTCACCCTAGATTAGGCACAGGAAGTAATGTACTTTTCACATAGATAGAGTAAGAGGTGAGAGACTTAACTCTTGTCATGTTGGCATAAAAATAGGGTTCTCCGAATGTGCCTGCTACCCCTAATACGATCAGCTATACAATGCACGGCGTATTTTTAATTTAGATTCATGCTTATTCTTCATATTAAACCATTCACAAACCACAAGGCATTGTAAAATGATTTTAAAAACTAAGACAAGTCTTAACATCAGATTTATACTCTAGTCAAAGATGGAGCACATGAGGAAGGGAAGGGAAAGTGGATTAATGGCAAATAAAGTCCACAGGGTGGCTGTGCAAAGGGAATTTAAATTCATAGCACAACAGCCTCAGGAGAAGACCCAGCACAGCAATCTCTTTTTGTGTCAATTGGTTTTCCTCCTTTGAAATGGACACTGATTTTCACCCGCTGAGGAGATGGACTCAAGTGAGGGACTGCATTAAAAGAAGGCATGTCAATCATCTTGCAATTATTCCTCCCTGCAAATATTCTTTTGCCATTACGTTACTTAAGCATCTTTTGGCAATGATATTTCTGTAATCAATGCTACATTATAGAGTACTCTGGCCCAACACTAAGCAGCGGTTCTTTGACTGTAGGCCAGGCTTCCTTGGAGAAGCTCAGGCAGGTATCAAGGGAGGCACATGGCTTCTAACCATCCCATTTGACCCTATATTTCCATCTCTCTCTTATATACCACCCTCTGTCTTCTGCCCATCCATCAGTTTCTTTGTTTATTCTGTCTGTCTCCGCTTTGCTCTTGTACAGAAGCCTCTACTGCAAATGATGAAGACTCTCAGGCTGAAGCATCCATGGATTTTAGTCTTGCATTGTTAGTAAAGGCAGGAGAAATACTCCAACGGGTGGGGAATTTCAGGCCTGTAGGCGAAATTATTTGAGGTCTGTAGGCTAAATTCGGCCCTTCTGGGCTTCCACAAATGCTCACACTCTCTTTTCTGGCCACAGCCCCATTCCCCTGACTGCCAATCATCTGGTGGTTTTCTAACTTTTACACAATACGTCCCCATTCAAAATAGTGGAAATGCTAAATAAGGTTTAGTTACTGGAAGTAAGAGCTTTAAGCTAAACTATGTAAGGCTGATCTCTTCTGGCAGGCCTACCCAGTGGAATTTTAGGATGTTTTTACAATGTTTTTATGATGTTTTAATAATGTGTACTATGTTTTTAATCAATTTTATGTATTTATACTTATTGTTGTTCCCCACCTCGATCCAAATGGAGAGGCGGGAAAGAAATAATAATAATAATAACAACAACAACAACAACAACAACAACAACAACAACAATAATAATTTGGCCCTGCCCCTTTTGCCTTTGGCCCCACCCACCACTGGAATGCTGCCCCCCACCGCTCCCGAGAGCTTTACCAAAACTAAATTTGGCCTTCAGGTTGAAAGAGGTTCCCACCCCTGTACTTTAGTCTGATTCATTTTATTGAATGAAAGGACTTCGGTTTTTTAATTAAAAGTGGGGAAAGCAATTCTCAATAGATGAACAGATTCATTCAGATGTTCAACTCAGTTTAGTATGGTCACATCAATATTATACAGCAGCCTTCCCTGACCTTGTGCCCTCCAGATGTGTTGGACTGCACCACCCATCATTCCCAGCATCATAGTCATGCTGGTTGAAAATGATGGGAGTTGCAGTCCAACACATCTGCGGGGCACCAGGTTGGGGAGGGCTGTTATATAGATAGAAGTCAGACCTTGCAGTGTCTCCCCCGACCCAGCCAGCCAGGAAGAGGTGCCTCTTGGGTTAGGGGGAAGTTTAGGAGGGAAATAAAGGCAAGGCTGTCCCAAGATATTTTGCTGCCTGAGGCAAAGGATAAAATGGTGCCCCTCCCATTCCACATGTAGACACCAACTAGAATGATAGTTGAGCCTTGCTTCAACACTGTCAATGTCAATGAGGCATCCTCCTCCACTGCACCTGAGCTTAGGGGGTGTGGGACTAGCTGTCTGGCACCCACAGCTCTGTCCTCCAGTGCCTCATTGTTCCCCCACACCTCAGCATCTGCCACCTGAGGCAACCACCTCACTTTGCCTAATGGTAGGGCCGGCCCTGAGTAAAGGACACCTGTCCTCAACCCCTGACCCTTCTCTGTTGTGCCATATAACACTAGAGCACTCAGGTTGGGATGGGGTTGGAAAATAGGAATTAGGAAAATATTAGTAGTATTAGTATTATATCCCACCTTTTCCCCAATACTGGGCCTCAAGGCAGCTTGTATACTGTTTCCTTTACTCTCTATTGAACTTGCCTGTATGGTGCAGGAACGAGCATCTTTAAACATCACAGCATGCATCTTCCCAATTGTAATGCCCCGCGCACTGCACGATACATACTAGTATAGCCTATTACTGGCTCGAGTAGCTTAATTTCCTCTCTTGCGCCCTGCCCTCGGTTTGGTTTTTTTCTATCTGACCCCCTAACTTCTCAACTGCTCTCGTACAGATTTAATTTATACTGGCACACAATCTGCCTGACTTGTGGTTAACTTTTCTTCCCCCTGCCCTGGGACCGAAGTGAGAGTTGCCCATATAAAACAACGGACAAATCCAGGATTTTAGCATGATTGGCCACCAGCATGTCTCTCACTCACTAAACAACAAAACATAGCATAGACACGAGTTCCTATCTTTGGCATTCAGTGTGGACTTGAAAGTTCACTCTCCATGAGGTGGGTTATTCTATAATTTCTTACCTCAATAGTAAGTTTAGGCAACATGCAGCCTGTGGTGGTATGTAGCCCCCACCCTCCCTCCAGTGTGCCCCCACTACCCTGAATACCCACAAAATAAAAAGGCTTAAAAAAAAACCAGGGGGTGGGGAATGATACTTGCAGCAGCCACAGAGAGCCCAAGCAGTTCATTTTGTGCTGCAGAGCCACTATGGAACACCAAAAACTCCTGAATTTTTTGCTATTTTCTCAGGGCCACCATGCCGACTGCACAGTGGCCTGTGGCCGTCCCCCAGGAGGGTCTAGGGAACATGCATTGTCCCCAGACTTCTCACCCCTGCCCTATAAGCTCAAATGCTATCAATATTCCCAAAGCCCTGGAAGTTCAAAGGTCTTTATTGGACTGTTTTGAGAGTTTTAGATATTTAATTTTCTTTTAATCTATAAATGCATATGCTTCTGAATAGCTTGAGAGTCCCACTAGTATGCAGAAGAAACTACTAACTAACTGTTTTGGGATGGCCCCATTTTGTTTCCAGACTGATCATGTTTGCTATTAGAAGGAATGATGATTGAAGTTAAGTTCCATCAATAGTAATGGAATGTATTTCTACATTCTACATTTTGTTTGCACACTGTTGGCCTGGTTAACATGCTTAATCTGTCTGCCAGATTGTTTTACTAAATTATCTCTTATCTACAGGCATCCCTGGTGATCTTTTTGAGACTCTGACTATCTAAAGTGCCCATGATTCTGACGAACCCAAGAGTAACGAAGTAAAATATAACAAAGCTCTAAGATAAAATGGCTTTTTAAAAAGAAAGTCTGGGGGAAAATAAGACCAAACAACAAAACATTATAGACTAATAAACATGAGGATCAAGAGAGTGTTAAGAACTAAGATGGAAGGCTTTCCTATGCGTTCCACTTCCAGTGGGAATTCTGAGCCCTGCCTTAATTCCTTGCAGCATAACCTACAACCTGTTTGCAATTGTTTGGCATCAGTTGAACATATGCGGCACCCAACTGCTGGGCTTAATGTTGTATGAATGGATGCTAGACCTTATCTATCATTTATTCGTCTCATGTGTATGCCCATATATATTACAGACATTTTTATTTAATTATTCAGGAATTGGCACATGAGTTGCATTATCTCATTCCTCTGGGCCCCCCTTGCTGACAGAATAATGCAAAGGAGCAGTAGCTAACACTTATACTCTTTGGATTGTTCATCAGGAAATAAGGCCTCATTAAATTGCCTATTTCACAGGGGAAGAAATTATCCTTAATAAGAAGTGCTCAGCACGGAAAGTGCCTCTCTTCCCTTCCCTCTCTCTCGCCTCAGACCTCTGTAGAAAAGTTGTGTGGCTCGGTCTTAATTTGCAAGTAAATCTCAATATTTGGGCTGTGTCACTTTGATGGATATTGAGCTCTCCCCAATACAAGGTCAAGATGTGGATCTGTTTATTCAGGAAAATATATGGAATGAAGCAGTGGGTGGTGGATTGCTCTAAAGGGATTGACATGCCATAGGGCTCTTTCCCAATCTCGGGGCTCAATCTTTACTCACTGGGTGAGCCAGGGAGGTTACTATCATTCAGTGTTAGTTCTCCAAAATGTAAAATGGGAATAATAGTGACCCTTCTCTGTGAGTTGAACAAAATTAAGATTGTGGAATGTTCTAAAATAGGGATGGCCCTCCAGATGTTGTTGGGCGGCAGATCTCAAGATCCCTCACCATTAGCTATGCTGGCTAGGGCTGATGGGAGTTGAAGTCGAACTGCATCTGGAAGGGGACACCTTCCCGACCCCTGTTCTATATAAATCTGGGATGGACAGCTAGTATCCCTCCAGATGTTTTGGCCTACAATTCCATCAGCCCTAGCCAGAAGCAAAGCCAATGGTAAGGGATAATGGGTATTATAGGCCAAAACATCTCCAAGTTGCCCACCCTGATATACATAATAGGCACAGTCCAGCAGCAAAATGTTCTTCCATCCAAGAGACCATGGAAATGAATGGGGCTGCAGGAAAGCACTGCCATTCTTGAGGGCTTGCCTGGTGTTACTGGATCGCTTGCCTAAAAAAGTCTCCACTCGCATAAACTTAAAACAAAAACAATGTGTTCACTTTATATAAGGTTGCATTCCTTTTTACCAGGAGGTAAGCCCCGTTGAAAAGTGTGGGACTTACTTCTGAATAAACATGCGTAGGATTGCATTGTTAGTCTGAGATTTGGCCCACTGGATCCCATTGTTGGTAATGACAACTGTGCTATTCCCATTCATTTCAGCGGGGCTTGTGGAGAAGAATTTCCTGCTGGGTTGTGGCCGACGATATCAGCTATGTTGATAATAAAAAATACAAATGGAAATAATGGTAAAACATCATCAGTTATATTTGATTATTCATACTGTTGATATGCTGCTTCTTTGTTATGTCACTGTGATTTTAGGGAGACCTGACAGATGGACATTCTTCTAACACTACCAGGCTTCACTATGAAAAAAAGGGAGCCTTAAACTGTTTTTCAGTCATCATAAATCCCTAGCTCCTGCACCCACCCTTCTGAAACTTTGCTTAAACCTGAAGACACCTCTATGATGTGTGCCATTTTCTACATATTTCCCAAAAAACAAGGCAGGGGGGAGGGAAGGGGAAGTGAATCACTCACCACTCTCCAAATTTGAAGATCCCTTTTCCACATAAACAGCTGCACCTATCCTTTTGAAACTTTTTCAGTTACTAAGGGCCACCTGTATGTTGTCTGTCATTTTCAGAAGAATGGTCAACAAGGAACATAGAGGGTTAAATGTATCCATCCATCCATCCATCCACTTTCTTTCTTTCTTTCTTTCTTTCTTTCTTTCTTTCTTTCTTTCTTTCTTTCTTTCTTCCCTCCCTCCCTCAACATGCAAAGGCTGCTCTTGCCCCAAAATCCCTGCATCTATTCATCTGAAACTGGGCAGGCTTGATCCCTTCAGAAGAGGCCACATCCATGGAAAATGTCATCTTATTTTGCCAGTAAAGAAAATAGTTATTGGCATAATCCCCCTTTAAAGGGTTGCTGCTATGCCTGCAAATTTCAACCATGTTTGACAAACAGAAAAAAGTTATAGCTTTTTTTTGCTTTCCCATGATGGTCAATAGGAGACACGGTGCCTCAGATGCCTGATTCTCAGTTCAGAAGACCTACCAGTGTCAACGCAGGCAGCCCTCACATAGGTTTGAGTAGAATTAGGGCTTTTTCCAAAGTGCCAAAGCAGGGTCCAAGTCAAACCTGTAGTTTTTAT
The DNA here is from genome assembly GCF_023053635.1 of Elgaria multicarinata webbii. NCBI lineage: Eukaryota > Metazoa > Chordata > Lepidosauria > Squamata > Anguidae > Elgaria > Elgaria multicarinata. The sequence goes on from NC_086172.1 coordinate 40,254,621, forward strand.
AGTCAGACGTATTTAAACTATGTACTAAATTATTCATTACTGCATTATGTTATTGTACTTTTGATATTATGTTGATATGCATATATTGATGGGATGTTATTTATATGGTTTGGATGCTTTGTTATTGTCGTGAGCTGCTTTGAGCTCAACTATATTGGAAAAGTGGCATACAAAAATGATCTACAAAATAAAATAATTCAAGAAACTGTTCCTTAAGAGCAGCAACATAAAACATCCCAACAGATTGTCAAGGCCAAAACAAAAGCAAGAGGTTTTTTTTAAAGACTATTTTATCATATTTAGCATACACAAATTTCTATCTGTGTATCCATTCAGGAGGTTGAGGCCCAGGTTTTAATCTAGAGAAAAGCAGAGCAGAAGTAACACACCCAGTTGTATCCAGTGGTGTCCTTCTGCCAACAGAAACACCACCACAGGAAGATCAAACTTCTCCTGCACCTTCCCCGCCCCTCCACACACACATGTACAAACACATGTGCCCCAACACTGCTCTAAATGATTGGGGAACTTCCCGAAGCTGATTTGGGGGCATGCAGTGGGGAGGGCAACTCCTGTTATACAAACAGATGCCTGCTTGTGTTGTACTTGATTTAGTTCAGGGGCTATAGCTCAGTAGTAGAGAACCTGAGGGATTCCCCAGCCGCCGCCTCCTCTGTCTCTTCTGGGCTGCAGGAAGGCAGGAATCTACACCATCGTTTTGGGGGCGTACTGGGGGCGCATGCAAGCACCTTTAGTACGACGTGTAGATTCCCAGCAGCTTTGCATGCAGAAAGTCCCAGGTTCAGTCCCTGGCTTCTCCAGCTAGTGGGTCTAGGAAAGAATCCTGCCTGAAACTCTGGAGGGTCACCTCTAGTCAGTGTCAACAATACTGGGTTAGATGGGCCATGGGTTTGGCTCAGTAAAAGGTAGCTTCTTGTGTTCTGGAAAGCTCCACAGACAATATATTTTATCCTGAGATAACAAGGTTGGAAAAGATCATTCAGAGTATTTAACTCATCAATTACAACACCAAATAATAATGTTTTGCTGTGTAGAAGCTGCCTACTAATTTCACACTGCCCTGCAAATACTCATCAGTACTGACAGTGGCTCCTGGGCACTCTAGGGCAGCCTTTCCCAAGATGGAATCCTGTTGGACTTCACCTCCCATCATTCTTAGTATGCCTAATGGCTGGAGATGATGGAGGTTGTAGTCCAGCACATCCAGATGGCACCAGGTTGAGGAAGGTTGCTCTAAGTTATCATGACTTCAACCCATGATACGGCAGGCAGCCTTTCATGGCCTTGGAAACAAGGTTCTGGATGGTATGGATCACTGGTCTGATCCAGAGCTCCATCCGACGAGCGTTTTACTGCACACTCGTTACTGGGCACTCACGGTTTGCTCACATGATGTCGTCTGCCTCTTGTGTGTCTTCCGCCCCTTCTGGCTTTCCTTGTGCCACAACCCACCCACCCCAGAAAAAGTCTGGTTGCTGCTCTCCTGTCAGACTGAATGAGCCTCGTTACTTTCTGTTTTCAGGAAGTGACATCGGAGCGATGAGAGAAGCGGCGGGAACCGCTTATTTCTACCTAGATGTGATGGAGCTCCCAGTAGGGCTGTTACATTCTTATGCCCATGTCCTATCTGACGGTAAACACATCTAACAGCTGACAGCATCTTAACACCAATGACATACCCAGATATATAGCACAATGCTAACCACGTTTATACAAAAATAAATTCCTTGGATTTCATTGGGACTTATTCCAAAGGGCATGCTCTGGATTGTAGCCTTAGCAACTGCTTCTCAATTTTTAGAAGCAGAGTGCTTTGATGGGGACCCTGGAGGACCAGATATCCCATCATACCTTGCGGCCAAAATGGGAAGGAAGGTGTCCCCAGGGCAATAGGAAATTGCCTAGAGTGGTAGGGCAGACTTTATCATTAGGCATCTGTGTGCAGCTGATTAGGAGAGCACTTTGTAGGGAGCATGGGTACCGCTCTCCGTTTCAGCATCTTCTTTGTGCCTATGTATCTGCTACTCAAGAAAAAGCAAGACACAGAATAACAGGCCTGATGCTTTCGGGTTAGCAAAGAATGCCACTCTACATGCAAGAGGAAAGACCACACTGGGGTTCCAGTGAGCCAAAGGGCTGATGCGAAGTGGGCCAAAGGAGGTCCCATGGTATTTTGCCAGCCTGTAAAGATACCCCATGGAGGAACAGACACAGCTGCCTAGCCTACTTTACACTGAGATCAACCATTGTTCCATCTAGCAGTGAGTGCACTTTGCTTCATCAGCATCCCTAAGAATATTGCCATCCTGAACTCTTATATAAAGTGGGCTGGCCCTGGCCAGGGCTTATTGAAATGATCCACAATGTCACTGTTTCCCCTGCTTGCCAAGATTTTTGCAGCTGCTCTATTGTGGCAGTTCGGTAAACTGCTGCCATTTTGAAAAGGGAACAGGGATGTAAGGGGTGGCAGCTGCTGGTGCAGCTGCAAAAATCTAAGAGTGGTGGTTAAGGAGGCTATTTGGGATAGCTATCAGCTGTAAGGCTAAACAGAATGGATCAATACATCTATTGTATGGGCAACAGGCACCAAAGAGGGATTAAGAGTACAATCATGTGCATGCTTAGACAGAAAAGAAGTTCTGCAACTCCCAGCGTGCCTCAGCCAGCCATGCTGGGAGTTGCAGGGCTCTCTTCTGTCTAAACATGCATAGGTTTGTGCCCTAAGAGTATTAATTCATCACTCTCCTTTCTGTAGTGCCCAGCAGGCTGATTAGCACAGGAAACAGGCAGCTGAGGAACTCACCTATTCAGCACACCCCTCAGCTACTTCCAAGGCTTATCAGCTGGGCAGTAGGGTTGAAGCCTGAAGACCCCACTGAGCCAGCCAAGGGCTGCAAGAGGACTGTGGGTTACCCATATGCGATGTATAGGAGTGCAGCCTTAGATGCTTTCACATGGAAGCTAGTGTTGTGTAACTGCTAGAATGGTGACCTAAAAAGAGCAATGTTTGAATCTCATTCAGCCCTGAAGCTTTCCTGTGTAGTCCTGGGTGAATTACTCTTTCTCTCTGAATGTAACCTACTTCACAGGTCTTGTGACAACAAAATGGGAGAAGCTCAGGCCTAGAGCTCTTCAGAAGATGGGTAGGATACAAAAAGGTGACCAATGCTGTTACATGGGATGGATAGCATTGTTCAACATCCAAGGTCCTCCTCCGGGTGCCTACTCCGAGGGAAGCTTGGAGGACGGCAACAAGAGAGAGGGCTTTTTCTGTGATGGCTCCCCAATTGTGGAACAATCTCCCTGAAGAGGCCTGCCTGGCGCCAACATTGTTATCTTTTCCGCGCCAGGTCAAGGCTTTTCTCCCAGGCATTTAGCAATATGTAATTGTTTTTGAATATTTGTGTGGTTTTAAATTGTATGTTTTTGTGATTTTAAATTTTTGTATATTGTTTTTAAGTGTTTTTATCCTATGTAAACCGTCCAGAGAGCCTCGGCTATGGGGTGGTATACAACTGTAAATAATAATAATAATAATAATAATAATAATAATAATAATAATAATCTAATTTCATTGGAAGCATTTCTTTCTCATGTGTAAGATAACAAACATCCAGCAAAAGCATTCTCACACTTGATCAGTTCCACACAACCAGAAGGCAGGAAAATGAAATCTATTGGACAAAAGTGAACAGAGCGACACTGAATTTGCAATTTCAGCCATTGAGGTCTTTCTTATATATGCAGTAGAATGACTCCTGATGGTTGGCTGAGAGCAATGCAGGCATGCAACTCCACTGATCTTGTATACACCTCAGCTTTCCCAAATGTTTTGTGAACCACCCAGAGTGCTTTGGCTATTGGGCGGTATAGAAATGCAATAAATAAATAAATGTTACCATCTGTATCTCAGGGGTGGGGAGCCTGTGGCCCAGGTCCCAAGGCAGCTCTCTCGGGTTCCCCAGCTGGCCCCACCCCATTTTCCCCAAACCATTGATTGTTTTGTGGTTTCCCGGCTTTTTTGCAGTCGCCCACCCCACCCGCCCATTCTACAAGGCTGAAACGCCTCTCCTACAGCTTAGTGACTGGCAGTAAAAGCTTTAAGCTACAATAAATATGCTGATACTTTTGGTCCCATCACTGTTGACTTGGCTGCACACCCTTTGCCCCACCCACCATAGCAATGCACCCCACCCCCAACTTCTCTGAAATTAAATTTGGCATTTGAGCTGAAAGAAGTTCCCAGCCTCTGCCATACACCTGCATTTCAGGCCCACAAGTTAGGTGTGTGTGTGCATGCATGCATGCACGCACATGTGCACAGAGGATAACAGTTTATGCATCTGAGCTGAGCTTTCCTTGACAAAGGCTTATACTCCAACCCAAATAAAGACCCTTTTTGTATCAACTGTTTCTCTTGTAGTCTGACCCCAAGCATGTTTACTCGTCAGTCAGTCTCATTGGGTTCCATGGGACTTACTCCCAAGTAAGTGATCACTGGATTGTCGCCTGAGTGCCTCTTCAGACTGTGTTCGACATTATCTTTCAGATGCTTTGTGGGCTGCCAGTGTTGAACAGCTTTCAGAAATATGGCAAGAGCGAAAGAGGGAGCCCCCTCCCCTCTCTCTCCGAACTGTGTTTGACCCCCCATCTTCCTTCAAGGGTCTCTGAAGGGATGAAAGCAGCCGTATATTTACAACATCTCCTCCTCCAAACTCCACATTAAAACAGGCCCTGAGCTTCTCTTGCCACATTTATTCAGACAGAGAGTGTATGTTTGTCTCGCTATCTTCAAACAATCTAAATGAATACCAGCTTTTGTTTTAAGTAAACAGTGATAAGGCTACAATCCTAAAGACAGTGCAATCTTGTACACGGTTACTCTGAAGTAAGTCTCCCTAAATGCAATAGGTCTTACTCCCTAGTAAATAGGTTTACAATTGCACCTTTACTTGGGAGGATGCACCATGGACCACAATGAGAAACTTCTGCTTAAACATTTTAGGATTGTGCAGCATGAATGGGAAATTCTTTAAAAAATAGAAATAGTACTGAGATTATCTGACACCATTCTCAAAATAACAGCAAACACAACCCACCGTGCCAGCTATTTAAGTGGGGCTTGCTTGCTTCCTAAAGAAATCAGGTAGATTGTGCCCATGGACTGGCCAAAAACTTGAAAGGGGTGAAGTCAAACACATCTTCCCCTTCCAGGTTCAACTCTGCAATGTATGAGTCATCCGTCAAAAGTTTTTACACCAATCCACTTGCATTCCATCTCAGTTCTGTGCATACTTACTCAGGGGCAAGACCCAATTTTCTCATTTACACTTACTTCTGTTCCAGTTGCAGGCTTGAGTCAAAATACTTAGATTTAAGTTGATTTATTACTTCTGCTGATTTGGTAATGTATGTAATTGGGTTCAATGACCAAGGACTTCCTTACATGAGTTCCTGGTTGGGCCGCGGATACAGCTGTTCCCTTCCTTACATGGAGGTGTTAGCAATCCACTAGCAATTGCTTTCGTGTAGATTTTAATGTCCCTGAATAGGGACATTGACATATCAAGGAGTTCTGGAATGGGAGTCCAGAGGCCATTTGAAATATCCAAAGTCTCAGAGGATTCCCTGTTTTAAAACATTGGTTAGCATGAAGTTGATATACAGATGGCTTTAAAATTGACAGTGGTATAGTAATCAAACAATGTGTGAAGGGTTCCCAATCAAAGTTTATTCTTAAGTTTCACTCATTCTTAAAGGCATGATCTTTGGTTCAAATGGCTCACACAATAGGATGAAATTCCAACTCCCGATCTACAGGATTACCTGAGACACAGTACTCGCATTTTCAAGCATCGTGATTGTATTTTCCTCAAGGTACTAAGGCAGGATATCTGATTTAACTGACAAGCACACACCCTACCCCAACATACATACAACACACTCAGAAACAATTTCTCTCAGAATTTATAACTGGAAAATTTCAGACTTTGTGTTAAAAGTAAAAACAAAAACAAAAACTGAAAACCAGATGGTCTTTACCAAGACCCCAATTTAAGGTTGTGTGACTGTTCTGGTAGTTACATAAATGTCATCATCTGAAGGAACCTGCCCCTATTCCTTTAGACCAGTTTTGTTATTCCTGAGATTCCTCTAGACTATAAATCAACTACCTTTTATCATACTGCAGAGTGCCATGAAAAATTAAAATAGGCCCTGTTTTCAAAAGAAATGACCCTATAAATGAACTATATAATGTGAAGGTATTTTAAGAATCCAACTGAAGATTAAACCAAAAGAGATGTGATTTCCTGGTTCAACACATCAGAAACAAACAAAGTAAACAGAAATACAACAAATAGAAAGCCATCAATTCCATCTTAGAATCTCTTGTGTTGCTACATTACTTTTAAACATTTGCATTTATGAATGCAAAAATGAAGCCTATATAAAAATAAAATAAAGAGTTAAATGCCAAAAAATGGACAAGACAATATTTTCACTGGTACCTCCCCACAATCTTAAAGCCAATATACTTTTAAAGAACTTTAGTTGAAAGTTGCATTGGAACTTTCTGGCAAACACTTTTGCTTTGAAATCACAGCCTGACCTCTGGAAACGAAAAGTAATCAAGTACCCATTGATAGCTTTACTGCTATCTAGCTAATGATCGTGTTTACATGCAGGTACCTGGGATAAGGAGCACTGAGGAACCCCTGAAATACACCTTTTACATTTTAAATCAAAGTGTAACACTTTAAAGGAATGTTTTTAAAAGGCAGGGCAGAAGCTCTATTATAATTCAAGTAACTCTTTTTCTTTGGTTTCCTTTGTAGAATTCCCCCCTCCCCATAAACACATGTTTTGGCCCTTCCCAAAACACATGCAAGAAAGAAAGAAAATTAAAAATAGACTGAAGGTCAGCTGACCAAGGCAGAGATCCTATGCACAGCTGACAAAAGTAAGTCCCATTGGACTTCCCTGTCAGGAAACAAGTAGAAGATCAACCTGTAAATAAACTCAACCAATAAGAAAATTTAGCAGCATGTAGTGGTTTTCCCTGAAAATACATATAAATAAAATGTAAACGTCATATGTCATTTGTGCCTTGAATCAGTTCTCCATAAAGCAGCAGGTATTCATCGTACACAAGATAAAGCCAGACTTTTCCCAAGGGGAGCATGATAAATCTTAGTGCAATGATTGTCTTATTTCCCCCTTGTCTTAGAATGTGCAGGATTTAACACAGTTTAGAGCTTTGCAATTTTGCTTGCAATATTATTACTTTTTAGTCTTTTTAATCTCATGCTGTTTCTAATGTCTCTCCATGTTATCACACTGCCACTATGTCAGGGCGAACCCTTGGCAGGAGAAGAAGGGGCAGAACACATGCCTAACTGTGAGGGGCTTGAATCCGAGGGGGAGACGTGGAATGTCACTGCAGGAGGAGGGATCACCATCCCTTCCCTCTCCCGTTTCTTCTGCTTCATCCTCCGATTCTGGAACCAGATTTTCACCTGAGCGTCATTGAGGCCCAAAGACTTTGCAATCTCCACGCGCCGGGCCCGCGTGAGGTATTTATTGAAATGGAACTCTTTCTCCAATTCCGTGAGTTGCTTGGTGCTGAAATTGGTCCTTACAGCACTGGGTGGACTGGAAGATGTTCCATAGATGGAGGCTTTGTCTGCAAAAGAAAAGTTTAGAATGGTTAACTGCCCAAATCACGAGACACATGGGTGTTATTTTTTATTTTTTTATTTATTGCATTTCTATACTGACCAATAGCCGAAGTTCTCTGGGCGGATGAACTGTATACACACAATCACACTTTTTAAAACCCGGACTGGTTTATTATGTGGAATAACAGACCCCTTGTTTTCTAGTATAAAGCTTTGAACTGATGGGGGAAATGCCCTACTATTTCACCACCTTGACTGAGAACATCAGGGACCCGATGAAATAAGTGATAAGACCCAGCATCCCAAACGCATTTACTTGATTTCAAGTGAATTTCCAAGAGCTACGCTGAGGATCGCAGCCTTAGAAGCAAGTACTGAAGAGTGAGGTGATCCAAGTTCAGCCAGTGGAAAAGTTCAGCCAAATGTCGATTCTTCACAAAGAGTTGAGCTCGGTGGGTTCCTTCCCCCCTGCAGTTAGATCCCGCTCTAAAGCCCCCTTTCCATCCTTCGAAAGCGAATCCCGTCATGATAACCATGGAACTGCCTTCGTTCGCTCGCTTACTTGGGAGTAAGCCCCACCGAGTTCAGCGGGGTTGACTTCCTAGCTGACCAGCCGCACGGGATGGGGCTGCCCCTTTCGGGAGTCAGCACCCAGCCTGCGGGTCTCCCCCCGAGCCCCGCTGCTGTCCTCCGGGAAGGGCTGTGGCCGGGCACTTACTTTTGGGCGGCGCGCTCCTCTTGACTTTCATCCACTCGAAAGTGCTGAGCGCCGCCTGGGAGCAGCTGGCCTTGGGGCAGAAGTCGGAGGGCGGCGCTGGCGGCGCATCCTTGGCGCAAGGCTGGAAGCTCTCGGCTAGCGCGCTGTAGTCCACCGGGAGGTAAGCGCCGCCGGCGCCGCCCGAGAACACGGAGGCGGCGTAGTGTACCGGAGCGCCGGCCTCCTCGGGGGCGACGACGAAGGGCGCTTCGGGACGGAGCAAGCTGTACTCTGAGGCGAACGCGCTGGGCGCCAGCGCGCACGGTGCCAGCTGTTGCTGCGGCTGCTGCGCCGCCGGCCGCTGGGAGAAGTCCGGCAGGCTCCCCGCCGCCGGCCCCGCGTAGGCGCGCTCCCCGCCAGCTGACAGGGGACAGGGCGGCCGCAGCGCCACCCCGCCGGGCTCTGCCCCGCCGCCGAACTTGCCTGACAAGCTCAAGCCGTCCCCGCCCCGCGCCAGGTACTCCAGGAAGGAGTTCATGGCGCGCCCCTGAGGGGGGAAAAGAGAGCGGCCGAGGAGAAGGCGCGCGGGCAGCGGGAGGGAGCCTACGAAGCGGTAGCGGCGCCCGCCTCGCGCTCTGTACCTGCTCCTCCTCTCTCGACCATTGTAAAGCCGGCCGCGAGGTAAATATTGTCCTAATATAGCGCCAGGGGGACTGGCACGTGCTTGCCCGCTGGCCAATGGGGGCCTCGAGTTAGGCGAGCCCTTGGCGCGCAACCTGGGATGCAGCTGGCTCGGGCTGGGCATCATCAGCTCCAACTTCGCCAAAGCGGCGGCGGCGGCGATGTGGGCGGCACCGCAGGGAGGTACCGAGTCATCCATACCTGCCCAGTCATGCTTAAACCTTGAAGGGATCCAGACAGAGGCAAACCCGGACAAAAGTGGTAAGTTGGAGATCCTGCATTGGACTGAGATGACTTTTTATTTTGTTTTATCTATTTTCTTCATTGTTAGGCCCGCCCAATGACCGAAATTCTCTGCTTTTAAGGGAGGGAGCAGGGACTCCGAACATAGTTTGATGGTGGGCAAGTGGTTCTCTTTTGCCCAGTGGAGGCTGGTGGCTCCGATTTCGGTGGGGCTGTGACTCCATTCTGGGTTTCTGTCAGAAGCAGCCAGAACTCTAAAAGAGCTATCCAAGGTAGCTCTTTTAGAGTTCTGGCTGGTTCTGACTGAAACCCAGAATGGAGTCACATCCCCACCGAAATTACAGCCTCCACCAGTACACTTTCATCCAAGCCTATAGGATTGCCATCTAAGGTCACAAGGCGAGCCTTCTCCCTTATCGGATCGATGCCCAAGTTGACACTAGTGTGGAATCTGCATGGTGGTGTGTAGAGCAAACTTTAAAGGCAGGAGACTTGGATGGGGATGGGGGAGATAATGTCAAATAGACTAATTCCATTAATGTTCCCCACCACCACCATGTATAGAAGAGTGCCTCAATCGATACTCCAGGCTATAAAATATGGTTGGGGGGAGGTAAGTTTAGATGAGTGTGTGAGAGAGGTCTAGACTGAAATCCTGCTAACTTATAGTGCATTTCATGAAACACTACAGGACTTACTTTCATGGGGTCTACTTAATAACGCTTTTGAAAACTATGGGATTTAAGTTAGTCAAGACTAACCAATGGGATCAAATCATAGGAAGACATGACCAGACTGAAATCTCTCTTCACTGGTTTACCTTGGGGAAAATCATAGTCTCTCAATACTGCCCGACTCACAAAAATTGTTATGATTGATTGATTTGGAATGGGAGTTTGCCTATGGGCTTACTTGGGAGTGCCTAACTCTGCATTGGATCAGGCTGTACAGCAGCTAAGTACACTGAGAAATGCTAAGGGGGAATCTACCCCCAGCTGTTTTTCTTTTACTTTTTGCATTTTTTCTGAGTTTTAGCCAGTCATCTCTAATTGATGACAGAGAGACTGAATGGTTTGGTACCACTTCCTGCGCTGCTTTCGAAAAGGTTGATAATCGATAACATCAGCTGGGTGTCAGCCGAGATCTATTGCCTTCCCTGTGAACAGCTCCAAGAATGAGGCTGCTACTAAGTCTTATGCACACTGCCCTGCTTTTTTTTGGGGGGGGGGGGCGCCTACTCAATGCCATAGAACTTATTTGCATGTATATGGTTACACTGCAAGTTCTCAGACAATGCATGGCTGCCAGCCCTGCTTTCCTGCGTAGCATTCCAGATATAAGCTTGGTGTTCTCCCATCCACTGCAAATGCGCTTTAAACAAGTTCCTTCCATTCTCTCCTCACAAAGACAGAGCAATGCTATCCGTGTCTACTCAAAAGTAAGTCCCGTTGTGTTCCATGGGGCTTGCTCCCAGGAAACTACATCCAGGAAACTACATCCCAAGAGGCTGTTCTACTGGGCTTGTACGTTAGGATCCTACCGTTAGACAGAGTTAGGCCGCAGCCTCATACAGCAGACCTTTAGTATCATGAAAAAGACAGCAACTTGTCAATTATTTATTATTGGTTTAGATCCAAACTTGGAGCAGACCCATTGAAATCTACTTGAACCTAACTTAAGTCTCATTGATTTCCATGGGTCTGCTCTACATATGACTACATCTGGATCCAGCCCACTGCATTATTGCTGCCAGGGAGGGGGAGAACTGTTTGTGGGGTTTTCTGCCACTGGTGCCAAAATAATTTGATTGGCCTTGGGTGCACGAACTTGACTGGTAGATAGGGAAGAAGGAAGTCATTTGCAGGAGTAGTGGAAGAAAGAAAGAAAGGACTGCACCTCAGTCCTGAGCATAAGATCAGAATTCTTTATAGAATAAAGCCCCATGGTTTGTTTTCAATGGCGCTGACTCCCAAGGAAGTGTCAGGGAGGGAGGGTTGTTACAGCCTTTTAGTTCTGCCTTTGCTCTGAGAAGCACTTCATCTCTTTCTTTCTCTCTCTCTCTCCCTCCCCCCCCCCCATCCCGCCTGGGCTTTCTAAGGAGTCTGAGCTAGCCTAAAAAGCATCCGGAAGAAGCCAATGCAAATCGGAATGGTTTCAACAATGCACACTACTATCCCGAGTAGAGTAGCTATTAATGGTCCTCAGCCAGCCAGTAAGTGCTCTGTGGGTCCTCCTTGCAAGTGAATTTGAGGCCTCAGGATGATAATGGGCTTCCTTGTTTCCCTTGGTAATAATAACAGCCTTGTTGCTTAATGACTGCTTTCAGTTGGCATAGGAGAAAAGGAAGAAAGCAGGCTCACAAATTGTAGGTTTCTTCGCTAAACTCTCAGATGGCTGAAGTATCTCTCCCTGCCCCTTTTTTCCCTCTGCAAAAGAAGAAAACTCTGAGATGCCACCTTTCTCCCCTCCTTCCGAAAGGAACCCCCCAAGTAACCATCCTAATTGGTTGGTTTTCTAAACCAGGAGTGTTGAACTTCTTTCAGCCTGAGAGCCAAGATCAATTTCAGAGAAGCTCTTGGAAGCTGTATTCCAGTGGTGAGCAGGGCCAAAGCCAAACTTTTATTTTGCTTAAAACTCTTACTGCCAGTAACTAAGCCCTAGGAGGGGCATTTCAGCCTTTTAGAATTGGGAAAAACTGTATAGAAACTTGTAAATCGCCAATCCATGGGAGGATGGGACCAGTCCATGCCATCTGGGGAACCCCTGGAGGACTGAACTGAAACCACAGAAGGGCGGAACACTGTGGTCTCAATTTAGCCTTCCTGGATTCCCCAGATGGCCATGCCCCAAAATCCTGTCAAACATGGCCCCAGCCTGAGGTTGTAAATGCTTGTTCTAAAACATAACAAAACCTCTTCCAAAGCTTTAATTGCTTCTTTTGAGGCCTGTTTGGATCCAGGTGCCTCTGCGACGGATCCAAGAGCAAGTTTGTACTTGGAAGAGTCATCATCTGCTATTAATTTCAGGACATGAGGCCCGCCACAGGCCAAGCCTGGTTGAAAGGCAAGTCCTGAGCCGTGCTTAAAGGACTCCCCTTGTGAGGGCTGGCAATGCACTCCCAAATATGCTCAAAAGCTCTCTGTTGTTACTTCACGCATGCCAGGCTGCACTCTGGTATTGCTGGGTTCCACTGTTGAGCCCTGGTGAACTCTGTCTCAGTTTAAAGCTACCATCTTATGAATGCTTACTGAGAGCAAGCCTGAGAGCAAGTAAACATGGCATCAGTCGGTTAACTGTGGCTTAGGCATGGAACAATCATTTGTGGATGCTGATCCAGTGGAAGGTGCCAACCTTATGCTAAGAGCCAATCACAGCTTTAGTCTTTTTGCATGCAAATAAGGCTGCAATCCTAAGCATTCATGCTAATAATGCTTAACATGCATATAATACTTTAGAGCATTCAAAACCTGTGGCCTTCCAGATGTTGTTGGACTCCAGCTCCCATCAGCCTCAGCCAGCATGTTGGAGTCAAAGAATATTAGGAGGGCTCTGGGTTCTCTCCCTATCCCTGTCTTACAGGATCATTGGGCAGCATCCTATTTAACACTACTCTAATATAAATTACTCTGTACTAGCATAAGTAACTTCTAGCACAATGCTAATAGCATTTGCTGGTACAATAGAATCCCTCAGAAAACATGCCAAACTAGCAAATGTTATTGGTGTTGCACCAGGGGTCACTTACACTACTGAAAAATAATTTATATTAGTGGAAGTGCCAGATAGGATACTGACCATTGCCCCAGTTTTGCAACCCCTCCAAGAACCTCATAAGATTGGTATTATTATCCCCATGTTGCATAGGAAGTGCTGAAGTGGAGCAAAACTGGCTTGCCTAAGGCTACCTCAAACAACTTCTGAGTTGCTACTCAGACTATTAGCTGGTATACTATACTGACTTTATACCAGGAAGTGGATTCCAATGATCACAACTAGGATGGGTTTTTTTGTAGTATGTCTAGGATTAGGCTGTAACTCAATTCACAGTACACACATCATATGACTAAGGTCTAAGATTGCAAGTGAAACTACTTACTTTTGCCTATTCCCATTAGGCCTGGTGAATCTAGAGGTTTGAGGAGCACGGCCCAAAGTTTTACCCAACTCTTCTGTCATATCAGGCACTGCTGTCATTTTGGTGCCCAGGGTTTTGTTTTTCAAAGAGCTGGATTCCAACTCTCATGCAAGTAAAAGAAATGGAAGGCCACAAGACAGAGAGCATTTAGATAGTGAAATTGCTTGTGGCATGTAACGGCATTGAGTCAGGTTCCTCCAAGGAATTCCTTCCCTTTGACTGAAGTTGGAGCCTCCATGTTGCAGGAAACAGCAGGAGATGTGAGCAAAGCTGCAAAATAAATCAGGAGGTGGCTTCTTCTGTTGGAGCAATCTCTGTTGTAGGTATCAGAGAGAAGCAAGGTAAGACCATGCAGCATTCTATTGCAATTTGTAAATGGCAGTAAATACACAAACCAACAGAAAATCTTTTAGTACTTCTAACAGTGAAATTCTGCTTTGAGTCTAAATTCAGACCCCCAGTTTAAAGATTCCACGAAACACTACCATGTGGCCTATGTGGTTTAAAAGTGATGGTTTTAAACATGAAGAAAGTGGTTTGTGCCAAAATCTGAATCCTGTGCATGTTGTCTTGGAACTGCCCCACTGTTTCAATGGAACTTGCTCTCAGGTAAGCACGCTTAGGATTGCAATTGATCCAAGTTTACTCAGAAATCCCACTTTGTTAAAATCCCACGTAGTTCAATAGGACCTGTCCCCTACCCCAGGTGCACAGAATTCAAGCCCTAGAATTACAGTGCTTTGCACACTTACATGGAAGGAACCCTCAATTAACTCAGTGGGACTCAAATCTGAGTAATCATAGATAGGGTTAGGCTGTAAATCAGGGGTGGGGATTCTTTTAGCCCAAGGGCCAAATTCAAATTCAGAAAAGCTCTTGGGGATTGCAGTCCAGTGGTGGGTGGGGCCAAAGGCAAAAGGGGAGGGGCCAAAATGGCAGTATATTTTCATGTAATGCTCTTAATGCCAATGGCTAAGCTAGGGTGACCATATGGAAAGGAGGATAGGGCTCCTGTATCTTTAATAGTTGTATAGAAAAGGGAACCTCAGCAGGTGTCATTTGTATATATGGAGAATCTGGTAAAATTTCCTCTTCATCGCAACAGTTAACACTGCAGGAGCCCTGCCTTCTTTTGTATCTGGTCACTCTAGAGTGACCAGATACAAAAGAGGCCAGGGCTCCTACAGCTTTAACTGCTGTGATGAAGAGGGAATTTCACCAGGTGCTGCATGCATACAAATGACGCCTGCTGAAATTCCCTTTTCTATACATCTGTAAAAGATACAGAAGCCCTCTCCTCCTTTCCATATGGTCACCCTAGGCAAATTCCTATTAAAGATCTATGCAGTGTGTGTGGGTGGGGATGTCCACATGTGGGCATCTCATGTGCTATGTACTCAAAAGAATGGATGTTCTGAGGGCTGCTGCAGAGTTGTTCATGTACTTTAGCCTCCCCACAAATAACCAGGAGATCAAGGACTGCCAAGAAACCCCATGACCTCAGTGGGTATGCGGAGCAGCAGCAGCAGCAGCCTGAGAACCAGTGCACTCCACATTCAAGGTGCTGGTTTTAACCTATAAAGCCCTACATGGCTTGGGACCACAATACCTGATGGAACGCCTCTCCTGACATGAACCTACCCGTACACTGCGCTCAACATCTAAGGTCCTCCTCTGAGTGCCTACTCTGAAGCTCGGAGGATGGCAACAAGGGAGAGGGCCTTCTCAGTGGTTGCCCCCCAACTGTGGAATGATCTTCCCGATGAGGCTCGCCTGGCGCCAACATTGTTATCTTTTCTCTTCTCCCAGGCATTTTAACAGCATTTAACAATGTTAAGTTTGTTTTTAATGGACCCCAGAATTGTTGTTTTTAAATGGATACTGTTGTTTTTATACTGTTTTTTTATGTTTCTGATGGTTTTTAAATTTTGTATACTTTTAATGTTTACTATTTTTAATTGTTGTATACCGCCCAGAGAGCTTCGGCTGTGGGGCGGTATATAAATGTAATAAAATAAATAAATAAATAATTCTTAGGCATGTCATTCTATTGTTGTTTAGCAATGTCTGTCCTGATCTGCTGACTTTCCAACACTATTGCAAATAGTGGAGGCGGAAAGTGGAAGTGCCGGGAATGGGGAGGCAGCACACTCATAGGCGTGCACAAGGGGTGTACAAGGTGTAATATCTCAAGCAATAACACTTCTTTGCCGGAAGCCATATTTCAAAGAGGCCAGGAAGAGACCCCTCAAAGGATAATATTGCCCCATAAGGCCTTCCTCCGGCCAGTGTCACCACAAAGCCCCTACCCATGCTGGGGCTTGAGGAGTGTCTCCTCATTCCATCCCTCCTCACCTGCAACAGCCGTCTCTTGGTCAGGCAAGCTGAACACCAAGTAGAGCATCAGTGTCTATGGTGTTTAATAAATGAATGAATAAAAATAATGTCCTTTATGACTGAGTATTCAATAAATGTTTACCTATAAATAAATAAATAAATTTTCCCTGGGTGCACATTCTAATGAAATGTGCTGCACATGCCTATGGACACACTGTCCCATTGTTGTCACAGCATGATAACCACACCCCTCAGTTCTGCTCACATAAACCGATATGGCAACAATTAGGGCTGTGCACGCCCCCTGAACCGCTTCGGATCCCAATCTGGACCTTCTGGATCGGATCGGTCCCGAACCACTTCAGGTCGATCCAGACACCCCCCAATCCTCTCCGGAACCAGATCCGGAGTGAAATCCAGAGGTCCGGATCGATATTCGGATGTCATTTTGTCCCCCCTTACCTGCCTCCATAGCAGACAGCAGAGGCAGGTAAGTGGGGAAGGGGGGACAAAATGGCATCCAAATAAGCCCCCCTCCCCCCTCCCTGGCTCCATCATCTGCCACGGTCTGTGTGGTGGCTTCGACCGCCGCCCACGCCTAAGGCCAGAAATAGGCGTGGGCGACAGTCAAAGCCATTGCACATACTGCAGCGGTGGTGGACGATAGAGCCAGGTAAGCCCCCCTCCCCACTTACCTGGCTCTGAAGCTTTGGAATGGTCCGAATCGATTTGGGCCATTCTGAACCGCTTCGGGTCCATCTAGACCTCTCCAGAAACGGGTTTAGGAGGTCCGGATCGGCCTGCTCCACTTCAGATTTGGGGATGTGAAACAGAGAGGAGCACACCCCTAGCAACAATACACAGGCAGGCAATGGCGGTCTTATGGCATGAGAGCCAGTGTGGTGTAATGCGTGTTTAGAGAGAGAGAGAAATCCGTGCTGGCTGGTAAATGCCGGGTGTTGTAGGACTTTTTCTGTCTAAACATGCATAGGATTGTGCCCTTACGAGACAGAAAAACACTGTATCCTAAGCCACACCAGAAATAGTTCAAAGTGAACTTTGACTTTGCTACAACTGTACAAAGTTGTACAATGGGTATTAAAAATGGGTGTGTTTTTCTCATTATTATGTTTATGAGTTCCCACCCCCACCCCAAAATTGGAGTGATATTTTGAAACAGTCTTTTATGAAACTTGTGGGTTTGAAGAACCTATGTAGTTCTAATGTCAGGTTTGATACATTTCTAATGGATATTGTGTTAGGTTTAAAATTGGATGCATCTCACTAGTGGCATATTTAGGTCAGAAATTATTATTATTGCTTTCTCCCTGAAGACCACAAGGATATACACTCTACAGGGGGCTGAATCAGATCTAACTTGTCTTTTCTTTAAATACAGGAAGCTCAGATACTTTGGTGTTGGAGAAGTAAAGGATGTGGATTTAATTCTTAAAAGAAAAATACAAATGGTGAGTGCTTCTTGCTGAGGTGGGAGTGGGAGGAAAGGAGCTGTTTGTTAGCTTTTTCCCTGCTAACAAGGCTTTAGTAATAAATAAAGAAAAGCTTTTAAAAACACCCAAAATGGTTTGAAGGAAGAAGACGAATGTATCACAGATGATGTCACAGGCACAGCAAAAATGGAACTAGAAATAGGAGTAGAGCCTAGAGCAGGGGCCCCCAACAAGGTGCCCATGGGCACCATGGTGCCCACAAGGACCTCCAATGGCTCCCATGAAACTCTCCCCTCCCTGCCTCCTTAAAAAGAAATGTTTTAAGAAAAACCTTGGAAAATGTTAGGGCAGTCTTCTTTCTTTCCTTTTCTAGACTCATTTCTTCTCTCCCCTCTACCCAGTTCCCTTGATATTTTCCCCTCCTTCCCAGCCTCTAGCCTTGCTACTCCCACTTCCTCTTTAGCTCACTTTTTATTAGCCAGGTCCCCACAGCAGCCATTATGTGACTAGCCACATCCCCCATGGAAGCCATTTTGTGGTAGTGCCCACAGCAAATTCCCAAATGTGCCCACAGGTCCCAAGAGGTGGGGACCCCTGAACTAGATTATGGTGGTGGTGGTGGTGGTGGTGGTGGTGGTGGTGGTGGTGAGGGGGCTATCTCTTTTTCCCAGCAAACCAGTTTTACCATATCAGCACATGTGGACATTTGATTTCTCCCAGATCATTGGAACAGCAAAAACAATCACACCTGGATTGTGTACATCTGAGTTGCCACAGCATCCCAGCCCAAAACTTTTTGCTACCAGAAGCAAAGGAAACGATGGCACTCTTCCTTCCACACCATGTACAAAAGCCAAATGGACTGCATCTGAATTAGGATGATGATGGTGACCTCCACCACACCTTAGGGCAACAAGCTAGCTTAAGGGGTGCAGGGCAGGCTGCATGGCACATACATATATATGCATGCACACACACATACACACATACAACTCTGTCCTCCAGCACCTTGCTACTGCTCCCTGCCCCCTAGTATCTGCAGCCGCCTCATTCTGCCTAACGGAAGAGGCAGCCATATGTGTCCTACTGCAAAAACACACCATTTATCTGCAAAGAACCTTTCAAATCCCTCTGGAAGTAAAAGAAGTCACAGCATGAAAATTCACAGAACAGGAACAAAAGGAAGGAGAGGAGTTCAGGCAGAACTGGACAAGGCTGGGATGATCGAGAAGAACTCCTGACCCTCTGTGTGGCAACCTTTCAAGTACTTGAAGAGTGCTATCATGTCTCCCCTCAGTCTTCTCTTCTCAAGGCTGAACATGCCCCATTCTTTCAGTCTCTTCTCATAGGGCTTTGTTTCCAAACCCATTTGTAACAATATTTTAGGAATTAATAGCCCAACCTACTTAATCGGCTTGGTATGTCTTCTTTTGTATTAATAATATTAAAGAACATAATGCATTCTTTTTTAAAGTGCATCATCATCCTTATATGATGTGTCATTGAAATAACCCTATAAGGTAGATCAGGATTACTTCCCACAACACACACATACACATATTACAAATGGCAGAGAGAAAGTGGCTTGTCCCAGGCTCTTCAAAGATACAGAAGAAAACATGAGATTTGAACTTGGTTCTGCCACCAGCTGTATAATAAAGGTACTATATTGATTCTTTAAAGGCTGAAACATTGCTTGATTATGGTGTATCATCAGCACTGCCCTCACAGTAGCAGAGAGAAAGTCAAGCCATGTGTGTGAAAGTTCCTTATTCATACCCTTAAACTAGCCTTCTATTGGAGAAGGGAAATTTGCAGTGTTAGCTAGACAGCACTGTGACACCTGGGCAACCCACACTTGTGACAAAATGGAAAGATCAGACTGTTCCCACTTCACACGCTAACATTCATTGGATTGGTGGCAGATTTCCAGAAGAAGCCAGGAATGTATGTATGCACAGTTGCATAATTCAAGCACCATTTACTGCCATGGACATGTAAACTAAGCTGCCTTTCAAGTGGAGGGACTTATTTTTAAACAGTGGAACTGGGCCTGGATTATTTACACTAGCAATATTTCTTTTGAGCATTTATCTCTAGAGTTCAATTATTCTTTTTCTCATTCTCTCCCTTAGTTTGGAAAAGATTCAGTTCTGCAAAATGTAATATATTAATTTCAAAGTATTGTCTGGAGGGAAATTAGAATGCTAATTGCCATCTCATTCTTAAGTATTTACTTCCCCAATGTTGGATCTCACATGGAAAATGTGACATCTGAGAAAGAGACTAGAGTTTCACAGAGTGGGGGAAACCCTATAGTTATGTACCTTCGCATCCTGTCCATGCAGGATACCTGATGTTTCAGCATTCTCAGTACATTCCAATCCAGGCTTTCCTTGAAGATCTCCAGGGAAGGAAACTTTGTAAGTTCCCTGGACCATATGCCTAGTTTTGCTGGTAAATCACTGAATGCTTTGCAGTATATCAGTGAGGACTTCTGACTCCCATTTATTTAATGGGAGTCAGGATTAAATTGTGGACTGTGGGAATGCTGTGGATGTCATATATCTTGACTTCAGCAAAGCTTTTGACAAAGTACCACATGACATTCTGATTAACAAACTAGCTAAAAGTGGGCTAGATGGAACAACTATTAGGTGGATTCACAGTTGGCTACAGAATCGGACTCAAAGAGTACTTATCAATGGAACCTTCTCAAACTGGGGAGAGGCAACAAGTGGGGTACCTCAGGGCTCAGTCCTGGGCCCAGTGCTCTTCAACATTTTTATTAATGATTTGGATGAGGAAGTGCAGGGAATGCTTATCAAATTTGCAGATGACACAAAATTGGGTGGGATAGCTAATACCCTAGAAGACAGAAACAAACTTCAAAGTGATCTTGATAGGCTGGAGTGCTGGGCTGAAAACAACAGAATGAAATTTAATAGGGATCAATGCCAAGTTCTACATCTAGGAAATAGAAACCAAAGGCACAGTTACAAGATGGGGAATACTTGGCTTAGCAATACTACAAACGAGAAGGATCTTGGAATTGTTATAGATCACAAGCTGAATATGAGCCAACAGTGTGATATGGCTGCAAGAAAGGCAAATGCTATTTTGGGCTGCATTAATAGAAGTATAGCTTCCAAATCACGTGAGGTACTGGTTCCTCTCTATTCGGCCCTGGTTAGGCCTCATCTAGAGTACTGCATCCAGTTCTGGGCTCCACAATTCAAGAAGGACGCAGACAAGCTGGAGCGTGTTCAGAGGAGGGCAACCAGGATGATCAGGGGTCTGGAAACAAAGCCCTATGAAGAGAGACTGAAAGAACTGGGTATGTTTAGCCTGGAGAAGAGAAGACTGAGGGGAGACATGATAGCACTCTTCAAATACTTAAAAGGTTGTCACACAGAGGAGGGCCAGGATCTCTTCTCGATCCTCCCAGAGTGCAGGACACGGAATAACAGGCTCAAGTTAAACAAAGCCAGATTCTGGTTGGACATCAGGAAAAACTTCCTGACTGTTAGAGCAGTACGACAATGGAATCAGTTACCTAGGGAGGTTGTGGGCTCTCCCACCCTAGAGGCATTCAAGAGGCAGCTGGACAACCATCTGTCAGGGATGCTTTAGGGTGGATTCCTGTATTGAGCAGGGGGTTGGACTCAATGGCCTTGTAGGCCCCTTCCAACTCTGCTATTTTATGATTCTATATAAGACATCACAATACTAGCAACAGTAACTATGACTGTTCTCCAGCCCTAAATTGTGCCGTTGAAATGAAGTAAGTTTGAGGTGAGCATTTGTGTCTGTGGGAGGACTGTGAGCTCCAGTTTTGGTCAAAACAAATTCCAGAGCTCAAAATTTTTTAATTCTAAGGGTATGCCTTCTTTTGCACCAGGTCCTGTCTACTTGGTGGATTTTGGGGTTCTAGTAGTGGGGGGGAGTAGTTCCTGCAAGCCTGAAGTCTGCCTGCTCCTTTCCTTAGCAGTAGTCCATTTCTGAACTGCTCTTGGAGTCCGCACATTTTTTTCTGATGTATAAGTTAAAAATACATTCCAAATCCATTGAACTCAATGCTAAAGACTGCCAAAGCTCTTTCAGGCATCTCGAAAGCCTTGGTTATGTCTGTTGGAATATTTGATATTGTTTTTACTATCAAAAGCAAACCCACCCCAGTGCCATATTGCATTATTATTATTATTATTATTATTATTATTATTATTATTATTAATAATAATAATAATAATAATAATAATAATAATAATAATAATAATAATAATATACTGCCCCATAGACGAAGCTCTCTGGTTGGTTTACAAAAGATTAAAATATTAAAAATTATATACAAAATTTAAAAACATAAAAACAAATACAACATACATCTAGAAACAACTTTTGAGCTATCAGCATATGATTTACCATGTTGCCTGATGAACAATTCTGGATTACCCGAAAGCTTGCACACCTTTAGTTGGCCTAATAAAGGTATTGCCCAAATATGGAATTTGAAACTTTGGGAACAGAGTCACTATCTAGCACTCTTAGTGTGTGAACTCCGCTACTGCAGGTATCGCAGTACCCCAGGCCGTTCCTCCTCCTGTTAGGGGCTGCAGAAAAATAAATTCAGGCAATTGCTCCTCTGTTAGTTGGACAGGAGTGGGTGGGTGATCACATAATGCGTTCTCACACCTTAATATTCTATACAGATTTAGGGAAATTCAGGCATTGGGTCCAGATGTACTCATATTTAGAATAACCTATTTAAATTATTAGGACTTAGTGGTAATTTAGCTGCTTGTGTCAGTGCCAGATTTAGGAACAAATCGAGTAAACTGTGGCTTAAGGCCTCATATTATGGTGAGCCTCTAATATGTTGAAGATAACTAAGATGAAATCGCTTTGGCTTAAATACGTTGGAAAGTCTGACGTGAATTACAGCAAAGTTACCTTATATAAAGAAAACATGGCAACACATAATTTAGAAGTGGCGGCAATAATTGCAAACTAGAAGAAGTTCAAATCAACTTACTTTGTGTTTTATTCACAGCTTCAGAGAAGGCTATGTAGCACTGTTCAACTATAAGTACTTCCTAATGCTCGGTTGTACCCTTTCATTACCCTTTCTCTTGCAATGCACTTTTTTCCTCTTGTTTTTTTATGGTATGGGGCCTCTGAACCTTGACATGGCTTAGAGTCATGAATAAGTTTAAGGCAGCAATCCTATACGCACACTTACCTGGAAGTAAGGCCCATTGAACTCAATGGGACATACTTCAGAGTAGGCATGCATAGAATTTCACTGTAAGTCTCCTTTCCTGATATCGGATTCCCAGTCCCTGTGGGCTGCCTGGTGTTTGCTGTTTACAGTGGTGACGAGTTTCGCCGGTGAAAGATGAGAGCGATCAGATAAAGCCGGCAAGGCCTGTTAACGAGCAGGGCTTTCTCTGTTGGTTTGTGTTAGCAGGAGGATCCGGTTGCATCTTCTCTGCTGGCAGCCCAGCGGTTAGTCGGTGAATATTAAAGGTAAATGCCGTCTAGCCCTGGCTGGCTGTGCTTTCTGGTCGAATCCCAGCTGGCCCCGGACTAGAGTGGAAGGAGGAGGGACCGCTGTCGAGTGAAAAGTGCACACACGGCGTGATTGATGAACTCTTAATAGAACCAATCCCACGTTCGCCCTCCTGCCTCCCCCGGCGGGCCTGCTCCCAGCAAGGAACAAGCCGCCCTCTCTCCCTCCCGGTTTCCTTCCTTCCTTCCTTCCCTCCCTCCCTCCCCGCTGGACAAAAAACCAAAAACCAAAACAAAAACAAAACACCACCAAAACCCTGTCACCCTCCGTAAGAGCGAAGCGCTGTCGCTCGCTCGTTGATTCATTTCCCCATGTAGTCTTCTTCAGAGCAGCCGGTACTTCGGGCCTGGCGCCCTTTCAAAGGCGCGTTCGGGTGGACGAAGCCTGCCACGTGGTGGCACAAAGAAGCTCCGCGGACTCACCTCGGGCCACGCGGTGACGCGAGAGCCGGAGGGCTGCGCTCTTTGTGCTATTGTTCCCGTCGGCGGTTCACTCGCCAGCGCTGGATGCGTGAGGACTTTCCCAAGAGCCTGCCTGCCTGCCCTGGCATTGCTGGCAAACGTTGGAGATCTAAGCCAGCGCCTTCGGCCAGCCACCCCCCCCCCCCGCCCCCTCTCTCTCTTTCTTCCCCTTATCTTCTTTTTAAATGAGCACATGAAGAGTGGAGTGCGGTAAGACCCAGAAAGAGAAGGCAACCAGCTTCTATTGCCTCCACAGCCACTTTCCAGCAACTGTCCTAGTGATGCTTAAAAATGTGTTAAGATGATTTATTGTGATTTTATTCTTTTTGTGTGATTTGTTAGCCACCGTGGCAGGATTTGTGTCCTGAAAGGAGGCATATAGATAACTGCAATAGAATGAATAAATAAAGAGCAACTGTCTTTCCACAACCATAATATTTCTATCAGTGTAGTTTAGCGGGATGAATACTACACATCCCATCCTAACTGCGGGCTTTTTGGATGGCCTTGGGCAAGAGTAAAAGCAATCCATTTGCATTGTTGTGATCTTCTGAAAGTTTACTTAGAAATAAGTCTCAGAAGGTTAATTCCTAAAGATGGGGTGGGCAACTTGTGGCCTCCAGATGTTTTGTCTTACAACTCCCATCATTCCTCACCATTGGCCGTGTTGGTTACTGCTGGGAATTGTTGGCCAAAACATCTGGAGGGCCACAAGTTGCCTTCTCCTCCTACCCTAAGGAAATGTCCACAAGATATTGTAACCTAAAGTGGCATTTCAGTGTTCTGAAACACAAGTGCAAAACTCACATTGGCTAGAATGTCCATTGGATTTCAAAATGCCCCTCTTCTGCTTTCTGCACCATATTAAGAACATCTGCACACATGCAGTATGCGCACAGATATACCTGGAGAGGTTTAAAGATGCTTTTTAATTTAATGCCCTGTGTGACAACACCCATAGACCTCTTATCCTTGATCCTATCTTCATTTAAAATGGGAGAAGGAAGGCTGTACTTCATTTGCCATCCTGCTTGAAGGAGAGTTCTAAAGAACTTGAAAACTTGCACAATATTTTGTGACCTGCGAGTTGGTCCTAGTAACCATATTATGGAGATAAAGATTTTTGAATGTTTCTTTGGTCAACAGGCTACCTTCACTTTTTGTGTGACCTGAAATAAGAATTACTCCTTGAGCTCCATCACACCTACTCCCTCCCTCCCCACCCCGTATGCACTCGCACTTTTGACCACTGTTTGATTAGCGAGGCAAGGGCTAGTCCCTTTCATGATTGTCACTATACCAGGGGACTGTCTTTTCACTTGTTTGCTCTCCTGCCATTGTGCCCGCTCCACCCCACGCCTTCTCCTTCCCCCTACACTTCATTGGTTCTTGTCGGGTGATGGACGTGGGCACCTCCACTCTGGACCTGATTTATTTATTTATACTGAGCGTTCCCAACATCGGAGTAATCACAATGGTTAAAGTTTGGGGAGTTACAGGCAGGACTTCCTTATGTCGCAGACATCCCCAAAGTGTTTTGGAAGCACTAGAGAAGGGGAGAGTGAGGAGGACTTTAAGCCAGGCGTGGAGTCCTCCTGACACCGCAGGGGTGGCTTTCTTCACCTCTTTGCTTAACGTTAAGCCAGCTTCCCAACTTTCACACACTCTTTTCCCCATGCCTTTTTGGAAAAACATCGCCAAGGCTGCCCCTCCTTCAGAGTTTAAAGATCTCAGCACGTCCGGTTTTCACTCTCCGCACCCCAGTTATTTTATCCCCTCTCTCCCAATTCCAATTAATAACACTTAACAACATAGGATCACTGCACCCATTCTTCCCAGACAAAGTCCCAAGGAAACAATCAACAACTTTGTAAGTAACCACGGAAAATCTCAGACCCGTCAGCCAATGTGATTGATGTAACCAAAATGCTTATAGCTCCCTCATTTTTAAAGATGAAGAGATGAAGCTTAGCACCATGATAGTGCTTAAGTAGGGCTTTAGGCATGCCAAGGTCAAACAAGATCCCTTCATCCATTTTTTTTTTAATTTCACCCCTTAAACCATTCACCTGCATGAACAGATACACACACTTCTGATTCTGCTTTAATCCACCCATGCACATTATGGAGGTGTGTGTGTGTTTATGTGGGTGAGTGGTTTGAGAGAATTTTTTAAATTTAAAAATCAACCAATGAAAGGATCTCATTCAAACATGGCATGCCTAAAGCCCTACTTAAGAGGTATCATGGTGCCAAGTTTCATTTCTTTATCTTTAAAAATGAAGGAGCTGTAAGCATTTTGGTTAATTCCCATTGAATGTAATTTCATGGCAGAGAAGACCCACTCTGCACATTCCTATTGTCTAGTTTTACAATGTTTCATGGGCTGGGTGCTGTTTCTGTGGCCAATAAGAGTAGGGTTGGAGCAATGAAAGTCTGTTCAACTGACTCAGCACAAGCCAGCATACTGGAGAAGGAGAACTGCCCTGCCCTCCTCTTTCGTCAGCAAGACCTCCCTTCAAAGCACACACACACCCAACAAAGGACATGGTGCGAGAACGGCAATACATGGGGGCAAAAGAGCACTTTAATCCTGCATGGAGGAAATAAACCAGACTTTCCCTGCTCTAGGAAAACACAAAAAATGGAGGGGAAGAGGCGAGGTGACTGCAGGACAGGCACAACATCATGTGAGTACCCTGCTGCAAAACAGCAAACCAGGCATAATGAGAGTTCAATACAATACTGGTGTGATGAAGCCCCTTGAAAAAGCCATGGTCAGTGGTCATTTATTAATAAAATGCCCCCCAAGTGTAAATTAAAAAAATAAGAATCTTGTGCCACTTCAAAGCCAACAGATTTATTGTGGCATAAGCTTTTTATGCCACAATAAATCTGTTAGTCTTTAAGGTATCCCAAGACCTGTTTGGCTGTAGTGTGGTGGTTTTTGAGGAGAAAGTGGTATGAGACACACAAACCTAATGCTAGTTAAGCAGCTTAATTCTGCATGGCAGGAACTTCACCATTTTTTAAATTTAATTTTTTGGTGACAACAGACTAATATAGCTGGCTTCTTTGCATTTTAAATGAACTAATCTGGCATCAAGATCTCATCTGTGTATTTTTTTAAAAAATATTATTATTGTAAGTTGACTCTTGTGCTTATTTTATGGTAACCCAAATAGGTGGGTTCATCTCAGGGATACTTCCAAAATGAAAGACATAGGTGTGGTATCCCAGGATAAAGGGATCTGCACTTTTGCACTACACAAATTATCAGAGCTTGATACTGTACATTCATTGATCTATAGGAAATCCCACCAGAGCCCAGCACAGAACCTTCATCAAGCATACAATGAAAAGGTGGGTGAGTAGATGGGGGTGGGTGGGATCCAACCATTTGCCACCCTAATTGAAGGTACAACACAGTGGTTAAGATTGTAAAAGCTAATTACTCTAGGAGTGGAGGTTGCAATTCATGCATTCTTATTCAAAAGTGAGCTCCATTAAATATGGATTTATTTAATTTAAGATTTATTTCTGAGTAAACATGCCTAGGATCGCATTGCCGTATGCTTATGTGCCCAGTTTACACATTCAGCACAACAAAGGGCCAATGGTTGTCCTGCACTATACCACAAGCAGGGCTGGTGCCAGACTATTTTGCATCCTAGGCACGTGAGCTGCTTTAACCCACCCACCCCCACCCACCCCCAGTATCCCCATCCCACCCCCACGTACCTGGATGCAGGGCGCCATCTCGCCCGCCCAGCCAAAGAGAAGCTAGGATGCTGGGGTGGGGGTGGCCGGCTGGCTTCAGAAAGGTATGCCCGGAAGCCACTCTCCCAGAGCGGCTTCCGTTCGGGCATGCTGTTCCGAAGCCACCTGCCCACTCCCCCACCCCAGCGTCCTGGCTTCAAAGCCAGCCCCCGGCTGGAAACCATTCCTGGCTTTGAAGCCAGGACGCTGCGGGGGGGGGGGAGGGAGAGGCCGGCCAGCTTCAGAAAGACACACCCGGAAGCCGCTCTCCCAAAGCGGCTTCCAGCTGGGTACACCATTCCGAAGCTGCCCACTCGCTCTCCCACCCCAGCGTCCTGGCTTCGAAGCCAGCGCCCGGCCGGAAGCCACTCCTGGCTTCGAAGCCAGGACACTGGGGTGGGGTGGGGTGGGCAGGTGGCTTCGGAACGTCGCGCCCGGAAGCCGCCCTCTCAGATCCGCTGTGTGAGAGCAGCTTCCGGGAGCGCCATTCGGTGCCCCCCTTACCTTGGTGTTCTAGGCCACCGCCTGAGCTGCCTCTATGGCAGCGCCAGCCCTGACCACAAGGTATGAAGGGGGGAGGATCATTCAAATTTTGCAACCACCATGTGAAGTTGAAGTAGTACAGCCTTGAAAAAAATTCTGTAGGATATATAAAACGGAGCAAAACTATGGAGAAGAAACCTCCCACCCCTCACCCCATTACTCAGTTTCTATTTATAGCATAATCCTTTGCATGTTTCGACAGAAAAAAAGTTGTACAACTCCCAGCATTCCCCATTCAGCACTGCTGCCTGGGAAATGCTGGGAATTGTACGACTGGGTTTTGGGGGTGAGGGAAGGGTCTAAACATGCATAGGATTGGGCCTTTAGAGGTGAAACATTCATAAGGGCTTAAAGACAGGCACTCACAATAATGTGACCTTTCCTTTTTCTCCATAAATTACTTTATTGGAAGGGTTTGCCCGTTCAACCCTTCGACATATCCAAATGCCTGCAGGGACTTTTGTTGTTGTTGAATGACTACTGTGCTTAATGACTTGGGGAATACCTTCTGCTATTTGCTTCCCAGTTGCTCGAACCTGTGTCCATCCATCCCTTGGTCCCCACAGCCTTGCCAAATCTTTTGCAGCAGGAGCCGAATCTGTTCCAAACACCACCAGCACTTCTGCCAGTTCCACAGAGGCTTCAGAAGAGAGAAGAATAGAAGCAGCTTGCAAGCTAGACAGAATTACAAAACAGACCAGGGCGATGGCAGAAGGCCAGTCGAAAAGGGCAGCAGGGCCTACTGGAAATCTAGTTTGACCTCTCCTAGCTCTGTTAGGGGATTGAAGCCTCCATCCTGAACATACAGACTGGGAAGTCAGAAGCCCTGTTAGAATCAATGGGACTTTACTTCCTTCTATTCAATGTTTGATTCAGCTTTTTAACTCATTGTTATGGTTTTTCCATGGCTTTGGATATTGCAGTTTTTAAAAAAATGTTTTACTATGTTTTTATTGGATTTGTGGGTTTTATGTTCTATTTGTTTTATTTATTTATTGCATTTATATCCTGCCTTTTTTCCTCCATCTAAGGCGGCATAAATAATGCTCCTCCTCCTCTCCATTGTATCCTCACAACAACAACAACCCTGTGAGGTAGGTTGGGCTGAGAGTCTGTGACTGGCCCAAAGTCATCTAATGGGTTTCCATGGCCAAGTGGGAACTAGAACCCAGACCTCCCGACTCCCAG
Organism: Elgaria multicarinata webbii; assembly: GCF_023053635.1. Taxonomy (NCBI): domain Eukaryota; kingdom Metazoa; phylum Chordata; class Lepidosauria; order Squamata; family Anguidae; genus Elgaria; species Elgaria multicarinata. The sequence continues at coordinate 40,283,385 of NC_086172.1, forward strand.
TCCAACACTGTAGCCACTACACCACACTGTTCTAGATGTTTTGTAAACAGCCTTGGTTGTTTTTACAAAGGTATAGTATTCAATAAATAAATAAATAAATGTATATAGGATGGGGCATAAGTTTTCCCTGGTGCAATTCAAATGAGGGACCTGGAGAACAAGCTATATGAGGAAAGGCTGAAGGAGTTGGGTATATTCAGCCTGGAGAAGAGGTGATGGTTGCTCCAGAGGGTAAGACTGGAACCTGGTGGGTTCTCCAGTTCCAAGAAAAGGGATTTAAGCTAAACATTAAGGGAAATTCCTAACAGCAGGAGGGGTTGCAGGGTAGAACAGTCTTGCTTGGGAACCTGGCAGGACAATCACAAATGATTCTGAGTCTCAATGTCCACCTCTCAGGGGTGCTGTACTGGTGGATTTCCTGCATCTTGGAAGAGGTCTCTTCCAAGTCTACGATTCTATGTCTTTTGATTACTTAGAACAATGCTAGCTGCACTTTCAGGTGGACCTAAGTCCTGCATAGAAGTTCACATTTAATCTGTGACTAATGATTTCATTTAAGGACATAAGAGTCCTGCTGGATCAGACCAAGGATTCATTTAGCCCAGCACTCTGTTCACACAATGGACAACCAGCTGCCAACCAGGGACCCACAAGCAGGACACGGTGAAACAGCACCCTCCCACCCGTGTTCCCCAGCAACTGATGCATGTAGGATTACTGCTTTGGATACTAGAGGTAGTTAGAATCAAAGACTTGGAAGAGGATCTTGGAGGTCATCTAGTCCAACCCTCAGCTCAATGCAGGAACTGTCCAGCCTCTGCTTAAATTCCTCCACAAAGGAGAGCCCATCATCTCCCGAGGCAATAACCTGCTTCACTCTCAAACAGCTCTTGTGAATAGGTTTCTCTTAACAGGAAGTTTCTGCTAATTTTTCCTTACAATTTCCACCTATTAGTTCTAGTCCTGCCCTCTGGAGCAGGACAACAACTCTGCTCCATTTTTTGTATGGCTGCCTTGCTTTCATCTTCTCCAGGCTAAACATGCCCAGGTCTTTCAACCATTCCTCTTAGGACTTAGTTTCCAGGCCCTCACCATCCTGGTCTCCCTTCTCTGGATGTGGTCCACTTTGTCTGTGGCCTTCTTAAAACATGGCTACCAGAATTGGGCACAGTACTCCAAATGCTGCCTGACCAAGGCAGAATGGAGCAGGAACTTTTCAAGATGCTTCCGTTAATGCAGCCTGAGATGGCGTTAAGTGTTTTTAGCAGCAACAACCACTATTGGGTCATAGCAGGTGGCCAGCATGTAGCTGATTATTATTTTCAGTCCTAATCTTGACTACACTTAGAAATAATATTACTGGTTTTAAAACTTTAAATTCTTTGCAGATAATGAATTTTAGCTTGAAAAGGGTGAGGATCAGGGTTGAATACTCCGGACAATGTGCCATTATAGTTCACTAACAGGGCAGTCCTTGGCATGTCTACTCAGAAGTAAGTCCCATTAAATTCAATGAGACTTACTCCCAGGTAAGTATGTATAAGATTGCAGTTTTTTCTTGAGCTGACTGGATATCGTTGGCTGAGAACCAGGATCTACTGAACTCATTCAGTGATATTACATTCCCAAGCACATTTCCTTCGAAGAAAGTGCCTTTTTGATTTTAATGAAACTTTCCAATTGGGATGTCAGTCATCTTCTGTTCATGTACTTCCGTTTATCTGGGTGGTGGAGCAGGATGGATTTTTAAAGTGATTTCTCTGCTCGCCCTAGTTTTCTTGTGTTGCCTTCCTTTCTTAGAGGATGACCACCTGACAAGCTGAACCACTCTGGTAAATAGCGAGTAAATGCTGCAAGGTTTATTTAAGCATGACTGCTTCACAAAAAGAAACCATAGTCTAAAATGGCAGAATAAATAATACTACAAAGCTATCAGTAGATCAATGGAAACATTCAGAAGGGTTACGTGCACCTTCCTTCGTGAAGAGATATTTTAGCCTGCAATCCTATGCTCACTTACTTGGGAGTAAACCACCACTGAACTCAATGGGATTTACTTTTGAGTAAACATGTCTAGCATAGGATTTTCCGGAATTCAACACAGTATGTCTTCTGAGTAAACATGCATAGGAATGTACTGTTGATTTGCTTATTATGAGAGAAAACTAATCAATAACTACGTAAGTAACGTATGCAGCCCGATCCTATGCATGTTATGTACAATAGGGCTTACTGTGCGCATTTTACTTTGGAGTAAGCCCCCCTGAAAACAAGGGGACACTTTGGAGTGAAAATGTATAAAATCGGAAGCCACTGTGGCTATTTCTTTGAAAGCAATAGAAAAGGAGAGCTAAACTCTGGCTGGATCATACTAATAATAGAAATGCTGTCTACAAGGCATTTTAGTCTCCCCGTTCACCCATCCAGGGGAAGTTGGGGGAGAGGCATCCAAAATGTAGGGCCGCATACAACTCTTCCACACACACACACACCCAACCCTTTCGGAGTTTCATGCGGGTCATTTGCTATTGTAGCTGGATCCTGTGCATTTCGCTTGGGAGGAAGGTAGGCCCAATAGGACTTGGTCCTAAGAAAGCGTTCATAGGATCGCAGCCTTCGCGAAACAATAAGCCTTCTTAGCACTGGCAACAACCTTCTGAAATGCCTGGTGCAACAGCCAAGCCGCTACACGCCTGCAAGGCCGCGTCCAGTTGGATAAGAAAGGCACACAAGGATGCGCACAAAGAAAGCACAGCCTTCGGGCACCATCAGAGGCAGGTTTAGTCGGAAGTCCCATTGTGTTCAGTGAGGCTTACTCTCAGGTAAAGTGTGCATCAGACAGCAGCCTTACAGAGTTTCGGCTATTGATGATGATGATGATGATGATGATTTGCATTTATATACCGCCCCATAGGCGAAGCTCTCTGGAAAGATAATCAAGTACGCCTACTCGGAAGTAAGCCTTATTGGGGCTCCATGGGACTTACTCCCAGCCAGGGCAGTGAGTATAAACTTGCTGCCTTAGAGACTTCTCCGGATTGCGGCTTTGCTGCTGCGTTGCACTGGGAGGGGTCGGTGGGTGAAGAAGACAATTTCGGGGGACATTTGGGAAGTGAGGGCGACGACTGCTTCTGTGTTTTAAGTCGCTTTCATCGGCGGTTTGCCCTCCTGGATTTGACTAAGCCCTTTACTGCTTCCGCGCTTCAACTCCTTCCTTAAAATCACTCGACAGATCCGCACCCCCACGCCTTGCTTCCAGCGGGCCCACGCCGGCCGGCCCTCTTCAGAGGCGCCTCTCGCTTTCTTTCTTCTCCTGTCTGGCAATCTCTGCATTCTTCCTGAGCAGGAAAAAAAAAATGGCTACCGGGACCCCTTTGTTTGCACACGGCGCCGTTTCAGTCGAGGGGAGGGGAGCGAGGGGAGGGGGGAGAGACAGGAGACAGACAAGCTACACGAGGCGCGGAGGCAGCGGCTGCTGCTGCATCTCTCTCCGCAGCCTTGCAAAGCGCTCCAGCAAAGCGTATCCCCCATTGACCCCGCCGAGTGGTGCCCTATCTAGAGGAGGTTGCTTAGCTACAGGTTTTGCTCCAAGCCAATGAGGAGGGAGGCCCGGGGAGGATGCCGTCTCTCGGTGCTTTGCCGAAGGGTGGGCGCGGGCCTGCCTGGAGGAGGGGGGGGAGGGCAAATAGGGCAGCTTGTCCCGGGACCCGACAGCTGTTTATTTTAGAATAAATGAAGTGTGTGTGTGTGTGTGTTTAAATGCGAGCCATTCACACGAGCCAAGGCAAGGAGAGCATTTTTTATTAATTTCGAAAAACAGGTGTGTTTTTTAATTGTATTTTGTGTGTGTAACACCTCCACCTCCCCACCCATTCCTCTGGGTGGGCGCAATTCTGCCATCAGGCGCAGGGCTGAACACCTTTCTCCATTGCGGGGGAGCTCCGCTGAGATAAGAAAGGCCGCGCTACTCCTATTCGGAGGGGTGTTTTATTGGCCCTGAAAGGGAGCTAAGTACACGCCCCCGACATTTGCTCATCCCCTCCACCCACCCACCCCTTTCAGAACAGCCGGCCTCAGTTACTATTGGAGCAATCGATGGGGAATCTGCTTCTGAGTTCGAAAAGACAGAGTTACCAGCTCTCCTTGGTCCTCAAAACTTTGGCAGTTAGTCACCCTCGGATAATTTGGAAGGGAAAGATAGGGTAGAAAGAAAGAAACGAGATTTATTTGTACGCATATTATTCTTGTTATCACTATCTACCACCCCTCTACCCTCTCATTGATAGATGGATTAGGATATGCAGGAGTAGTATGTGTGAAGAAAACTATTTCCAGTTTGGAGAATGCTAGGCGATGGCTGGGGAATGTGTGTGTGCATAGGGATCAGGTGGGAGGGGCCCTGCCACTGTGAAGAGAAGGGAGAAGAAAAATGGGCTCCGTTTGGTGACTGATCCTAAGCTCTACTGACTTTACGGAGACGTATTTTTATTTTTAGGAAAGCGTGTTTAGGTTGCCAAGCTAGGGAGATTAAGGAAGACAGGCTTTAGAAGTGTGGCTTCTTACACACACACACACACACACACACACACACACACACACACACATACACACATCTTTCCTTTAGTTTCTCTCTTCCACCCTGTATGCTACAGAGAGCAACAATAATCAATGATAAAGTTCACCTTCAGACCTTGGGAAACAGAGGGTAATTCTAAATAAAATAAATAAATTAGTGCCTTTAAATAAAACTAGGGATAACAGAGAAAGGCAAGTTCAAAACCAGGTATCTCCCTTGCCTCTTTCCACTACATGACGAAAAGCAGGTTAAAACAGCTAGTTAAAGCGGCTTAGTCCATCTGCTTGCCTTTAGCCCTGCAACCAAGAATCTAGTGCCTAAATTTGCTCTCTTTTTTTCCTCCTCCCTCCCAAGCCCCTTGCCTTTTGTATCCCGTCTCTGGGACTGGAACCATCTTAGTTCTGAACTTTGTGAGCTGTTCTGGGAGCCTTGGTTGAAGTGTGGGATAAAAATGCTTTAAATGATTGAGGCTAAGAATAATGAAGGTTGGGGTAGTGTGGCATCCTCAATAAATTCATTTTATTGAATGATCTGACGTTACTTGAACTATGCCAAGCTAAATGTAAATTCAAGTCCCTGCAACCTCCCTTCCGATTTCTCCTCCTGAAAAGCTGTGAAGTCATGCACTTGAATATTCTGGGGAAGTCTGGGAAGAACTGCAGGCTTTTTACAAAGGTTTTGGGTGGGTGGGTTGAAGGAGTGAAATCTTGGGCCTGCTTACAACACATCATACTTTATTCAGATACCCCAATGGTTCAGGAAGCTACTTGAAACAGAAGTTATGTTAGGTGTGAAGACCAGTTGTTTATAATTTATGATGATCTGAGTGGCGGGCCAAAGCAAAAGAAACCTTGTGCCAGAATGTATTTGAGCATAAAACAGCACCATTAGAATCTGTGGGAGTTTTGCCATTTACTCCTGTGAAATACACATATACACCTCTTTTTCTGGGCATGGATCCCATGCCTGTTTACTTGGAAGTAAGCTCCACTGAAATCAATAGGGATTTCTTGCCAAGTAATTTGTTTAGCCTTGGCATGTTCCGTGGCTGGCCTCCTGCATAAAGGCAAAAAGCCAGAGACTGAACGAAGGCAGACATTTGTTTCCAATAATTGGGTTATGGTTAAATAGAGGCCTATCTCATCTCCAATATACACCAGCAGCAGCCCTGAATATATGATTTCCTGAGCCTTGCTTACTAGGACGACTTCAAAATAACTTTATCTTAAAATAAAATAGAATAAAACAAAACATTCTGCTTCAATCCTGGTCACAGGCTGCTTAAATCCCGTTGACTAGAATAAGCTTTTGTGAACTATAGTCCACTTCATCAAAGTGAGCTATAGTCCATGAAAGCTTAGGCCAGAATTTTTTATATTAGCCTTTAAGGTGCCACAAGACTCTTCGTTGCTTTGGCTGCAATAAACTAACACGGCTACCCTTCTGGAAATAAGGGCAACCATAATTTACAAGTGTTGCCTATGCAATATTATGAATGGTTAGGGTCTGTATTAATGCTTTAGTAGTTTTATTGTATTTTAGTATTTTAATGGAAATTGTTTTTAGGTATTTTATATTTTCTATGTTTTAATACTTCATTGCAAATTGCCTTGGGTCTTTAAGAGAAAGGCAACTAAGAAATTTATTGTTGTTGTTGTAAGGCTACCCCAGTGCTATGTTGCAACAACATTTTTTTAAAAAATGCAAAACAAGTTCCCAACCTCTCCGTGCTCCCACCCACCCCTCATTTTTAAATTATACCAGCCCCTTTACACGGCTGGAAGAGGGAATAATAATAATGCAAGACAGCCGAGACACCATGAAGCCCATAAAACATTAAGCTGTGGGTAACACTTGGGGCCTCCCAATCCTTCAGACTCAGCGGATGCCTATTGAGTGACATACCATACCATAAAGGGCCTACCCAGGGTTGGACTCCTTATGCATTGTTTTGATTTATAGGAGTGGAAAGTGAAATATGTGCACACATGAGGAACATAAAATAAAATCTACATGCACTGTTTATTTATCAATTCGATTACTGGGTTTTCCTGAAAGACATACTAGAAATCATATTTGTTGTCGTAGCTCACTGACTGTGCATATTATAAATTATTTTAATCTGACTTTTTAAATAAAGATGATGGAAGAAACAGAGTATCATAGAAAGCCACTTGAGATCCAGATGTGGTTAAAATATTTCTTCGTTTGAAGCTGTTTATTCTGTTTTGTTTTACAGATCTACAACACTCGGGTAAAAGTGAGATTTAACAAAAGGATACGTTTCCCGTCTTCTCTCATTATTAACATGGCATTTTTTAAAACAAACAAGCCCCCAAACGGTACTCCAGCCAGACACAAATGTAGGAGTAAAAACCTCTCACACAAAAAGAATTGCAGGAGTTGCCATTAGGACATGGAGAGATGGAGTTGCATTATTAGTCAAACTGAAAAGTGAGGTTTCGCTACAGTTCTGTTGTGGGAATTCAAAAGATCTGAATCTTAACTGAGCGCTTTTTAAAGCGATAAGGAACACTTCCTGCTGAATTAATGGGCATGTATCGCTTCTAACATGTACCTAATGCCACTTCTACGTTGAGAATAGCTTTATAAATCTGGTAAGAGATTAAATGCAACATATAAATAAAGAGGAAGAGTGGGCAGGGGGGGTTGAAAAAGGATGTTTGTGTTTCTTGTCCCTTTTAGGCTCCGGGCAGAAACATTTGTTTACACAAGGATTGTACCAATGTCTGCTACAGAAGACTATATTAAATATTGATAGATCTAGTAATTTCCTACCTCAAAATCCATTCTGAGCATTTCAGAAGGATTTCTTCTCCTACACCCTAACACAGTCTTTCCTTTGTATATACTTGATTGTCAATATTTCATTCAAAGTTTTTCTTCTTCTTTCCCCCTCCTTATTCAGCAAAAGTAAGTTCATGTTTCCAGTGACGTGTATAAAATTGATTTATGGTTAGCATAAATATAATATAAATAATAATAATAATAATAATAATAATAATAATAACAGCAACAATGATAACAAGAACAATAACTTTAACGGACAGGGTTTTTTTTAGCCTGAATTGCTATAGAAATCCTAATTACATCAATTATATTGTTCCTAATCTTCAGATAGCAATTTTTGCTTATTTTAGTCTTACTAAACAACAGCCAGACAAAACTGCTTGTGTAATGCCTAGTAAGGCTGCAATCCTAGACAAACTTAACAGGGTGTAAATCCCATTCAGTTCAGCGAAGCTTACTTCTGAGTAGACATGAATGGGATTCAAATTGCCAGTTTCTCAGAGGTTTTATGCATGTAGAAGTTCACCAAAAAACTGAAATAGCCCAGTGCCACAACAGAGGAAATGCTAACAGTAAATGAGATACACTTCCAACCTAAGGAGGGTTGTTTTTAATTCTAAGTAAAATAATACCAAACAATCTCAAATAAATTAATATGTTATATTTTATATATATATATTTTAAAAAATGTAACGGCTCTTTGTGGTAATGCTTCAGTTTTGTATTAATCTATGACTTGACTTACAGTTTGCTTAATCCTTACATAAACTACAAACACCAGCCACTGTTACAACTGTTCAAAACTACTTTTTCTATTTCAGACCAAATATACTAAATAGGTGAAAATGTATAGTCACCAAAGACCTGAATCAATCTTCCGAGGTTAGGGGTAGGGGCGTGAAGAAACTCTACAAATATCCACATAAATACATTGAAGACCAGGATTAAATAATCAATGATACAAAAAAAAGTTTCTCTTAAAATAATAAATACACCTTATTTAAGTCCAAAGCAATATTTTACATTGCTGAAGGCTCCTATAAATTAACTTCTCCGAAACAAGTCCCCATTTTGGTCCCAATAGTTGTAAACGCATCAGGACTTCCTTGCTGCTAATACTAATGGATTTCTACAACTTACCTTCCAGTACATCATTACCAATTATTATTCCCTTGTAGGATTATTATTATTTTTTTAAAAAATGAAGATATTGCACTGTCATGCTTTTAAACTGTTAAAACAAAAATCAGAAGAACAAAACAAAAAAGTCATTTTCATGGACTTAAGAGTCACTAGAAAAATAAACAAGATAATGTAGCTGCTACTGGGGACACAGAAATCCACTAATACGCAAAGTACACAAAGTAATTATACTGTAACATCAGGAAAAAAGTGAGGTAATTTAAACGCGAGTACATTAAATCTCTCTCTCTTTCTCTGTCTCTCTTTCTGAATCCATTCCAGTCTACTACAGATGCGTTAGTTTGGGGGCTTCCTGAATCCTTCCCTGAGATGTGTGATGAGAAGTAAGATCTGTGTATGTGGGATGGGGGTCACAAGGTCCATGGTGATGGTTGCCCGGGATCTGAGCAGCACAGCTGTAGTCCACGCTGGCGGATGAAGGATGAGAAAGATGGCTGATGTTGAACATCGGGCCAGAAGCTGGCATGGAATCAACAAAGTTCCCTCCAACATACACGGGGCTGCCCTGCAAATTGGGGTTGGCAAAGCCACCATTGCTTTGCATGGCGTGATGGTCATACTCGGCTCCCGGGTACCTTTTCTGCTGGGGCAAGCAGCTGCTGAGAGGGGCTGTGTAAGCCGCCAGCCCGTACATGTTTTGCTGCGATTTGGCAAAGGATGTTGGCGAAGGAGCATCGTAGCTCAAGCTACTGACGGTGGGGAGTTGGCTGGAGTATCCTACGTGGTTTGGACCGCTTAAAGGTGGGCTTCGGTCAGGGGACTGTCCCACCGGGGAGTGCATAATCCCTTTGGCTTTCTGGTCTTTTTTGTACTTCATCCTCCGGTTTTGAAACCAGATCTTGATCTGACGCTCTGTCAGGTTCAGCAGATTGGCCATTTCGACGCGGCGTGGGCGACAGAGATAGCGGTTGAAATGAAACTCCTTCTCCAACTCCACCAGCTGTGCGCTGGTATAGGCGGTGCGGACCCGTTTGGAAGCAGGGCCTGGGGGGCTTTTATCTTCGCAGTTTTCTCCTGTCGGAAAAAGGAGAGAAAGAAGCAGGAGGAGGAGGAGGTTGGTTGGGTGGCTGGTTGATTTACAAAGCTTGATAGCATTACCAGTGCAGTGGCGAGGAGGGGAGGGACGCTTGGGCATTCTGGAGGAGTAGGTGCCAATTTGAAAAATGTACACAAATCGCTATTATCACCCAGTTCGAATCAAGCCATTTACACACTGCACGATCTGTCTGAAGTGATATTATTCTGTCTTTGTAGAGACTCCTTGGGCAGTTTAGCAATTAACGACCCCCCTTTAGCTGGGCTGTATTCTCCTTCAGCGATTCTAAAGCTGTTCCCCTCCCTCCCACCCATTATAGGCTTTTCAGAAAACTGGAGTCTAGAATTCAAAGTTAAGTGAAACTGGATGGGAAAGGGACTGCAAAGCTCAGCACCCTGCACCACTTCAATACATTAGTGAAGATCGCTGCTTCATATCCACCCGGCAGGAGGGTAATTAGGAACAGGGTAAGTAAAGTGACAATTTTACCAAATCCTTCGATCTCATTGAATTATTTTAATTAAAAAAAATCTTTTGGAGCCAATGCCAACTACGGAGGTTCTCACTCAGCTACCCCCCACCCCACCATGTGTAAAATGAGGACCTGGTTCGATCTCTCACCCTGTTGGGCGGGAACCAACATTGAGCCTCAGCAATTGGGTTCTCAGAGGGATAGGAAAGTTACAGTTCCAGGCGGGAGAGTTGTAAATCATCGAATTTAATTGGAAGAATCGATCGATCCCTGACAAAGCCCAGGAAGGTTCTCTTGACTGGTCCCAAGCAAGAAACAAGGCCCAGGCCTCAAAACTCTGAAGACAATGGAGCTGCTGCTGCAGCTGCTAACAAGAGTAAACCAGGCATGTTTATTATCTCTCTGAGCCAGTGCTTTAACTCACAAGAGGACAGCAGAGTGGGGATTCCCATAGGAAGAGCATGAGAAAGACCCAGGATTACAATGCTCTCGCTCTCCTCTCCAAAGTAGGTAGCATTACAGAACCAAGGAAGGCTAGCCACAAGGTAGAACACAGTCAAATTAACCACCACTCCTCCCTTTTTTTGCACGTCAGGGAGATTTTGAATAAGGGGAGGAATGTGAGGGCCACCGTATTTTCTCCAGTATTTGCTCCTCCTTGTTAGAAATGTTCCCACCAAGATGGTTTCAGAGAAGACAGAGTAACCCAAAGCAGACCACAGACATTTGGAGTCACAGAACCTCTATTCTAGATATGGTACTCAGGAAAACGGCTTGCTAGAATCATTAGAGATGAGTATTTTCTCTCCCCCCACTTTGGGGCTACTTGGTATTTGCACATGGTTACATGGTCTCTTACATTTGCCAGATCAATTGAGAGAGAGAGAGAAAAAAAACTAAGAATGGACACTGACACCTTGGAGCCTGATATGAAGCACAACTATTATGTCCTAAATGGGTGAGAACTGCAGAAACAAGTGACATACCTAAATGCTCTATAGGGCGATGACGTGCTTTATTATAAGATATATTTTAGAATAAAGGGCACTGAAAATCTAACATCTTGTGTAACTAAACACTGACATGATGAAAGAGGGCGAACACCCCCAATTTCAGCCCCACCCCCTCACTCTTTGTTCAACCCCAGCCTAAAACTTTTACTGGGAAGCAAATCCAATCAGTTTAAATGAGACATTTCCAAGCACAGATTCTTAGAAACAAAGCTTTACATCCAGAGAGACCCTTAAATATACTGGGGAAGTTACACTACTTTCAATAGTACTTACTAATAACCTTGTGTGGGTTCAATAGTATGCCTTGCTTTGTGTGTACAGAATGTATTTATAAGTTTGTTTCAGTTTCTGGTTCACCCCATTTCAAGGGCTTGAGTCAGATTTCACCTTTTAAAATAAATCCATCAAGTAGGGCTAATGAAAGATACGATCTCTAATTAATCTACCCGTGTGTGTGTGTGTGTGTGTGTGTGTGTGTTAAAGAACAGGAAACAATGTAGAAAGATAGAATCTTTAAATTGGGAGCAATTTCCTATGAAATTCAGAACGTAAGCTTTGAAGTCACACTGAATTCTTCCTCAGGCTGAATGTTCAAGGTGGGCAAATTAAAAGTCAAGAGGGAAATAGATGTTGCAAACCATGCAGTTTACTCCCAAGCTGGTCTGATGTCTCCAACTCTCTTCCTCTGTTTTGCTGATGTGGGAGAGCTAGATAAACATCCTGAGTGGCTTATAACATTGCAAAGAGATGGGTTTCACACACTCCCTCTATCAGCTCCCTTCAATATTCAGCAGGGAAACGAGTTCTGCATGGTTCCATTTCTTTCCTTAACAATACTTTCGTTAATATATAGTTGGAGTGGGTAATGTGTAGCCCTCCATGTGTTGTTGGGACTTCATCTCCTATCAGCCCCAGCCTGCATGGCCAATGGTCAAGGCTGAGGAGAACTGTTATCCAACATAATCGGGTGGGCCACACATTCCCCACTTGTGATGGACAGAATCTGCTACAAGATCCGGAAATGGCCTTAAAGGAGGGAATGTTCAAATTAATGGACTAAAAGGCTATATCAATAGCTACTAGTCAAAGGGAACCTTCAGGCTCTGTTTGCCACTGAACACCAGCGGCTAGAGAGGGCTGTTGCCTTCGTGGAGTTTCCAGAGACGTCTAGTTGGCCACGGTAGGAACGAGGATGCTGGCCTAGCATAACCCTTTCCTCTGAGCTCCATTATTATTACTTTTCTCCCTCTACGGCAACTTGTGGCCCTCCAGATCCTTCGGCCTACAACTCCCATTTCCCCTCACCATTGGCTACGCTGATTAGTGCTGATGGGAGTTGTAGTTCAAACCATCTGGAAGGCCAAACGTTGCTGCTTTTCGATGATGAGGGCAGAGAAAGAAGAGCGACGTCCGGGACAAGAGGACCCGGGGAGGAGAGGGACTGGCGCCCTAGGCCGAGCTGGCGTGTACCTGCGGGGGCGCAGTTGCTTTTCTGCTTGGAGTTCTGGCGGGACTCCTTCATCCAGGGGAAGATCTGCTTGCTTATGGTGGCCGTGGAGCCGCTCGACGAGTTGGGCCCGCCTTTGCCCTTCTTGGCGGGAACCGCGTGGGCGGGATTATTGGGCGGGGAGGGGGAGGGCAGCGCAGGTGGCGGCGCCTGGGGCTGCGGCGGCGGCGGCGGCGGCGGCGGCTGCTCGGCCAGGCCCTGGGACGGCGGAGGGACGGCCTGGCTGCCTCCGCCGGTGCGCATGCAACTGCCGCTGAGGTCGGCGCTCTTGTGGGCCGGCGGCGCTCGGATGGGGGCGGCGCCCTGGAGGGAGCAAGCCGAGCCCGGGTAGTCGGTGTCCAGAGCCGGCTGGGCGTAAGGCTGTGGCGGGCCGGTGGTGTAGGCGTAGGCGTCCGCTTTGCCGTAGCCGCCGTAGCCCCCGAAGAGCGCCGCGTTGTCGTAGTAGGCGGTTTTCTGCATCGTGGGCTCTGCGGTTGCCAAGGCCTCGGGAGCCCGCTCAAATAACATTGACCGCCGCCGCCTCCCGCGCGCGGCCTTGGTTTCCTCACGTCTTGGGCTCCGGCCAGTCGCTCCTGCTGCCGCCGCCCGCGGAACCACCTGGAGAACAGAGGGGAGGCCACAGAGATAGGGAGAAAAGAGTCACTTGGGGACGAAAGAAACCAAAGAGGGCAAACACGTGTGGAACCCAGTGGCGGGCCGACTGAGACCCTTTGGCCCAGATAGATTTCCTCACGCATTGGCCTCGTGTTCCGTCTCCCAGTTCCCTACGGGCTCAGGAGCAATCGCTCTCCCCAGCCATTCCAACTTACACACACACACACACACACACACACACACACACACACACACACAAACCTGCCAGTCAGGTGTTCACAAGATGACAACCACACAGGTACATGGCCATCCATGGCAGGGACTCACACTTTCTCTTCCTCATATGCTCATCATGATCCACCCTGGGATGACCAGCTCAAAATCCGTAAAGGTTTCACTTGTAACCATAGGAAAAATCACAGGTGCACACATGAATGGATTCGGGATTGCCCAGGCTCTCAGCTTCTGGGTTTCTTGCACACACAGCACATAAGATTCCCATTGTTACAACTGTTCTGCAAGTCGAACCATCTCCTAACACATAAAGTTCCAGGCCACACTTCCTTCGGTAATTAGCCTCTTATATAACAACAGTCTAACATCCAGAGAACTGGACTCATAGCAAGGCTCCAGTTTTCTCTCTCTCTGAAACACATGCACACACCTATCTGCCCATGTGTAGCCATGGACTACTATTAGACATCCTGGCCACGACATAAATGCAATAAAAGTAACACGCTTTGGGATGGCCTATTATGGCACAAACATCCCCAATGCTTCTTTCAAACATGCACAACATGGCAAACGTATTGTCTCAAAGAGCAGAAATCCTTACATCGCCTCTTCTGTTTCTTCCCTTATTCTCACAAATCCCAGAGACTAATATTTGAGCCCACTCTTCCTCATCGCTGTTCCTTGCACCACAGCAAGAAAGTCATGCACACGTATATATGGATGGCCTCGCCTCCCATTTCCCATGGTCTCTTTCGGACTCAGAGATTTCACACGTTTCAGCATTGACCTCACTTGCATGCAGTGCTCTTTCATTCCGTTCCCTTTCTGTCTCAGAAGCACATGCCAAGACAGTCAGCTATTAATACCTTACATCCATATCCTAAACACAATTCATTTGGACGAAATTTCCATTAAAATTAATGGGGGTTTTCCCCTCCTGTTGAGAATGGGGGTGTACTAGGAGAGCCATTAGTGGCATTAGTGTTGTATGCTTGCAACTTGATGCCAAGCACCTTCCATTGGAAGTGTACAACTCTGAAACAACTAAAGTGTGTAACGAGGCAATGCAAGTGGCTATGATGAAATCAAAGGATTTAACCACCCAGCCTAATTCAGCACTGAATCAACACATCTCATATTAGCAGAAAGACACAGATCCTTCTGTGCAATGTTTCTGGGCATTATCGTCTCCCTTTTATCCTAGGTTGAGTAGGAATCAAAGGTTTATAAATGCTTTCCTGAAAACAGAATTGGATGACTTTTCATAACTTGGTAATAGTAACTTCCCAAAAGAAAGATTTTAAAAATAAATAAAATAAAAAAGGAACAGACTTCTGGCAAACAACCAAGAGTTGTAGCTTGGCTTCCTAAACTAACCTCAGCTAGCAGTTAAAAAGCTAATGACTGCCCACAGTTTATTAACATATTCTTACTGTTTTTTATTGTTTTGATTTTTTTAAAAGGTTATAAAGAGCATAAACACTGTCTCTTCCACCACATTATTATTTATTTTATTGTTTTAAACAAGCATTTCTATATCCTTGCAGTTTGATCTCTGTACCATTTTAGTATAAATATTAACCATCAGTTTTTTGTTGTTGCTTTTTTCTCTTCCTCCCCCAACCCTCTTTCCCCCCACCCTCAAGTCACGCATGCGCACTGGTATTTGTGAGCCTGGAGTGACATGATGGATTGAACCAGAACTGGAACCTGAAAAACCAGCGAAAATTCCATCTCTATTGTAAATCCTGTCTCTTGGTGTTTTGTTTTGTTTTTCCTGGGAAGATTTCTAAGAAGTTAAAGTGTAACTAAGAGCATTCAATAATTTTGATTTGCAATATAAAGAAGAAATACATGGGTCAGCTAACTTAGTTAGTTCTCAGCCTTTACAGATATTTCAATCAAGGTTTCTTGCAGGTTATTTTTTTTTATTTTAAAGCTAGCTAAAGTAGAGGAGGTGATCTCCATGCCATGAAAAATCTCCTCTGTTTGTTTATTTATTACCATGCAGAAAAGATTCCTGTTCCAGGAAAGATTGATATACACAAAAAAGAGGTTTCCCCCCTCCTTATTACTAGTAATGCACTATATAGTGTTAGTTCCTTAATTTATTCCTGAATATAAATCTGCATTGTGTAGATGTTGAAGGAGCCTTGTCCCTCAGTGCTAGAAAGGGACTTGTTGGTTTTCTCTCCTAATTCTTATGGATGCATCCACACTTCCTTAGCTCTACTTGGACAAGATATTAAAATATACTTTACATGTACCATGTAGTGGTACAATTATGGACATATGGTGACAAGACCTGGGGCTCCCATCTCCACTCAAGACAGGAAGCTCATAGGGAGATTTTAGGCTTCTCACTAAAATACAACCTAAATTACCTTGTGGGGATCAAATGAGGGGGCTTTATGCCAATCTGACCTTGGAGAAAGAGCACAATTCAAACCCAATACATTAATCAGTAGGCAGATAAATGCATATCAAATCTGTATTTGAATGTGCTGTATTAGATGCACAGTTACATTTCTTTACAGACCAAATTAATAGGATTTAACTTCTAAGCAAGGTGTTCAGAAAATATTCTCAGAAAAGCCTGATCTAACAAGAAAGGTGATATTGGCAATCAGTCATAACTGGGTTGCTAACACTTTACTTCAAAATAATTTTAAAAATAGTTGGGTCTTTCTTCAAAAGGATTCTAGTTAAATTTACTTTCAAGTAAGTGGCAAACAGCCCAGTTTTCTAAGCTTGTTGATTCCACTGTGTTCTATAGTATTTGCCCCTAACTGAAGCGTGCATAGGATTACTCTTTTGGGATTACAATCAGAAAGTTGCCCATTCCTGATGCTATCAAGGGATTGTCTCTCTGTTTTAAGATACTAAGAGTGTAATCCCTAATCCATTGAGTTTAAAGGCATATTTTCCAAGTATTTTATTCTGTGTTACAGTTTATGGCTACTGGACTTTGGGTCCCTAAACAAGCCCATGAATAGATGCTATTAAAATCAAAGGAGAAGGGGAGGTGTCCTGTGAATCTCTGCCTGTTTACATTGAAATAAATCCATATAGAATCACAGAACAGACTCACATAAACTACTTTGAAAATAATATGCCAATCCTTTGCATTGCTATAGGTACTGGTACCAGCATGTTATCTTTTTCTTCATTTTATACTTATGTTGCCTCCCCAGTAATCATGGACGTCATGATTTTGGCTTAATTTTCATGTAAATATTTTCATGAATCTTAAAAATCTTAATTTGCTATATTTCCCCATTTTTGTCATAATTTGCTCACATCGATTTAATCTACAAAACATTCCAGCTTCCTGACATGTTTGCAAATGTTCGCTCCGCATTTTAAATAAAGGAACAATAGAGCCTTTCATCACATTTTATTTATTCAAGTAAAGATTCCTTAAGGTGTTTTAAAGACAACAAAAACTGTTTAAAATAGCATAAGTATTTAGATAATTAGGGGAAAGGGTTGCATGTTTGGTATGTCTGTTTCAACATGCACCCTTAGAAAACTAAAATATTGTGAGAAGTTCCAGAGAGGTTGCAGTGTTAAGTCTGAGGGAGCAAAAGCAAGAAAGTCTTGTGACTCCTTCAAGACTTACAGATTTATTGTGGCTTGAGCTTTTCTGGACTAGAGCTCATGCATGAAGTGTTTTCCTCAGTTGGCAGATATATGTATCTGCACACACACACACACACACACAAGGTGGGGGAGAGAGGTGAAGTAGGGCCAAATGGTCATGAGATGGAAAGAGGATTCTATTAAGAAGCAAAAATAAATAAAATAAAATTGACCAACAGGAGGTCCATGATTACTTTCCATTTATCTACACATTAGTAGTGTTTAAGCACTTATTTATTCACAAATGATAATCCATAATCATAAAGTCTCAACTCCCAGCCATTTACAACCTCACTGGTGGCCTGCTCTCAAAGGTTTTTGTTTATTCCAACCTAGCCTAGTGCGGCTGCCTCCTGCTTCATTCACCAAAACCAGGTTTTCCCAAACAACACAGGAGGCTTTCTGAAAGAATATTGCAGCAAAACTGAGAAGCTTTATTTCTTTTCTGAAATACCAACTGCTTGTGAACTCTGCTTGAACCTAAAAAGGAGGCAAAGGGCCATAAATCACATGGACAATGCTCTACTGTTTGGTGGCTCATCTTTTAGATCTCTCTCTCTCTCTCTCTCTCTCTCTCTCTCTCTCTCACACACACACACACACACACACACACACACACACACTTTCCCCGCTTTTCTTTTCTCTTTCTTTTCTCAAACCCCTAACACGTTTGGGCTTTGCAAGAATGACATGCGCTTAAAAGAGTGGGTTCCCCCCCCTCTTCTTGTGTGTGTGTGTGTGTGTGTGTAGGTAAGGCCGAAGCCCTACTTATCCACTCGGTGGTTTGGCCCAACTTGTTTACAAACCGGTGTGGGAGGCTGAGGACGATTCTCTGGGAGTCTGAGGAAGCCACAAAGTATCCATGTCTGTGTTTCGAATTTCCTTCCCAAGTATCTGGAGAGGTTAACCTTGTCTGAACCGCTGTGCCATTAGGCAAAGTAATAGATCCCTTTGTTTCCTCACTGCTCTCCATCTATTCCGAAGAATAATCTCTCGAAATCAAAGTGGCTCAGGATGTGGGGAGAGGAATATGAGGTTCAACCCCCTCCCCTCCCTCTCCTTTTCTTATCTCACCCACCACCACCCCCATCGCACACGCACACCCCGCGTGCCACCGAGAGGAACAGCCATCCCCGCTCCTGTTCTCTTGACAAGTTCCCCGGCGCTCACAATTGCGTTCGATCCGATACCCCCAACCCCACATATTCATATGAAGCAAGTTCTCTACTAATGCGTCCACTACACTTAATTCTGCGGGGGATCAATATCTAATATGATACCGAATAAATAAAAGGCAGTAAGAGAGGGCCGGAGGAGTGGTTATTAAGCAGCCGGAGTTCTCACAGCGCATATCAATGCACCTGTCATGGTGGTGTGTAGCAAAATTTATGACTGCTGGCGCTCGGGCAGTAAACGCTTGAGTAAGGAATGGCGTGGAGGGGGGAGGAAAGGGAAGGGAAGAAGAAGGGGGAAGGAAGGAAGGAAGGAAAGCCCTGGCCTGGGCACAGCTAAGTGTAAAACAAGGCTGCGTAGGAGGGAGACCGGCGAAAGAATGCCCCAGTCCGCAGGAACACGTCCCCTTCTCCGCAGCCTGCAAGGGGGCATCTGTATATAAAGGGCTGCGCCGCCCTGCCTCGAGCATTTGCTTCCAAAGCCGGGCTGAGATTCGCCCCCTGGAAGCACCCCGAGCCCGGCAGAAGACAGGCTTTCCACCAACCGGGTCTTTGCTGGAATACAGGCTGCAGCCGCCAGGAAGGAGCCGCAGGAAGGAGCGATTCTTTCTGGGGAGAAACGGGTGATGGATGTAAATGAACCCTAACTGCCATATTCTATCACCGCTGTACTGTATCAATCGCCAATCGCTGCTACGTTGGCAGGAGTATTGTGTGTATTCGGCGTTATGAGCTTGTAGGGACGCCCCCCCCCCTCTTTTTGTCTCTCGCTCAACGAACTCGCGCTTTACAAAGCAGTTACGCTCTTAGTAAATTTACTCCAAAGAGCTCTTCATTATGCGCTTTTGAGTCCAGTGGGTTTCGGAAGTGGCGGGGATTTAAGTTCCTCCTCCATTCTCCCCAGTGGAATCTATGGGGCTTGAAAGTGCTTAACAAGTGAGGGTGGGGGTCGTGGCTATATCATTCCCTCAGCTTGATGTGATATAATTCCATGGTCACTGAGAGAATATTAGTATCTATATTTTGTTGGATAAATCGGGATCATTGTGGAATGGCTTCATTAAAGGTTTTGTTTTTGTTTTTTGTTTGCTATCATGCCTCCCCCTTTAATAATGATCTACTGAAGTGGCCTGATAGGATATCAATTCTGCTTAGACAAAAATAACCTTCATGGTAATAACCTTTTATCTATGTACTCTCAAGTATTTGTTTAAGGCCACTGAATATTAACATACATTTTTTTGAAAATCGATTGTCAGTTACATTATATCATGTGTATTAAGCTCCTAAGGGAATCAGCTGCCATGATATTCCCCCCTCCTCCATGTAAAATACATTATCTGTTGGTAAACTCCACGTGGAAAAAGAGAGGGAAGGAATGTAAGCAAAACATTTTTAGCAAAAGGAAAAGCGGGGGGAGGGGAACTCACCACAATTACGTTTTTTCTTGAATTTTATCTGTAATACTTTTGGTAGGATCTTCAGATTCCTTTGAATAAAACGATGAGTTGTACCTGGAACAAAGGGGGAAACTCAGTGGAAGTATTATTTCCCCCCGCAAGTTTCAACCACGGGCTTAATAAATAATGTATATATTAAGCATGGCTATTCCCCCCCTTTACATCCACTACACAATGGGATTTACTCCTAGGTAGGCGTGTATGGGACTTCAGCCTTATTTGTCTATAAAGTATAAGAGTTTGTTTCTTTCTTTACCGCAAATAAGTCACTTGATTTTCATGAAATATTAGGGCGACTAGATAGTTTTTGGACATTTGCAGTAGACACGAATCCACAGAGTTGGATCCATGCACTCACACCCCTCCCCCTCCTAATATATAACCACTTAGGGAAACAAGGAATCATTGTAAAAGCCCCACACCTGGATCAAAATTATGCTTTTAAAAACCTGACACACACAGCACAGGCTGGCATCACATTTCGAAGAAGGATGTTTGCTGCCGGTGCGTTTCTGGTCTATATTTTTGCGTGGGGTGGGGGGCGGAGAGTGGAAGGGGAATACAAAAACTGTAGTGGTGGTGAGCAGTCACTTTTTGCCCCCACAAAAAAAAGGGGGGTTGATTGTAGCGCGTGATAGTCACACAAGCATCTGGCCTATTCAGACAAGCAGCTTTAGACTCCAGGCGCATAGTTTGAGTCAGGAGAATGGAAAGGTGAACAGGGGGACCCCCGCGCCGTACCCCGAGGCTTATGCATTATGTATAGCTGTGGTTAGCCCTGGCGATGTCACACACCGAGAAAAGTCGGGCAAATCACACACCCTTGCCGGATCTTGGCAGTCCCTGTTCGGATTTCACTTCAGGGGTACTCGAGGCAGACAGACCTCTTACATTTTTATTTAAGGCAACATATCATAATTTACTCAGCCTCCCCGAAAATCGCCCCCCTCTCTTTATTTGGGGAGGCCGTCACCGTTTCACACCGGAATTTGCCAACTCAGAACTTTTAGGGCATTAACAGAACTGGTGCTGATGGGGAGGGGGGGGGGGAAACGGGGAAGAGATCTCCCCACCATGAAGCCTGGGTCATTATAAAGAGAATATCTAACAAGCATAAGCCTTTGAAATGACCTTTGGCTCGCACAGCTATAACTCACCACTTAATGAACAACCCACGGAAGCCCCTCCAAGAGCTGGCAGCGAAACGAGCTCCCAACTTTCTTCTGTTACATCCCTATCCAAAGCCCAGCTGGGATGCAGCCCTTTTCCGAGCCACCTTTAATTTATGCCGGCAGCAGCGTGGAGTTTGGGGAAAGCGGAGCAGGCTGGTCACACACGATGCTCTAACCAGGCCCTCCAAGGCCTGTCCCACCAAACCTTTCGTATAATAGGTTCACGTGGGCCTAAGTCAACTTTAAGGGGTTTTATTTTAATTTTTTTCTGCCCATTAAAAAACAAAACGCCGGAGATCCTTAGAAATAAGCCCTGTGTACAGTGCAAGAAGTTGGGAGGGGAGGGGAGGGGAGGGGGGGAAAGACGACTGGGAGCATCCTAGAAGCGCTTGAACAGAGTGATCATTATTCGCAAAAGCCAGTCATTGTTCCCCCGCTGTTGATTAACGTGGTAAGTTTTCATTTTGTGTCTAATTAATTATCGACTTCTGAATTCCTTCTGCAGCAGCAAGACGACAAGGCAGGGGAAAGGCTGATGAGAAACATTTAAAACAAGACGAGCCACCAACCCCCAGCCCCTAAAATAGAACGACAATCGGACGAGTCGGGGTATTTCCAAGCCGCTTTGGGCTACGATCCGCATTTGGATGCGGAAGTCACCGGCGTGGCCGGGCTGCTGCGGGATCTCGCGTTCCAGCGCGCATCCTGATCCGGAGCCGCTTGTTGAAAGGCTGCGCTTCCGAGAGGTTGGTCGGGGATTGACTGAGACCCGAGGGCCAAGCTTGGAGGACGTTTCAGGCCCGGGCCCCAAGACACAGAGAGATGATTGAAATTTTAGGTGAAGTCCTAACCAAGAGCGTTCCCTGTCGCGGAACGAAATGAAATGCCGCTTGCCGTAATTGGATGCAGCTGACTAACTTGTCAGGCCCGCAGCTCGGAGGCATGAGGGCTGAAGGAAAAGCGGGGGGTGGGGTGGGGGAGAGGGCGAGTTGGTGGCTTGCTGAGGCGCATCTTCCGATCGAGACCAGCGCAAGACATGGACCAAAGCGCAGGCTCCCTGCTTCCTTCCCAGTATTCGGCGAAAATAAGAGCGTTATCGTAAGAACAGGAGCGTCAGGCTAAATCAGGCTCAATCTCTCTCGTACAAGAGAGGTTGGGGTGGCGGATTGTCAGAATTAAGGATACTTGCATTTATTTATTACATAATAATAAATAAATAAATAAATAAATAAATAAATAAATAAAAGCCTGGATATAAATCCCCCTCCAATATCCCCCAGGATCATACATACGTTAGAGTCCCTGCAGAAACCTATCCAATACTTACCAGGGAATCGGCTCCATTGAACTTACTGGGACTTCACTCCACGACCACGCCAGTCCCCTAGTAGTGAGTTTAGTTGAAATCAATTCTGTTTACTTCCAAGTAAAACATCCTCCGGATTCAGTAACACCCCTGTGCTAGTCATTGTAGAAAATTCCGCTGAAAACATCTGTATTTACTCCCCAGGAAGTGTATTTAAAATCGGGGGGGGGGAGGCTTTTAACGCACCTTTCTTTAAATAGGTTTGGCTCAGATGCCTTTGAGATGCTTGATGCCAGCGAAAACATACTAAGATTATATTTAGCTACCCCACATTTTAAAGAACATGATCATTGGCCACAATCCGGCACAGAATTAGGCGCAGTTGTGCTGTAGTCCTAAGCACCCTTACTAGGGAGTAAGCCCCACTGAATTCAGTGGGACTTACTTGGAGTGAACATGCAAAAGATCAGGCTGCATGGCTCATGGAAATCAATGGGAGTAAATATGTCTTAACTCTGTTGGATTGTGGCTACTTCTTTATTTATGGAGAGGCTCCAACCCACGCAGATACATAGACCCTAGCACATTTGCTTTGTTTTTTTAATAGATCCATGCAAATCCATTGGAACTATGACAAGTCAGTGTGTTTTGTCAGCATTTTTTATTTGTTGACGGCGATGGTGGTGATGGTGGGAAGTAATTCAGAGAAGAAGGCAGATTCAAAGCAAAACAAACGGCAAAAGAAAAGATAAAGGGATAAGCCTACTGTTTCCAGAAAGAGTTCCCCAGAAACAATAGTCAGTGACACCATTTCCACTGGGTGTGTTTTAAATATGACTGCATAGATATATAGTAAACTGAATTGCACTCAGCCTACCTGTCCAAGCCAAAGGAAGCAGAGTATTAACATACAAAGGAGTTTGGCCATAGAATTCAGTGGCCATAGAATGCAATGCATTGTACCCAAAGAGCTTCACTTAAACACAAAGGTGTGCTTCTTTTCTCTCTCTTTGCAATTGTGTATTTCATTCATTCATAATGCCAAATTCCTTCCCCCCTTTCCTTCCCCTGATCACCCCAATACGGATTTCTTGGGGAGGAGGGTTACAATTTGGGAAAGCCCTGAGTTTCCAGCAGCAGCAGCAACATCAACTTACTACTTCAGGCAGTCTCCAAAGATTCATGACTATACCCACATACCCGTGTTAAACAGGCTCTATTTCATTTTCCATTATAGTCTACGGTGGGGTGGGATGAGGAGGGGGGGACCCTGGTATTCACAATTCCCCATCTTGGTTAAAGCTCATGCATTTGCTTACCTGGATCCCTGCTTATCCTAAAAGTGTCCTCCTCGGTCATAAACTGTGCGTTTGCAGGTTTGGGATTATATCCGTCCTCCTTTGTTCTGCAGACAATACACTCCTAACCCTGATCTTGCGGGTTTGTCCAGGCATTTCCATAGACCAGTATTCCCGATAGAATTAAAAAAAAAAAAGCCAAGAGTCGAGCTCCAATAAAAGAGGGCGAATGGATTCTGAGTTTGTTTGGAATAATAATAATAATAATAATAATAATAATAATAATAATAATAATAATAATAATCCCTTCACGATCAACTTCACAGAATAAAAGAGCCAAATTTGCCAACTTATTGTTTTGCTTTGGAGTGACCAGGCTATCTACCCATATATATATATATATATATATATATATATATATATATATATATATATCATAGGAATAGAGGAAGCCTTCTGTCATAAGAAATACAGGCGCTGCCTTAAAATACAAGCATATTGGTTCACGTGATCCTGAGAGAGGAGATGGTTTTGATTAAGTCTGGAACTTTCACTGGGGTTACTCTGAAAATCCTCCCCCGGTATCCTGGGTCGGTCTAGCTGTCTGTGGAGTTGGGATGGACTGACCGGGGGTGGGGGCAAAAGGTACCCACAAACCTTCCTATGGAGAGATGCCTTTAAAAGAGCACTGTAACAACCTAGTCCATTAAAAGTGCCCCTTCATAGTCCAGTGCCAAGGGGACAGCGCAACAGCCAGGTTCCAGAGATCTTTCCATATCCGCACAAGTCCAGTTGGCAAGCTCACCTTAGCAAAAGATTTCAAAGTGCAGGTGCTAGCTGTGGCGGTGGCCCACGAAGTCCTTGCACCTCGCCAAAAATTCAACCACCACGGTAAATTTGGCTCAAGAATCTCTCAATAATAATAATAATAATAATAATAATAATAATAATAATAATAATAATAATAATCATCATCTGTGCGTAGAACAAATAGGGCGGTGTGATGGGGTGGAGTGGTGGGGGGAAGAGTTGTGTTAACGGCAGGGGAGGGGCTTCTCCCCCATTGCTCCTGAAAATTATTACTTTAAAGCCTCACGATGAAAGATGGAAGAAATGTGGATTGCGCTGTAGTTTATGAAGTCTTGCTCGTGAACAATCGATTTCTGTACAATCCATTGACAACATGGGATGGCTCCAGGTCTGCCTGAGCCTTGCAGCATGGAATAATCCGTGTGTGTGTGTGTGTGTGTGTATGTGTGTTGGGGGTGTGGGGACGAATTATGTAAAGTTGGCTTTGGTCAGCACAGGAGATAAAAGACCAACCGTGTTAACACTTCTGCATCTAACCCGGTGCTACTTTCTTTCTTTCTTTCTTTCTTTCTGCCCCCTTTCTATCGCAACGCCCCCTTGTAGGACTCTGTATACAAACCATCTTCAGATACAACAACCGCACGAATTGTTCACACAAATAATATCCCGAGCAAGTCAGATTCGGCACAGCCTGACTATTGCAACTTTTCGTTTGGTCTGATGTCTCTAAAGTAACTTAGTGCTGTAAAAGCGCCCAGCCTAATCTAGAATCTCCTAAGATTTCATTACCATCCAAAGCATGGAGATCTGACAGTAATGTATTGCCTTACAATACTCACCATAAGTGTGTGGTTGCATTTATCTAAATTACTCTGCTTTCTCCTGACTTTGCAAAGCGGTCATTAAAGCACGGGGATTGGGGCGGGGTGTGTGTTGGGGGTGGGTGGGTAGGGAGGAAGATTGGAGTCCGATTATCGAAGTTCAGGGGACAACTCCGATTCGGGGCATCTGTAGCGAGGGCACGATCCAGCCAAGATTAAGCTCTTCTTTAGACTGACCCTATGCATACTTACAGGAGAGTAAGCCCTTTTGCATGTGACGCTTACTCCCAAGTTCAATCCTATACATGTTTACTCAGAAGTAAACCCTACTGTGTTCAATGGAGCTTACTTCTCGGTAAGTGTTTGTAGGGTTGCAACCTACATGGGCTTAGGAGGACCCAACTGTGAGGAATATTCTGCTCCTTGTTGTCTTTTTCCCGTTTGCAATACCCTGTCAGTCAAACCTTTCGCCGTGGGGAAGGGAAGAAGAACGATTCTGTATAAAATGTAACACTGGGGCTGGGGGCGGGGGGGGGGGGACAGCGGAAGAGACAACCTCGTCTTTTCCTCGTTCCTTCGACCAGACCCTGAAAAGCATACAGCCACCAATCAAGGAAAGATCAAGGGCCAAGAGAAAGAAGAAGACGGGGCACCCCCTCCTCAGACCCACGACTTGTCAAGGCCTCTTGGGTGGGTGGTAGAAGAAAAAGGAAATCGCGCGCTTCCAGGAGGGCCACCTATAAACTGTGTGTTTAAAACAAACAAACAAGCAAGCAAGTAACCAAACAGCCCACATTAAGGCTGGGAAACGCTGCGAGCCAAGTGTGAAGGTAGGCGAGAGCGTGGGGGTCTGCAGTTTGGCCGAGATGCGTCTTGGGGAAAGGATCTAAGGCTTTTTCAGTCTAAACATATGTTCATAGAGCAATAAAATGGAAAGATTTACAGTCCTTGCAGGCCCTCCTTGCCTCGCTTTCTCCCTCTCCACACCCCACCCCTCCATCTCTCTCTCTCTCTCTCTCTCTCTCTCTCTCTCTTTCTCTTTCTCTTTCTCTTTCTCTCTCTCTCCCTCACACACACCACCGGGGAGCCTCACACCCTTCCAGGAATTACTTACGATGATTTATAACAACAAACCCCGCAATTGTCAAACTGATAAAATATTCGGGGCGATATACAGGAATCAGCGTTATCATTAAAGGGCCTTTTGCATTTAGGTTCGGAGTCTCTCTCTCTCTCTCTCTCTCTCTCTCTCTCTCTCTCTCTCTCTCTCTCTCTCTCTCTCTCTCTCTCTCTCTCTCTCTCTCTCTCTCTCTCTCCTTCGTATAGTTTTGGGTTCTTTTGGGGGAGCGAGGATAAACCGAGAGAAACTGTGCATCTATGTCTACGGATCGTGAGAGAGCCACTCCGTTTTCTAGCCACTTTCCCAAACCATAAGCATTTGCCATTTTTGAATCATTGAACCGATGTGTTATTTTTTGACTGTATAATTCATAACGCAGGAAACTCTGTCTATGTCCTGACATGCTGCGGAAGTAATAAAAACAACAATCTGATTAAAAAATAAATAAATCTCCAAGTGAGGCTTTTAAAAGGCTACACCGCTTCCAAAAACAAAACACGAATGTCCAAAGAACCAGAGACCTACAAGGAAAGCTCAATAGGTTTGCCACACACACACACACACACACACACACACACACACACACACACACACACACAGATGAGTGTGTGCCTATGTATTTGTGTATATCTATAGCCATTCACACACATACACTCACGAACCCACAAATGTATAGACAACACACATGCGTTGCGGTTCCAAATTCCCCTTTCCTTAAGCCAGCTTCAAAGAAAGGAGGGCTGTTTACATCTTATACAAAACCAACTGAATGCCGACTCCAGTGGGACGTCCCTCTCACAGGTATTCCCTCCGTCTCTCGCTCCAGACCTCAGTCTCTCATCCCACAAATATATTCTAAAACGGAATATCCAAAACCACCAGGTCTTTGTGTAGTGGATAATATGCCACACTATAGTCTTGCAGGGTCTGGAACGCGCGCAGGGCGGGGGTGTTGTTGTTGTTGCTGCTGCTGCTGCTGCTGCTGAAGTACCCGTAGAATTCATTATCTATTGGTTAAAGTCTGCCTTGGGTAAAATTTCAACTCCGTTTTATAGCCTTCCATTATGACGCAAAGAAAAATTTACGACCCTCGCTTGAAAAGAAGTTCAGGGCCCTTTTCTCACCAGTTAAGAATGGGCAGCAGATGCCCTGACAGCTAGCATTGTTCCCAGTAAGATATAAACAACCAGTAAATCTTCACCCATTTCCCCACACAGGCTTTTGGCCAAACCGTCCCCTTTCTCTCTCTTCCACCACCGTTGGAACACAGAAGGATCCGTACTTCACACAGTACCACTATATCACATAATAAAGAGTAAACATTGGGGTGTCTCTCTCTCTCCCCCCCCCCCCATGCCTAGAACAGCTTCTGACTAGGGCAGGGTTACAAATCAGGAAGGGAAGGGGCCCTATTTGTCAAACATTTGACAGCTAAGTTCATTAAGGATTTCGAAATATAAAAGAAAAGAAAGAAAATGTGTACATACCAAGGTCCGCTTTCTTTCTTTCTTTTATTATTGGTATTTTTCCCCCCTTCGGCTGTAGCCAAATTGCTAGGTGTGCATAGAAAGAGCCTGGCGCCCCTTTGTATATTATATTCTTGGGATCTCTTCAGTTTTCAAGTCTGATAGAGTCCTTTGCTTGGCAGATTAATGACGACTCCGTGTTTCTTAAGGGACGCGCTGAATTAATTATTTCGCCCATCACGTGGTCAGGACTTGGAGAAAAATCTATTCTTATCATCTTCCTTGCACTTTGAGAGGCTGTCTGCTGTCTGCTGTGACTCTTCCCTAGCAAGAAGATTTGGGTCTACATGGTTATATTTAACCCTCTCCTCCTCTACCACCATCTCCTCCTCCTCCACCACCACCACCACCATCGCGCGCACACACACGCACACACACACACACACACACACACAAAACGCGCACACACACTCCAAAAAGAAAGAAAATAAAAGGAAATCAGGGAGACGGTGTGGCAAACATGGCCGTTGAAAGCAATTCGAAGCGCTCCATTCAAAAGTCCCTCTTTACTGTACTGTACAAGTGGATGGAGAAATTTGTTCTTTCGCCTCCTGGTCCTCAAAATAACGAGTAGCAGAGATGCGTTATATTAAACGGGATTGCTGGGAACGGGAGGAGCTGTTCAGAAGAGGAGCCAGTGGGCAGCCCTCGTCATAAAATGTGTCCCGCATCTTTATCAGTCCTGGCTGTGTTGTTGTTGTTGTTGTTTTTGATGATGGTGGTGGTGGTGATGCACTGACACACAGACACACACACATACACACTTTCTCAGCCTTTCTTGTATAAAAGCGAGGTCACGCCTGCCTTCCATACATTGATGGGGGTCCTTTCTCAGACAGGATCCTTTTGGTTTTGACTCCAGCTTTGGCTGCTCTTCAAGAAAAGACAAGCTACCATGTGCAAAGCGGTGTGTGTGTGTGTGTGTGTGTGTGTGTGTGTGTATCAAAATATCTCCGATAAAAATAGCACCATCGACCTCGTGGAAAGAGAAATGTTTTATTGCTGCCATGGATGTTTATGTCCGATGGAAGGAGGAGTCATTCTTGGTAAAAGTCTACAGAAACTCTCGCTGTCCTCCTCGCTGGGTCTTGATTCTTACGAAGATCATGATTGGCAACAGAAGATCTTGCCTCGCCTTCCCTTACAGTCTGGAGCAGGGGTAGGCAGAAGGTGAATCCGGATCTACTGGGTAGATCTCTGGGTGGGTTTCAGTAGATCATCAAGGATTTCTGACTCCCACATGATTTACACCAGCAGCAACAAAATGTGCCCCCCACCCCCACCCCCACCCCACCCCACATTATTGTTACTGCTGAGATGAAGAAAGTTTGGGGTAATTGGAATGG
This sequence comes from Elgaria multicarinata webbii, assembly GCF_023053635.1. Classification (NCBI taxonomy): domain Eukaryota; kingdom Metazoa; phylum Chordata; class Lepidosauria; order Squamata; family Anguidae; genus Elgaria; species Elgaria multicarinata. The sequence continues at coordinate 40,312,504 of NC_086172.1, forward strand.
ATTTTTGTGTGGAAGGACCGTGAGCTCCATTCAGTTCTGGTACTCTAAACAAATTTCTGGACTCAGAATTCCTTTATTCTAAGTGTGATGTCCTCTGCACCAGGTTCCAGTTGGTAGATCTTGGTGTTCTAGGGAAAAAACAAAGTCTACCCACCTCTGATCTGGAGGACCAAATCTGGAATGTGATCCTTCCACATATTGATGATGATGTATCTAGTTAACACCCCCATCCCAAAGACGTTCGCCTGGAAACAAGTCTCGATGACCTTATTTTCATCCTCCTCCTCCTTATCATTGTGGTATGTTGGAACCAGACTTACTTATACTTAGATATACTCATCATCATTATAATGGTGGTGGTAGTGGAGGAGGACCTAATATAAGGCCATCCATGACTGTGTATTTAAGTTCTCCAGGTGGAATTGTGGCCCCTGTGCTTCCAGTACAATCTTAGGCCATAGTTCAGTGCACTTTCATGCTGGAGTTATTTCACTAATCACCTGAGTGGGACTACTCCAGACAAAGGATGCAACCCAGCTACATTAAAGCTAATGGGAATTCTGCAGGAGATTTCTGTCGGATGTGGATTACATTTCAAGGGTTTGTGGATTTTTACCTAAAACAGCAATTCTAAGAAACCTGGAAGTAAATCCCATCATAGTCAGTGGGTAATGCATAAAAATTCAGAGCAATTACATAAAAAGTGGAGGTCTGGATGCATCCCTGATATGCATGTTTATTCTCAAGCAAGTGAGTTGAGAACACTGAGTTTAGACATGCTCCTAAGATTTTGGCCTTAACCTACTTTCCAGGTGGAGGTAGGAAGTCCTATTGAACTCTGTTACAAGAGTAAACATGCATATGGCAGTGTAATGATAGAGACTCTCTGCAGGATAAGCAGTGAGGGAAAACTTTATGGGGTGGGGATTCTTTCCTGCAGATGGGTTGGTGGTGGTCTAGTGTGTGTTTGTGCATGCTTCTGTGTATCAGTGCAGCAATTAACATCAAATATGAGAAGTGTTGTGCGGGGTAGACTAGTCAGCAAGGTTAGTGGCTCCAATTTTGGTGGGGTTGAGAATCCATTCTGGGTTTTAGTCAGAACCAGCCAAAACTCTAAAGGAGCTATCCAACATACTGAACCCTATCCCAAAATGGATTCAACACCTTGGATGGCTTCTTTAGAGTTCTGGCCAGTTCTGACTAAATCCCAGAATGGATTCACAGACTCACTGAGTGTAGTGTCGCTAGAGTGGTGTAAGAATCAAATCTCGTCTCAGCCATGAACTCACCAGGAGGCCTAGGCATGACATCAACATTTAGTCTCCCATCTGTAATATGACAATAAAACTATTGGCCTACTTTACAGGCTTGTTGTAAGAACTTCTGGTGTGATGTATTTGAACTCTCTACAATGCTATATATAATAGACTGCTCAATATTGTTCTGTAAAAATTGACTAAAGGGGTTTGGTTAATAATTATTTGGCACTGTGACCTTCAACCTGTTGGCCCAGATCCAAAGAACTATTTTAATCGCACCCAAGTGTGATTGTTGTTTTAATTTGGGGGGGGGGATGGATGGACAGACTGACGGACACACACACACACACACACACACACACACACACACTAACACAAACTGCCTTCGAAACTCCCCTTGGTTTCTAGCCCAGTTTGTCATATGAGGGGATCCGCTGTTCAAGAAATGCCTTGGACTGATGGAATAAGCGACAAAAGTCATTGGTTCCTGGCCAAAACTGGGGGCGTAAGTCCCATGGAAATGAGTGGGACCCTGCCAAATCATGCCTTCAGGGCCAGGAATTAAGGCATGTATGAAATACTTAAGTTAGTATTAAAGGTTCACCGAAAGCGAGTGCAAGTAAGTGATATAAGGCAAAGCATGTGAGTAATATCACAGCATATTGTAACACGTTCTGTAACCAGTTGCATTTCATTTTGATTTGTATCCTGTTTGTTAACTGTTTGTTGTTTTGTAACCTGCCCTGGAAGCTTCGCTGAAGGTCATGCGAAAGGTTTTTAAAATAAATGAAGACATGCACATCAGAGGACATGCCTTGCCTGTTTTGCCTTTTCAAGCACATGCCCCTTGATCCTGGCCACATTTACTCAGGAGTAAACTCCATTGAAGTCAGTGGGATTTACAGCACAGTCCTATTTATGTTGACTCTGAAGGAAGTCCCACTGTGTTCATTGGCTCTTCCTCATAGGTAAATGTAGAGATGACTGAAGCCTCAATTCCAGCTGTTTTACTAATCTACTTGGAAGTAACGGGAACTAGTATTATTAGAATGTACTTCTGAGTAAGATATATGTTGAGGCCTGAAATATAAAGCTACAAACCTATGCAAGCTCACTTGGAAGTAAACCTATGAAACTCAATGGGTTCCAAGTCAACATCCGTAGAAGCAGAGTATAAAGCTGCAATCCTTTGCACACTTACTTGAAATCAGTGGGACGTTCATCTCATTAAGCATGCCTAGAGTCTGTCTGCACACTGAATTGGGAATGGAATACAGAGAGGAACAGAGAATAATAATCTGTTCTTTTGTTTGCTTTTCACAATTGGACATGTGGTCTTACACTCTGAGATGGCATGCACATGCACACACACACGTGCACACACACAAACACACACATACACATACACACACATATAGGGATACTCTATATACTATGCATGCTCTTTGGTAGGTATGCATTCTACCTTGTTCCACTCAAGAAATAGAATATCAATCTTTATGCCTTTTATTGTGTCAAAAACATGGAGGACTTTGACCAAACTAATTTGTATAAATAGTTCTTTAATCAGAGGCAGCAAAAACATTGGCAAAGTTTATAAAATGTCTCAGGGCAACAACAGAGAACTGCCGTTGGACAATGCGGCTTCCTCACAAAGGTCATAGCAATATACAACTTTGTATCTGTAAGGGCAGGAAGAAAGATAATCCCCCACTTTCAGCATAGTTCAAAACAAGTATAATTAGAATTATCATTACCATCATCTTGGTCATTTTCCTCCCCCCTTCACGTGAGAAAAGATGATAGGAAGTGGAGGGGGTGTTGTGGTGTGCGGTGTGGTGTATGGGGGTGTTCTAATTCATTTTTGGCCAAATGTTTTCATCTCAGACCCATCAAGTAGAAACCCTTTGATACCCTGCCACTTCCATCATCCCCCTTCAACATAAATGCAATGAAGATTTAAGACTTCCAAAAAACAAAACAAGCCCCTACCCCAGCTCAAAGGGAATTCTCCTCCACCCACCCCACACGACTTGAAGGGTTTGAACCAAACATTTGTCCAGAGGAGATTAACATTACAAAAGGACTTTGGGCCAGTTCTGTTTTCTTCACACGTTCTGAGCTCATTCCATTTAGGTTGGGGGTGGACGAGTTACGTGGAGGAAGTCCAATTTGTCCCATGGGCAACCCCATTCGAAACATGTTTACTCGGAAGTAAGTGCCTCTGGGGGTCAATGGGGGAATATTTCCTTGTAAGTACACGTAGCATTACAGCCTGTTTCTTACACAAAAACGCTCTTGGGCCCCCACCTTTCCTATGGCCTAAATCCCAGTGAAATCAGTTGGGCTTCTTTGAGTCTTCAATCCCAATCCCAAATCGCTGGACTATAACTACCTAATGAATGTGCTTCAGATGGAGAGAAGGCCGGACTCACAAAGGGAAATGCTCCCTTCTCAGGACGGGTGCCAGACTATTTTGCGACCTAGGCAAGGTGAGCTACTTGCACCCCTCCCCCAAACTGCCAACTTCGATTCAGCTGTTCAAGAAGAGTTTCTGAACTATTCTATTTTCCTTTTATGATGGTTTTTTCCCCTTAAAACAGCTAATTTGTATAAAACTGTGACCCTTAAAGGGCAGTACTGCGTCCCCTCTGAGGTCTGCGCCCTAGGCGGCTGCCTAGTTAGCCTAATGGTAGCGCCGGCCCTTCTGATCCTTCCCAGGGTATTAGTCTGGCATCCTATGCACACTTACGAGGGAGCGCCCACTGAACTCAGGGCTGACTTCCGAATAAACACGCATAAGATCAGGCACTTAACTAAACGCCAACCCACTTAGTAGGGCCGGCACCCTAGTAAGGCTGCTGTAAGAGGAGATTAAATGGCTGTAAGGGAGCCAGGACTGCTGGCTTCGCTTCCAAACCGACCTGCTGCCACGGGACACAACGGACTCAACACAGGCCTTAAATAAACACGGGCTGCCTTCGCTTTTCTTAACTCAAGCTGATCCAGAGCCTCTGTTGCGACAAGGCTCTGGCCGGGGACTAGAAGGGATCTGAGCATAGTGACCAACCATCCATCCAGGGCTAGGCTGGTGCTTTCCTTTATCTTTCTTTCTTTCTTTCTTTCTTTCTTTCTTTCTTTCTTTCTTTCTTTAAAAGGACTTCAGGGGTTTTAGATCTCAGCGTTTGAGGCCAGGGCTTCCCAAGGGCTGCCTCTCGCTGCTTTTCTGTGTTGCAGAAAAAAGCAAAGGGGACTCGTCCAGGTCCAAGAGGTTAAGGGTTTAGAGGTCATTCCTCCAGGCTGAAATACGGCTAATCGAATAGAAAATTTGTCCTCTGGATGAACCTGTTTCTACGATTTAGCCGAACTTCAGTTAAAAGAAGAAGAAATGGGGACGGACGGACACACACACACACACACACACACACCACCTTTTCAGCCTCTCAACGTGAAGGCGTCAGAAAAGAAGACTTCTTCACTATGTATGAACCCGGCGCTTTTTTCTTTCTTTTTTTTTGTCATAGAGACAATGACGCGGAGAATGCAGCAATATCCATCTTTAATATCACGACGGGCGGATATTCAAGGGATGCCCCGGAACGGGTGTGAGCCTGAGAAGGAGGCAGAGAACAAAGAAGGGGCTCCAAGACCTGGCACAAAAGGAGGCGTCTTCGGAGATCCCGATCCTGAGTCCCTTGGGACTGGCTTCCCAAGAAGCACCGCTACTTCAGGGAAAGCACAGCGGCCAAAGCGAGCTGCTGGACTGATAGAGGTCTATTACATGAAATCTGCATCTCCGGTAGTATTGTTTAGAAACATGGATCCTTCCTCACCAACGCCTCTGTCACCGCGGCCTCCCCTTTTCTCTTTTTAAATCAAGGAAAGCATTCGGAACTTGGTCTACTAAAAGACGAATCCAACGAAGCTGTTTCGCCCATCGAAAACCAACACAGGCGATGCCAGATGCCATCCCTAAGACCCAGAAATTTCGTTCTTAGAATTCAGAATGCTCTTGAAGGCTGCAAGCCTAGGCACAATCACTAGGGACGGAGTCCCATTGGAACGAGCTGATTTACTTCCAAGTAAACATGGGCTGTAGATGTAAGGAGAATGAGGGCTTCACAAACGGACCCATCTCCCCTTCCCCACTTTGCCAGCTGCTACAAGCTTTGCCTATGTGTTTGGGGGGCGGGTGTGTGTATGTGTGTGGGATCTTTGTTGGGCTCTAATCCGAAAATGTAATTGGAACAAACTACACGTTTAATCGGTTAAGATACCCCCAGCAAATCCTTCTTGGTGTTTAAAAGCGAACCATGAACACCGCATGGGCCCGAGAGGCATGGGGGTTTGTGCCAAACTATACCAGGACCTAGTCTTCCCGCACCAAGGATTTAGTTTCTCAGAAATTGTTTAAAGATATATTCGAGTTTCCACAGTAGGGCTTGAATCAAAAGAAATTCAGCCTTTAAAGCCAAAACATCCAGTCCATCTTTTTTTCTTTTTCTTTTTAAACTAACACAACAGTTGAATTCAAAACATGATAGTTAAAGGAAAACAACACATCATCTAGTCTGAATAGAAAATAAATTTCTTCGATGTCACAAATCACCTGGAATATTCACTACAATTTTTGTTTGTTTTGTTTCCTGTTTGTTTTGTTTGCAATTTGTTTGGGGCTCTCTCCCGCCCTACCTTGGCTCAAAGGACAATGCAGGAACAAAAGGAAAATTTTTTTATTCCATTCCATTTCAAAAGGGTCCTTGCTCCTGTTTCTCATCTCTAAAAGCTAGAAACATTTTCCTATATACAGAAGAATCTGAAAAAAGGGCAAGGCGAGGAGGGAGAGAGGAAGGAGAGAAAGTTCTCTGTTTTCACAAACAAAATCTCAGAAACATTTTTTTTGGGGGGGGGACTGGGTGTCACCCTCTTTTGCATTTTTTGGTTTGACTCTTCTCTAACCTTTCCCTTTACCTAAACAACGAATAAATAAATACACTAATACAATCAAAAAATAAAATAACCCGTTTCACTTCATATTTTCTTTTAAAATATTTCTGAAAAAAGTCAGAGGAATGGGTAAGCTTTTATTTTTACTTGAATGGTAATGCAGCAGTGGGGGAGAGTTTTTCAGCAGCAGACCCCAGTTTTGGACTTACCCAAACGCACAACCCCCGAATGGCACAGAATGGGGGGAAACAAGAAAAAACCACAACAGGAATCAAACACCCAGATCTTCTTCCCTTTGCAGATTCCAGGCACAACACCAAACGGTTTCGTTTGCAATGGTGTGTCGACAGAGGAGTTTTATTTTAAAAATATTATATTTATATAGATATAGATATAGATAGATAGATATCACTTTCTCACCACCTGGATGCAAAGTTTTGTTTGTTTTGTAGGGTTGTGCAGTTTTGCTTTATTCCTAAGTCCATAAGATCGTGTGTTTCTCTCCAGTATTTTAAAGCAAGAGCGAGACACTTTGGGAGTTGTGTAGCTGCTACATGCAGGTTTCTGCTTTAGCCAGCCTGTGTGTTTGTGGGGCTGTATCTCTGTGTGTGTGCACGTGTGCATGTGCGTGTGTGCGTGTGTCTGTGTCCTGGGCAGCTTAATTCCCACTCAGATCGCTGAAACGGACCATTTTCAAGTTTCCTACAAAGTTGTCAAGCCAGTCTGATGCTCCTTGGAAACCGTCTGTAAGTGTTGGCTGGAGGCAGTTGAAGTACTAGAGGATCGGCCCTTCGTGTTGGGCAGTTTGTGGTCTTTTTTCCACTTCATCCTCCTGTTCTGAAACCAGATCTTGATCTGGCGTTCAGAGAGACACAAAGTGTGGGCTATTTCAATCCGTCGGCGCCTAGTCAAGTACCGGTTAAAATGGAATTCCTTTTCCAGTTCAAGGACTTGCTGCCTCGTGTAGGCGGTTCTGGAGCGCTTAGGTTCTCCTCCGGTGTAATTAGGATTCACTGAGGGAGAGAAAAATAATAGGCAGGACTTAACAGCGACCCCCCAAAAAACCCCACAAGCTAATCTTGACTTTCTCACTAGACATTGCGAAAGCAAAATGAGAACCCACGAGCGACTATGAGGCCATTATATACACCATTACATTTGCTGCTAATAACAGATGGGCGCTCTCTCTCTCTCTCTCTCTCTCTCTCTCTCTCGCTCTCTCGCTCTCTCTCATTCATTCACTCACGTGGAGGACTTAAAAAATCCCCAGGATTTTTTTCTTTTTCTGAAATGGAATCTCCTTCTACTCCGGCCACATGGCCGAGAGGCCTATTTCCTAAGCCATAAAAATTTATGGCGAGTGTAATTGGCTACCTCGATTTCAACTCCATATCTCTCATCGTGGAGTCTGGAGAAATCTTGGGGGGGGGGAGGGTTTGCGGAGAGGCGAGTAGGAGGTGTGTGTCGTTGGGGGTGGGGTGCGGGTGGGAAAAGGAAGAGATGGGTAGAAGAAGCTGCCGCTTACCCGAGTTAACGTGGACTTTCTTCATCCAGGGATAAACCACCGCTGGAGGCTTAATTCCTGCCGTCGCTGCTCCTGCTGCTGCTGCTGCCGCCGCCGCCGCGGGTGACCCGTTGGGGCTTTTGAGGCTTGGCGGCTGGTTGCAGGTCCTCGTGGCCGGCATGGGAGGCGGCGGGCAGTGCTCAGCTTGCCCGGGAAAGTGGCTCGGCGGGCCGGATTGCTCCTGCCCGTGACCCCGCGGCTGCACTGCAGAGCCCTGGGCATTGCTACAGCTGTAGGGCTGCTCGCCGTAGCTGGACCGTGGATAGAGTCCCTGATGCTGGAAGTCAGCGCCTTGCGAAGAAGCCCCGTAATAGTCCGAGCCCTGCTCAGCGAGGTAGCTGTTCTGCAGATATTCCTCGCAAGGGGGAAATTTGGGGTCCACATACTTAGAGTTCACCATATACGAACTCATGGCCATTAATTTCGGAAGGTAGAAAATACTAATTTTTCTCGTGTTGTCTTTTTTTCTCCTTCCACAGAGCCCTCCTACTTGCTGTCAACTGAATAAAGTTAGGCACCCATGTGACTGGCTCAGCCAATAGGGAGGCAGGGAGGTTTATCACCGGATTTGTGTGTGCACCTCATAATTTCCACGAATTTCACTAAATAATATACGGGTAATCAAGTGGACCCACATGCTCTCCGATTCGTGTCCCCCCTCCCTTCCAAAGGAGATATGAATGCCATAAAACACGATTCATCAATTGATGGCCAGCTCAGTGACACCCCCCCACCCCACCCCATCTGCCCCTTCCCCCCCTCCCCCAGGTAAATCAAAGCCTTTTGTCTCCCCTGACTTTTCTAACCTTTGATGCCCTTTAGTTTAAATTTTTGGCGATCTATGAAAACGTTAGTGGGTTACATTTCAGCAAGAGAGAAGTGCCAAAGAGATAAAAGCAGCAAGGGTGAAGCAAGCATTAAACACCAGGGGGAAAGGATAGGAAACCAGAAGAAGACATCAAACAAGACGGCAATAGGGTGTACAATGGATCGGCCCTGCCATTGTTTGGTAGGGGTCAACCAAAAGTTACCAGAATCTAGTTGGGCAGCATAAAATTAGGCAATGAGTAACTAGCTTCGAATTTGCTGCGCAAGTGTCAAAACAAATGTCATTGTTGTTGTTGTTTTTAAAAACAAACAAACAGATAACAAGAAAGCTAGAGTTGTGAAGTTCAACTTTTCTTTTTTAAAAAGCATTTAGAAAAAAAAATCACGTTTAATCAGATCATTCCAATAGTCAATTGTTCGTAACAAGTAAAACAATATTACTGTTTCCAGGGACATCCAATGTTAGCCTTAAAATCTGGAGAACATTGGAGCATGGGAAATGGGGGTAAGGGAATCGCTAATATCAGAGTTATTCTGGCCATCCACTTTAATATTATTATTAATTCATTATTTTTATCATCACCATTATAATCTTTTCTTAAAAAAGCATATTCACTGGCCAGCTAGGATTTTCTTTCCAGACTGTTTGTATTAATTCTATTTATATGAGCAGGTTTGTGATGGGATGCACTATTAAACAACAAACAAGGAACTATGAAGAATGGTCTTAGTAAACCAGCGTGAGGCAATATGATCCAACATACATGTGTCTTTAGATATCTTCTACCTTTAAAACTTCTAACCATTTGCAGAAAGGTGAAGTTTTTGCATCGACCATATATTCCCCTAGAATCGAATCTGTGACTATGTAAATACCACACAAATTCGGTTCTACAGGGTATATATAGACAACGTAATAACATTCTGTTTTCATCTACAGAGGGTAGCAAAAGGCAGCGACATTGTAAAGCTGGGACTCTCTCCGAAGAAATGTCTACTATTCTGTTGGGGGAAAGGTCTGAAAATTATGGATCGGAAGACTGTAACCATTTCATAGGAAAGCAAACCAAATCATAATAATCATAATAATCATAATAAAAAGTGTTATTGTTGTGACATTGATCTCTATCACGGTGTCTCAAGATTTCTCACAACGGATGGCTGAGAGCCTGTGCGAGAAACGCTCTGGATGCTTCAGCATTTAAATAATGTGTACTGGTGGAAATGAAATTGCACTTAACATTTGAAATGATTGGGGTTTACTGACAAGAAAAGGAAGGGATTTCAACTAATTTTTGTAAAATCATCATCATCTTTCAATGCCAAAATAAAAGTCCTAGTGCTAAGTGACTGTCTCTTCCAGGAGAAAGAGAACTATTTGTTTTTAAAAATAAAACCTTTTTTTTTAACCTTCATGCCTCTAGTTTTAAGCCATATCTCCTAACAGCTGAGAGTATCTGAACCTTAAACACACACACAAACCTGTCCTCTTTTTCATGCAGTAGCGTTTATGGTGAAGGGCAGGGCTGGAGGTCATTCTAAATCATTGACAAACATCCCAGTGTTTCCTATTTACAACAACACAGTAGAATCCAAAAGTTCATGCTTAGTGGCCGATCCATTTTCTGTGTACTGTTTCGTGGTCAGCTCTGTTCTAACCAACAAACCATCAGAGAATATATATATATGAACGACATTAAGCATCTGTGAAAAAATGGCTTCTTAAACAGAGAGCTGCTCCTTTTCTTGGAATGGGAGGCTGTGGTGTTTGCATCTTATGGGGGAAATAGGAGAGGTTCTCTTAACGAATTTCTGAATCCATTCCATATCTATTTTCTGAGTCGGCTAAATAGGCGTTATAATTCCTCATGAGAAGGATTGGTGGGTTCTAGCCACCCTTGCTCTTTTTAATTAGTAAGTATTTAACCAAGAAATGCTGAATGTGCCCAAGCAGCCAAATCTATAAAAGCTACAGTTTTGGAAGGGGGGCAAAATATATTACTTTGGGGTGGGGGTGAACCATTGAACAGGAGTCATCCAATGGAGCAAAAAAAGAGAAAAAAAACACCCCCAATATTTTGTGCAATAGCACAGATTTTCATATTTGTGAGACGCTGTGACCTGCGTTTCACCTTATTGCGGGACTTGCTCAGACAGGTCAAAGCCAAAGGAGTTATTGATGAACAAAAGCGTTAAATATTCACCTCCTGCTCAACTGCCCATACAAATTCTTTTGATCCATCAGGCCTTTTTGTATTCTGGTTCATAATCAGTATGCTAAAGCTAAGTTTAAGGAAGATTCCCCCCTTTTTTTAAGAAGTAAAAAGAATAGAAAAGAACAGGGTGGGGTTTTTTGTTTTTGTTTTTTAAGGATTTTAAGGGTTGGCAAGAGAAAACTGAAGCAAGAGCCAAGAGCAGAGGGGTTTATCTAGGGGAAAAAAACACTTGAGAAATCCCTTCCCCTCCTTAGTGGTTTAAAGCCATCAAAAAACCATACACAAGCAATATTGCAATTTTACACAGAGAGATCAATAGATCAGCCTAGAATGTAAAGGTAGCAAGAGAAGTTTCTCAGCGAGTAAGAAAAAGGAGAGGGGGGGAGAGAAGCTTTGCTGAAAAGAATGGCATTTAGAGGGTTGAATGAACATAACAAGCCTGTGGTTTTCTTTTTCTAAATAGGGAAGCAATGCATTGTATTCGAAAACATCAAGCTAAAATACTTAAATACATATTATCATGCCATAGAAAGTTGCAACCATTGAACTAGTGGTATTTCTTTCCTCTTTGTTGAAATGGAATCATCTCCTTCCTTCTCTCTCGCCCCCAAATTATTTCTTCCTCCAAAATAACCCACAATTAACCCACTTCCCTTTCATTCAGACGCAGTACTATCTCCTTTCTCCCTATAACCCGTATAAATGCCAGCCATCGATCTCGGGAAGAGTTCATTGAATCGCAGTAGCAATGTTATTACAACACCTGGGTTGCGATCCTGAGCTGATTTGCTGGGAAACTATATTTCCATTGGAACAAACAGGCCTTTTATTTCCAAATAATCTTGCTCAGGCTGAAAGGAGAGGATACAGGAACATCTAGAGCCTGACACATCATTTGAACATTCCTTCATGCACACAGGCTGTAGGGTCAGACCACAAATAAGAATTGCATTTGGAATCTACAGAGGAGTGTGGGGGAGGCAGCCAAGAGTTCGATACATGATAGATTCAACGTTTGCACAGGGAGACACTGCATAACTTTATCCTGTTAAAATGGTAATCCTGCTCATTAGCTGGAAAGTGTTTGTGAGAGGCAGAATATGACAACTTGCACCTGTGCAGTCCTGTAATTATCTCCCTAGAAACTGTACAATCAGCGTTTGCTGCGATCTGCTGTCACAGACATGAAGGAGGATGGAAGAAAACAAGGAAAGATCCCAAAGCCATCCAGTACCAACAACATCATAGGAACATCAAGAATAAAATGGTCTCTGTTTACAAAGTCAATGTTTCCAAGGTAATGTTTGGAAGCCCAGCAAATTTCGCAAAAAGGGAAGAATTCACTTACTGTAGATGCCCTTCCATTGTCCCGAACCTGTTGCAATTAAAAAGAGAGAGAGAAAAAAATATACATGAAGAAACCCTTTTGATAATGTTGCATTTCAGGTACTGAGGATATTGATCGTGATTTGGAAAACCTGTATCTTGCAGCTTTCTCTCTCTATCCATGAACAATCTGGAGGACACAGGCACTGCCTTTAAAGGCGAAAAATTAGCACACATTTTCTCATTGGTGATTCTCCATTTTTGTTTATGATTACTTATTTGTTATTTTGATGATGATATATGATGGATGGTGATTTGAAAGAAACCAGCCAAATTAAATTTTTAGTCAAACGTATCTTATCATTTTAAAGGGGTTTTTGACTATAATTTTTAACTCTGCATCTACACAATATTCTATCTGTAGCAGATTTCCTTCCCAGGGGCATTTTCATTGGGATCATCCCAATGTGACAGAAACCTTACCAGTGTACAGAATTCCTGAAGCCTCATAGCCACCTATTTATTCACTTATCTCAATTACTTTAAGATCCACACTCTAAAAGTCAACACTATATTCTTAACATGACCATATAATTTCTGTTGTCTTTCTTTTCACAAACATGTAAGCTCTATACATTATCACACATGTGGAGGCAGACATACTTTTTTTAAAAAAAAAAGTTTACGAAGAGTAGTAACAAAGCTAATTAATTTATTCTTTCAAAAACCATTTCCTTTACACCATCCATCCTGTGGCTTGCATTAGCCTTGAGAAGGGCTATGTAAATATAAACACACTGAACACTTTAAGTGAGTCACCATAATTCCATAATTTCTTGTACCTTTGGGTCTCAAGGGTTCCCCCTCCCTCCCCTGCCTTCCTTCAGCTTCCTCCTAGAATAACAGGGCCATTACAGGGATATCTGTGCAAATGAAACATTGAATAACCGTTCTAGCGGGTTGGTTTCAATAATAATAGTAATAATAATACAACAACGCGATTTACTGGCAACTCTTAACGTCAACAGTTGAGCTGTGTCTGTTGTTGTTGTTGCTGTTTGTTTTTTGTTTTGCTTGGAGCAAATTTGATTCAAAGCTATTCCTATAACATATCCGCGTTTCCCTGGATTTGGTCTAATCCTTCCTGTATCAAACGGGCAGCAAAGTCACCGGAAAAACTCGCTCGGGAAGGGAGAGGAAGAAGAGACTTACTGTAAGCTTTCCCAAATGGAAGAGGAAGGAACTCGAGAGAAGAAAAGGATCTCCTGACGCTTGGATTCAGGCAGAGGGCTCCTGGCTACCACTTTCCCCTGTCACTGCCTTCCAGGAACTAAAGCATCTGCACTTGTATGCTCTTAAACTAATTTATGGTGGGAATTATATTTTGGCTTGTCAACTCTCAAGCCATAAAACAAAGTTTATTGGAATCACGTGCTTCGAAAGAGCCACTCAGGACTTATCTCGACGGAACAATAAATAACCTCCAGCTTTAAACTTTTATTCACTTAAATAAAGAGGGCCTGGAAGAAGAAGAAAAAGAGGAAAAGGTGGGGGGGGGGGTGCGCGGCGGCGGCGACCCTGTGTGCTATGAGATTTCAGTAGACGAAAATAGCAAGGATCGTGCACGGGAGGCGTGAGTGTGCGTGTGCAGCACTTAGGCCAGGCTTTTACAAAATAGTTGTACGAAGAAAGTGTCTAACTCAGTCTAACCCAGCCCTTAATTGCTTTTGAGGAAAGGAACGTGTGAATTCCGCTGTGAGTGAGTACCGATTCAAAGTTTATTTGGATGAATATGTATGGGGAGGGGAGGGGAGGGGAAGGACATTTTAAGCAACCCTGAAAGTTCATCACGTCTGTGAGATCCTTTCAACCAACCACCGCCCCCACTCCCCACCCCCCTACTGTCAGGTCCTGGACACTTTGGGTGAAGCCAAGGCTGCGATGCACATCCCGCTTACTAGAAAATAACCCCATTCAAATTTATAGAATGATGATGATTTTTAATGAGTATGGTGTAAACGGTTCGTGACATCCTGAGCCGGGCAGAGATGTGGATTTCTGTTCCCTAAGTAATTGCTGAAAATGGATCCCTCAGAGGGGGGCGGGGGGGGTAGCCGATATTGGAACCGCCATGTTCAGAAGCAGTGTACCTGTCTGAATAGCAGCCGGGAGGAGGGAGGGAGGCTGTCGCTTTCCGGTCTTGCCGAGCAGCATCCAGCAGGGATCTGGCTGGCCGCTGTTGGAGGCAGAATGCTGGGCGGCGGGATCCCGCCCAGCAGTTGTGAGGCTCTTATTGTATGTCGCCTCTTCTAGGGCTCTCCCCCAGCAGAGCAAACTGTTTCAAAGCGCGCGCCTGGTGGGGTGGGGAACAGGACTTGTAAAAGTGGCAAGATGGCTAAGCCCGATTCCTGTCGCCACCCCCAGCCCCCCTCCCGAAAACTTTGATGGCTGAAACTTTAAGGAGGGTTATAAAGCAATAAAAGAAGTCTGGTGTGAACGAAAGGTAGGATGAAGGGGGAGGGGGGAGAGAAGGACGGGTCAGCGAGCCAAAGTGGATTTTAAAGAGACTTCATCTTAAAACACAGGAAGTCAAATGTCCCTGGGAAGGAATCACCTTTTGCTTGAAAGGCTTTGCTTATATATGTATTTATTTATTTAAAATATTGGTAAATGATTCTCCAGTTGTGTAGGTCCATAGGAGATATTGACTGAATTCATGTCAATAATACTCCAAAACTATTAAAAGAAACACACACAAAAGAACATTCTATAATTTAAAAAGAGCAGACAGAATAATAATAATAATAATAATAATATAATTTCCTGCCTTTTTGCCTCTTACAAGGGATCCAAGGCGGCTTACATGGTTTCCCCCACTACTTTTTATTCTCACAACAACAACCCTGTGAGGTTGACAGTCAGTGACTGGCCCAAAGTCACCCAGTGAGTGTCATGACCCCGGGTCCCAGTAGAACACTCTAACCACTACACCATACTGCCTGAATCTTTGACTAGAGAAGACCCGCCCCCCTCTTCCTGCTCTCATCACATGAGTCGATCTTATTATTGCAGGGAAATTATTTTTGAACAGTACTCCAAGTATGGATGTAGAATAGCTGCGTAGCTATAACGCTTAGGTTCAGAGGGAAATACCCTGCATCGTTTAGGTGAGTGGGACTTCTGTCATCCGGTGATCAGGACTGAATACACGACAAAAGTCAACATTCACTCTGTGCTGACATTCACCTGATGGAAACACTGGCTTTTTCTTAAGGTTGGCTTGGCCAGCATTGAATCCCAGGAATCAGTTGAAAGGGTTTCGATGTTGACATATAAACTAGGGGTAACCACCTGGTGCTTCCAAGTGTTTTGGACTACAGTTCCCATACCCCTTGATAATTGACCATGCTGGCTGGGGCTGATGGGAGTTGTAGTCCATAACATCTGGAGAGCAGCAGGTTGTTTACCCCTGTTTTAAAGGAACGCCTACTCAGCCATCATAGACACGTGACTCAGAAATAAGCTCTGTTGGAAGCAAGTGAACTAACATCAAGGGAGGGACGGGGATGAGACTTCCGTGTAATGGGCTGTATCCACACATTGTCATGCCTGGGACTTACGTCAGTCATGATTTCAATGGCTCTATTCTAAACATGATGACGTCTGAATACAGCCCAATGTGTAGGGAACCCAAGTGTAAATTAGTTTGGTCCAAATACTTGACTTTAAAAGACGCCTGCATCTGCCTCTAAACCCAAGTGTAATCCTTTTCCACGAAGAGAAAGCAGGTTCTAGTCCTTCAGCCACTTACTCTAAAGTAGACCGTTTCAAATCCCATTGTATTCTATGAGACTCCTTCAGGAATACCACATGAACAAATACTCAGAAGACTGGCTATTTTGTGCCCCTACAAGTTTGTAAGACGATCAAATAACGCTATTTTCTAGTAAAAGTTAGAGCCAGTCTAAGGAATAGTCGATTCTGATTTCTGCAGAAATGAAGACTCAAACAATGCAAAACTGAAAGCTCAAAGAAACTTTCCCAAGCAACCGGGAACTCAAAAAAGCTAAATACAAACAAATCTTCCTGGAGAATGGGTTCGGAACAGGAAACTGTAACGAAGCTGTGTAGTAAGACCGTTGGTACACTGTGAACTGAATAGTTATTAATCTGGAATACTACTTGCATTAAAGCCCTTTTAAACACGATCTACTTTATGTGCATTGACTGACACTGATGGATTGGATCAGAGTTGTATGGAACTTATTTTCAGATAAGCTTAAAGGATTGTCCATCTAATTACAGTAACTTTTTTTCAGCCAACAAATTTAATTTCAACTAAACCTGTTTAAATCAAAGCACTCCGAATTAACTAGGTTGTGAAAGGGGCCTAATCTACACCAAGCAGGATTTTGCACTATGAAAGTGGTATGAAAGTGATATATAAAAGGCAGGAGCCACACCAAGTGGTGGCATGAAAGAGGAATATGGTATGTGTTAATAATGGGTTCCAAAAGTTGTCAGTGCACTTCAATACCGCTATAAGTGGTAGTGTGGCTCCTGGATTTTATATACCGCTTTCATACCACAATACCCTGCTTGGTGTAGATTAGGCCAGGGATTACTTTTGTGGTCCATGCCCCCCCAACCCGCAAAAAGAACAAGAAGAAGAAGAAGAAGAAGAAGGAACAGATTAGAATTATCTCAAGATAGACTAGGATCCCAGGCCTTCCCCTCCTCCCCCCACATGTGAGGTTTAGTTTTAAACAACATCTAAAACAAATCGAAGATAAAGTACACAGGAATTTTCCTTTCCCACTCGCATGGACAGCAATCACACATGGTAGGAAGGCTCAGAGGTCCCCATGAAAGGATGTAATACCCCCTGATATTGAAGCATGCGGCTAGGAAATACATTCCTCTGAGACTTACTCCCAAGTAAGTATGGAGAGGATTACAGCCTCTTACATGGAAGCAATTTCCATTGGCATGCCTGGGACTTTCTTCGAAGTAACTGAAGTAAAAGATTCCTGCATTGAGCAGGGGGTTGGACTCGATGGCCTTATAGACCCCTTCCAACTCTACTATTCTATGATTCTATGATTTCTAGGCTACAGGGTTTTGTCTCTAGAGAATGGGAGTAGGGGTGGTTCTCCTGTCCCCCACTATTGGCAGTAGACTATAAGTCTAAGATCTTAATTATACCCAAAATTTCAGAAAACCCACAGCCCAGTCAAGTCGATCTTGACTTACACACTTAAGAGTCTCATTGACTTAAGGCCTATTGATTTCAATGAGTCTGTGTTCTAAGTATGGCTAAGTCTGAATTCCTCTCATAGGATTTAGAGCAGTAGTTTGACTCCATTGACTTCAATGACACTTGTATTAGGATCCACAAACACTGTTTTGGCTGGAATGCTGGAATTGGCTTGCATGCAGGATTCCAGGTGTGGACATTGCTCTCAATGCGGCTTGCTTTCATGACACATCCCTATAAGTCCAATGGGTTGTTGATCCCAAGTGCAATGACATTGAATCCTGTGGACATATTCTCAGCATCAGAACTTGTGGGGTGCATCCAATGTTATTCCTATTTACAGTAGACCCATTGAAATGAATGGGTCAAGTCAGACAGTCCTTTCCTTTGAATATATTCTAAAGCAGTCTTCCCCAACATAGTACTCTTCAGATGTTTCAGACTACAACTCCCATTAGCCCCAGACAGCATGGTCAATAGCCAGGGATGATGGGTGTTGCTGTCCAAAACATCTAGAAGGCACTGTGTTGGGGATGGGTGTTCTGCAGAGAAGGAGCCTTCTGAATCCTCATTTGGTGATGAATCTAAATGTGTAGCAATCCCTTGGCAAAGGTCTTTCAGCTCAGGAAAAAAAAATCCTACCAGAGGTCTCTCTGCAGTGGTCCCCAGGTTCAATGACATCCGAGACCTAAGCCAGCTTTCCCCAATGTGGAGCTCTCCAGAAATTTTGGTCTCAGCCCCAGCCAACATGGGAATCCTGGGAGCTGAGACCAGTGGAGGCTGGTGGGTCTGATTTCAGTAGGGCTGTGGTTACATTTTGGGTTTCAGTCAGAATCAGCCAGAACTCTAAAGGGGCCATCCAAGGTGTTGGGCCCTCTTCCTGAAATTGTTCAACACCTTGGATAGCTCTTCTAGAGTTCTGGCTGGTTCTGACTGAAATCCATAATGGAATCACAGCCCCACCAAAATCGGAGCCACCAGCCTCCACTAGTTGTAGCCCAAAACGTTTTGTGGGCACCAGATTGGGAATGGCTGTTCTCAGCAGGCATATAAACTGCCCAGGCTAGTAGACTTAAGAGAGGGGCTTGGCTCCTGCCTTATTGGCCTAGTTCTCACCAAGGTACCACTTCGTAGTTCAAGGCCTAATCTACACCTGCATGCCTTCCACGATGGGTGGGGGAAAGATCTCAGGCATTCCAGCTTCCGGGATCGTTCCCCAGGGTCTAAACACCAGCATGTCATCCCAGAAGTGAAGAGGGACATTCCGGTGTGGCATTTTGTTTTGGTTCTTTTTGAAGAAGCAGACATTGCACAATTGCATGGGCATGATCCTGCACCAAAAGTAAGCTTATTTTTAAAAACAAACAAACCTGGAAATTTGGCACTGAAAACCCACCAAGAGCCATCCCAGGGGTGGCAAAAGTCCCTGCGGAACTCTGTGCCCATTTGGGGAGCCCCACTATTTGCAGGGAGGCAGGACAACACCAGGAATGAACACCACATCACCTACGGAGCACCACATCACCCACATACCTCAGGGTTGTCCCAGGACTGCGGGAAAAACCCAGTCCTAGTTATCCCGGGACAACTGAGAGCTCATCCCTGCTTGACCCCAGGATCACCTGTCATTTGGATGCACAGGGATGATCTTGAGCCGACCCCGGGATAACTGGCTGGTGTAGATTAGGACCAGGTCACATGATTGAATGCTCCTCCTCCAGCCAAAATAAATTGTTAAAAATCTTGCATATATGGATTTAAATGGCTAATCTATGGCCCTTCTCTATGACATCTAGGTGTTTTGCTTTGTTTTAAGGCAGAGAATTTTGTTTGTAGGAAGGAGCGTTTTATCATGCAGTCTTTGAAATTGCACAGCCCAGAAAGTTTGCCACCAGTGCTTTGTGACACAGAACCAGTACAATGCACCATCTAGCATATCCTCCCAGTGCTTTAAGAGGCAAATTGCTTGCCTGTCTCTAGCTTTTGCACAAGGTGAATATCTCACCTTCATACACTTTTCATATAAGATGTAGTAGAATGCTTTAATTTAAGGCTGGCCCAAGGCATTAGGCTGGCTAAAAATCAAGATGCATAATATCCAAAGAATATAAGAATACAGTAGTGTAAGTCTTATTGCTTGAGATCTACCAGACTGGTTTTGCTCATTTTTGTTTTAAACTGAAGCTTGAGCAGTGCAGACAAGCAGAAAATTGTGAAAGTTCAAAAAAGTTCAAAGCGCAAGCTTTAATATTAATTGATTTCCTTTGCACCAAACAAGCAGGGCAGCCCCTCCACCAGTGGGGTGACAGACAGTCCTGTTCAGCCAATTGGTTTGGTGTGAAGGCGGGCACCACCAGTGGGGAGGGGGAAGGTGACAAAAGTGACTAATTGGGGTGTGTGAGAGAGGGGGCAGAGCTATGGTGCATGCAAATTTCAAGGGGATTTATTATGTATGGGCAACATTTGCATTATTCATGAACAAAAAAGCAGGAAAGGAACAGGACTGCTAGGGCCCATGGCAACACAGGCTTTACATTAGTAATAAAGTAAATTAGGATTTGCTGACTTTTGACTACAATCACTTCCTCCTGATCTCAGATGCCCACTGGGAACGTGTTATCTAGCAATGAAGAAAAGGCACTTTGTACATGTTTAGAGACAATCAAGTCTCTCCATTTTCTTGATTCTGGGCCTTGGCACACCAAAGAAGTTCCAGGGGTCAGCACTATTTTGCATCAAATGAAACCCTGCATGGCAATGTTTGGTGAATATAGATCAGCTGCTAGTTGTGTCTCTGTTTTCTTGAAGAAGCCACTAAAATGTTGCTTTTTATCAGCCTTTTTGTTAAAAGTAAAATAAAAAGCTGGGGGCCTACAACTGGGGAAGTGACAAGCCATTAACCCAGTGGTCACCAAAGGTAACATCCTGGGGGTCAGGAAGGATGATTTTTCACAGAAGAGACAGTAGTATAGTGGGAGATCCCAGGTTCAAATCCTTATTTTCACTCACTTGGTGAACCTGAGCCAGTCACAATCTCTGAGCCGCAGGGTTGTTGTGAGGCTAAAACTGAGCGGGGTGGGAGGAGAGAACCATGTACGCAGCATTGAGCTCTTTGGAGGAAAGGGAATATAAATCTAGCCAGTAAGTAAGAAATGCAAATTAAAACTAAGTGATGCAGATTAAAAGAAGGGACCGCTTGTAGGTACGCAGAGAACTTTGAGATCCATTTCGGAAGCTTCCTTTGAGAGGCAGAAAGAAAGGCATTAGGAACCCGTTTTTGTTTTTCTGTACATGGTTCGTACCAAATCAAAATAAACTCATACTAGGTCGTGACCAAAATGCCAGCACAAATTACTGGGGTATTTCTCAAAATGATAAGTGGTGTATAAGAAGTCAGTTCAGCTCTTTTGCATTAAGCCCCACAATTCAAGATAAATGCCTCCAGTGGAAATTGGCAAGAGGTTTAATGCTCCGAAACCACAAAAGGAGGAAATAAGGCAAATGAGCTGTAGGAGGAGATGACGTGGGCCTTTCATTAATGTGGTCAAGGATACATCAGCAGAGAGGAAATGCAGAGAATTCTCAGGTGAAAAATCAGAGCTTTTGAAAAATGGTTCGGTTCAAAGCGGATTCTGCACTATGAAGGGCGTTAAAAAGGCCCGGTGGCTGAGAAGGCACGTGCAGAGGAGCTGCGCTTTGATTCCGCTTCCTTGCAAAGGAGCAGAACAAAAGTGAAACCCTCGAAAAGGAAGATCAAGCCAAAAATCAAACTCTTGGGGTAAATGCAAACGAGATTCAAAGCTAAGAAGTAGGAAGTGTGTCAGCAAGGATGCCCTCCAAATGCTGTTGGACTACAACTCCAATCAGCTCTAGCCAGCATGGCCAATGGTTAGACTTGGTGGAAATAGTTTTGCAAAACATTTGATGAGCACCAGCATGAGGAAGGTTGATATAGACATTTAGCTGAAAATAAGCTCAATGGTTCTCAGTAAAAAATGCTTCTGGGCATCGATGCTTCTGGATTCCAGCCTGAGGAGAAACCCCAGACCCCAAATGTACATTCTGGAAATCTGGTGTTCCCCATGCACAACTGCTACTATTGAATTGGAATTGGGGGAGAGAGAGTCTTACTGAATCTGGCTAATTTCTTTTATTTAGATTTCCTCTGCGGCATTGCATTTCCCCCCTTTCAACACAGAGTTCTTTTACCCCCTACTTTAAACTACATCATTTAATTTCATCCATATCGACACGAGAGACTAAGGCCCCAATCCTAATCACAATTATTAGGAGGTAAATCCCATGGAACTCATTGGGGCTTACTTCTGAGGAACGCCCCCCACGACTGCCATTCCTTGGAAATAAGCTCCAGCGAGATCATTCACCTCTGACGAAAGGTGCAGGATTGATCGGACACGGTTCTGTAGCAGAATGTAGGTCATACCTAAGTCGGTTTTTCTAGTGGACGAAGTTCTGTCGGGAAACACTAGGCAGGTTTTGAACTGCACAAACCTCTTCCTCGTTTCAAGAGCTAGCGAGAAGATTTTGGTGTAGCTCCCAAACTTATCTTGTTTGATTAGCATACATTTGCTCGGATTGTTCCATTTTGTGTTTCTCATCAAAACTGGCATTTCTTTTGGAATCTGGATCCTAACGATTCAGCTCCTGATGGGCGTTTTTGGCGACCAAGACCACTTTATGAGAACAAATCGAACT
Organism: Elgaria multicarinata webbii; assembly: GCF_023053635.1. NCBI lineage: Eukaryota > Metazoa > Chordata > Lepidosauria > Squamata > Anguidae > Elgaria > Elgaria multicarinata. Next base: position 40,334,617 of record NC_086172.1, read on the forward strand.
GCTTGCTGAATTAGACTAAGGCAGCCTTCCCCAGCCTCGTGCTCGCCATCTGTTTGGACTACAATACCCAGCATTCCTGACCACTATCAACACTATCTGAAACTGATAGGAATTGAAGTCCAAAGCATCTGGAGTGCACTAGGACGGGGAAGGCTAGACTATGGTCTATCAAGTCCAGCATTCTGACTCCAACAGACCAATGTTAGCCCCATTCATTTTAATAAGTTTACTCTAAGTAGGACTAACACTCTAGGCTTTAAAAACTAACCATCTGGGCATGAGAGTGATGCCCTTCCTATGTTCCAGCAGTCTTCCTCAATCTGGTGCTTTCCAGGTGTGTTCTTGAACTATAACTCCTATCATCTTCAGCCAGCACGGTCATCTGACCAGCAGTGGAGGCTGGTGGCTCTGACTTCGGTGGGGCTGGAAATCCATTCTAGGTTTCAGGCAGAACCAGTCAGAACTCTAAAGGAGCTATCCAAGGTGCTGAATCAAATTTGGGCCTGGGTTCAGCACTTTGGATAGCTCCTTTAGAGTTCTGGCTGATTCTGACTGAAACCCAGAATGGATTCACAGTCCCACCAAAATCAGAGGCACCAGCCTCCAGTACTGGCTGGAAAAGTTGGTAGTTTTAGTCCAACACATTTGGAGGGCACCAGGTCGGGGTGGGAGAGGGAGACTGTCTTATAGGAACTTCCCCAGCAGCTGGTACTCAGAGGTATGTTAATTCTAAGCTTGGAGGTTTCAGAAATATAGTGATGCCTGACCATCTCAGAGAACTGGCTAAAAATGAAACTGACAGTAAAGCAAGTAGTGGCAGGAAGCGTGGTTAGGCAGACGCTTGAAGTCAGGTGCTCGGACCCAGGCGTGGAGAGGGATGGAGACGAAGAGGCTGGACAGCGACCTCTCCGTTGCGCGCACAAATGGTACTTGCTTAAGCAAAAGGGAGGCACAGGAAGAGAAAGGACAGGATGGTTGTGTGGCACAGAAGGTCACGCGAGGACAAGGACTTGTATCATGACTGTGGAAGGTGAACCTCGAAAGAGTCCAGTGAATGGGGTTCGGGTGGGGCAGCAGACGGAAAAGAAAGGCCAGGCGGGCAATTTGTTTTTATCACCTCCTTTCGGGGAGACTACAAGCCAATGGAAAAAAGGACTTTTGAGAGGAATGGCTGCCATTTCGGGGGCCGACAGACATCAAAGAGAAAGCAAAGGAAGCAGGAGCAGAACAACATCAAAGCCCCAGACAGGTTATGATCCGGTGGAGTAACTAGCTGTGACCACTTGTTTACCACGGCACAAAAGGCCGTCTATACAGCCTCATAAACCGGCTGCACTTGAGGAGGGAGGTGGCTGGACTCGCTGGGCACCGGTCTGTGGGAGACCCTGGGCGGAGCGTGGGATTAGGGGCCATTTCGACAGTGAGCTTTATGGGTAGCTGTAACACACCCTCCGTCTGGTCTACCGAGGTCTGCCTGCCCTACAGCCACAGGCAGGTGGGTGGAGCAGCAGCAGCAGCTGCAGCTGTGTGGCAGTCAGAGACGTAGCTGCATGGCGATTCCCACTGAATTCTATGGGTTTTCCATTCAAGGATCAGGCTGTGAAGTTCACCAAGGCTTGGCAGTTCCTGACTGACCTCAATAGGACAACCTCGGCAGGTCTACATTACCATCTCAGGCCAGAGACATGTGGAGGAGGAGTTCTGCTGACTTCAGTTGGGATTTGCTCCCAAAGCAGGCTACATGAGATTGCAACCTTGCAGCTGCATCTCATTCATGTTTTCTCCAAAGTGAATTCCATTGACTTCAATGGGACTTGCAGCGCAACCCTCAGCAAGTGTACTCAGAAGTAAATCCCACAGAGTTCGGTAATCCAAAATCCACAGCTGGCCAATAGCTTTATTAGGTCCAGCCAGAATTCTAGAAAAGTGGGCAAGCATTCAATTTCTCCAGAACGCTTCGTCAGGCTAGATCAGCTTCCCCCAAACTGGCGCCCTCCAGGTGTTTTGAACGTCAACTTCCATCAGCCCTAGTCAGGGTGGCCAGTGATCAGGAATGCTGGGAAGTGTAGGTCAAAACATCTGGAAGGCACCAGATATTGCGGAAGGCTGGGACAGATGGTACCAAAAGTCTCGCCTGGCCTGAGCAAGAGTTTTGGAGAATTTGAAAGTTTGCACATTTTTGTAGAATTCTGGCTGATCCTAATAAAGCTATTGCCCAATTGTGGGTTTTGAATCCCCCCCAACCCCCCATAGGCCACCATGGGTATCTTTACTTTTAGAATTCAATATGCAACATTCCCCGCTCAGTGTGTACAGGATTGCAGCCGCAGTAACTCTCTCTAGGTCAGAGCTAAGAAACAGAATGGTTTGGAATTAGTTTCATCTACTTAGGCTTCTCCCCTGCCACCAAAAGAAATGTGGGTACTGTAGTTCTTTGAGAACTTTAGGGAAGTCCTGGACGCTCATGGAACTACAGTTCCCAGGATTCCCAGGTTTCTAATTGTTTTAAAGTGGTAGTTTAAGCATGTACCTACTCTGACCAGATAGAGGGGCCCTCTTCCAAAATTCCCCTATTTTGATCTCTTGTGACCCTTGCTGGGGTGGGCGAGAAGGACATGCTCTAGTCCACAGATCTAAGGTTTCGTGTCCATTTCTTCTTGGAACTAGCTGAAAAGTTAAGAGGGAGAAAGACAGGCTTCCAATGTCCTTGAAAGGAAGGCTCTGCAGTTCTTAAAGACGGTGGGTCCCTGCACTGTTAAAGATCTCGCTGTGTGGCTGAGGGCAGGGTCTTAAGACACCAGCGCTGCGAGGCTTGTCCTATAGCGCCTTCTTCTGGACAAGTGGCCAGACAACAAAGTGAGTCAGGAGTGGGCGGGTGGCGGGGGAGGTCTCCTTGCGACAGGTTCCCAAATCAGATATAACGGGATTGGCGGGGTAGGGGAGACGAAAGGAAATGGGCGATTGTTAGAGACAGGAGGGAATCCCACCTGGGAAGTAAGTAGGATGAATTCGCGCTCGAATCTAGGGATTCTTAGACCGCCTTTCCCTACCACCCGACTGCTTTGGACTGCAGCTCCCATCAACCCCAGACGGTACTACCAATCGCTAGGGATGATGGGAATTATGCCCCCTCATGCCATCTAGGGCGAACCAGGTTGGTGAAGGCTGTCCTGGAGAAATCAGTGTGTTCAGAAGCTTGATTCTATTAGACTGTCACTTCAGAGTAAAAAACACACACACAACCTTCCACCCTAAGCCCAGTTATATGTGTCTGTGTGCAGGACGGCAGCCTTAAGATTCAACGGATCTCTCTCCCGCTCCCGCTCCCGCCCTTCCTTTTAGGTAAAAAGTACATACACATAATGTGAAATAATACTATTTAAGGAGGGGACTCGGTTCACTAAAAGACATGCCTGCTTCTCCTTTGAATAGGTTTGCTTCAGCAGAGTGTTGAGCAGGAAACTCATTGCTGTACTGTGTTTTGTTCCTTGATACCCGAATGGCCCGGCTCACGTTCTCAGAAAATGCAACTACGATTGTTTAAGGGACGACAAGGAGGGGAACTAAAGGTAGGCATGTAGGACTGCGCTTGCTGCGGTCTCGGTGGCCACGCTGCGTCCAACACAGGACTGCAAAGGGACACAATAAAAGGAGGAATCTGAGCAAACAGGAAGGCAGGAAACGCGGGCGTCGTTCCAGGAGCAAAACGGGCCTCTAAAGCCAGTCAAGGCGCGCCACCACATTCTGGCATCCTGAGTAGAGCCATTGCCTTCAATGGTATTACTCCAGCAACCAGTCAGTTGTCTGTTCCGTTCTGCTCAGAGCGAAGGAAGGCCATTTCAAGAGCCAGAGAAGAGCAACGGGGCAGATTAATCTTTAATAGGGTCTGATAGAGAGTCAAAGGGCTGATACACCAAATAACAAAGAATCCCACACCAACGGGCAGGAAATAGTCACTACTCCTAGCTAATGGTCATAATCCAGTGCCATTCACGTTAAGCCAGGCCTAACTCTAGGTTGGTCAGGGGCTGCTGCTGCAGCTGTGTGAGACCCACCTGCAAGCCGGGAAATCTCATTGACAGGGGTTTCAAAAACCAAAAAAAGGACTGCAGAAGGTCTTTGTGACCCACCCAGAGAGCTTCAGCTATTGGGCGGTATAAAAATGTAATAAATAAATAAATAAATAAATCTCATCACCACCAGTGCCAGGATCCCATTCTGATGCTTCGAAATGGACTGGCCTAAAAATTATTATTATTATTATTATTATTATTATTATTTATCAAAGTTAGGCTGATTCATTCCCAAAGTGTGATTTTGGTCAGCTTGCTGGGCAGATTTACTGACCATCCAAGAAGTTAAACCCAGCTCACCCACCTACCCGCTCCTTGATTTTTTGATCCATCCTGCACTCGAAACAAGAGAAAATGGTGGGACAACCAAGTTAAACGAGATTTCATCACAAAGGGCTCTGAAACAATGCAGCGTTTCCCCATCTCCTAAATGCCTGACGCACCTCTTCTTCTTTCCACCGTAACCTACTCTCCCCTTTCCCCCGTGGGACCTGAAAGAAACCCCTGTTGCTCCAAGGAGGTAAAGGCTTCTCCTGCAACTCACGCGTGTTTCTTGGAGGCTGCCTGTGTTGCTTCCTATTTGGAAGGCTTGGAGCAGGAAGACACCCCCCCCCGCGCCCTCATGCAGCCAATTAAACTAGCTATTTCATGATAGTTCCTTGCTAGAGACAGGCACGTTTTCAGAAGTGACTCTGGGGCGAGGTGTCTTAATTAGATCTTATCTCTTATCTCTAGGCTGACGTGCTGCAGTGTCTTGAAGCTCTACCCCTCGGCCAAACGAAACGTTTATGGCGATTCCTTTTCCCCCTTCACTTCCTGTTTTTAGCTCCAACACTGGCAGTAAGAGCATTCAGTGCCGCAATGCAGCAGAGCTGTAAATACCTTTAACAGCTGCCTGCCAAACAAGGAGTGAAATACTGTCTTTGTTCGGTTTCTCTCTCCCACCCCCAGCTCCAGGATCTCATAAAGCAGCCCATGAGAAATATATTTCACTGGAAAACATTCACACACACACACACACACTGGTTAAATAATAAACAGAGTGGACTTCTTTTTCAAAAAAATACCAGAGTGCAAAATATATGCGTTGAGTGTTATCCCCGTTACATGCAAATAGTCAGCAGAACGCATGATCAGCACATGAATTTGTGGTTCTCCACCAGCGAAATTACCCCCCAAATGTTGGGTTTGTTTGCCTTATACAAACTGTTGCCTTGTTTTCCATTTTAAAGGAGGGGTGATTTAAATTCTCCCCGTTGTTCCTTGGGAACATTTCCCTTACTTGGTGAATAAAACGTGGTCCTAAGGGGCTCGAGCTGATGTGTGAATTTTATGAATCCTCTTTTTTAAATAAATAAATAAATAAATAAATAATGAAATGAGTTTTGGCAGCACTCTGAACTCAAACCCTCCCGCAAATTCAGTGGGTTTCTGGAGCTTGAAAGCTTGCTATCGTTGAACTGGTGGTACTTACTACCTACTGAACACTGGCCAGATGGCCAAATGATAGGTGTGCCTATAACTGCAGTCTAAAGTGGAAAGATATTGTCTTGAAATGAATGGAACATTCTTCTAACGAATGGAACGTATTTAGAAACAGGATTCTAGGCACAGGGGGTTTAAAATCCATTCCTCTACCCACTTAAGCCTAATAAGTTGAATATATTCTGCTTCAGTCAATTAGATGTGTATAGGGGATTTTTATTTTTATTTTTATTTTAAACTGCATCTTTAAATCTGAGTACTTTATCTTAATTGGGATATGGACTGGGATGGACCTGCAGTTGAATAAACCCTATTACAAAACAGGTGTGAAAAGTAACATTTTGCAATCACACCTATCTACAGTCTGAAATGTTCATCCACCTTAGCTATAATAAATACAGTACAATGGCTACAGTTTTGGGGGAGGGGAGATGCAATTGAATAGAGGAAAAAGTGGGCGGACTTTAGTAATATGAATATTTTTTGTTTGGAATGCTTTGTGACTTTCTGCTATGAACTGTAGCCATTAAACCGTAGTCATACAATCTTGTAATGGTTTCTTTTAACTCTCCTATCTATACTGGTCGTTTATAATTAAGAAAAACATGTATTCTGTAGAGATGACTGAAAAAATATAAAAAGTGAGGTTCAAACGATTATACGATGACTTACACCTCATGAAACAGACAAAATGAAGTATCTACTCATTTTCAACATAACGTGTGAATGTACTAACAAGATAGAAACATAATCCTATATCCATTAACCTCTTTAATCACTTCATAATTTATAATATCTTATATAGGAATAAGCACACAAAATGGGTACAGAAACAACATCGACTGTGTTATCTACCACATCATGCAAATCCGTTTTCAGTGAGATAGCAAAATAACAGACCTTCTGGTAACAGGTAATTAGTTTTCTTTTGAATGATTTTTTGTTTTGTTTTGTTTACTACGGAGAATATGCAGAGTCATGTTTTAAATTTCAAGAAATGAAGACTGCTAAAGCTAAGGGACTGCAAAAGATTTTGGGGGCAAATTTAATATAGTACAGTCTGCCATCTTAAGCATGCTTAAGGGTAAGCCTCACTGAGATAATTTACTCATGCATACATAGCAGGAAGCTGAAAGGAAGAATGTTCATTTTTCTCTCCCCAAAATTTTTGCCATTAAAATAAACACGTTGGGTCCTCAAATTACCCCCACACACTCAGGCGATAGATAGATAGACAATCTCCATTTCATTCAATCAGGCATCACCTTTATAACACGTTGATTTTGGTTTTTTTAAAAGCCTGAGCAGTAGTCCGATGTATCACAACTAGTAACCTACAGAGAATTTACGCCAGAAGCAGCTGCATTGCTATCAGAGAATCAATGCCTGCCTCATTGCAGCCATATTGGCGTCTGTTTAGATGGCACACGCATTAGCGACCACCACCGGAACACGTCCACATGCGTCTGCTCGTTATAACAATCTACACAATATTTTAATCGCCCTGTTAAAGAATAATAATAAAGTAAAATAAAATCTGTCACACGGAAAAACTGGCGAGGAATCACACAGGGCATCCCGGAAACGGTTCACGATCGGAGAGAATTATACAAGCCAAGCCAAGCGTCCCACCCACCCCCACCCCCACCCTCATCCCCATCCCCAAAAGGAGAGGTTTAACGAGACCCGTCTGCTTTGATCCCTGCAAACCTTTGGTCTCTCTCTCCGCCTGGCAGCGAAAATTCAAAGCAGGCTCGGTCTGTGCAGACATCTCGGCGTGTTTAGCCAGACGGAAAGGGAACGGCTACCCAGCTCCTCGATCGCGTTCCTGCGCCTTAGCTTGCCAAGGGGTGGTTTGGATTCCCCCCGCGTAGACCCCACGGGCGCTCCCTACAGCAAACCTGGCCGCAACAGTGCCCTGCCCGGCTCATTATGAATGGCCCGGATGAGGGAGGCGAAGCCACCTGTTGGCAATTAGTGGCATGCGGGTGGAATGCCACGACGAGGATAAAACAGGGGTGGGTGGGAGGGAGCCCCGCTAGAAGCGGAGTGACATCTCCGCTCAGATAATTCTGCGGGTGTTTTGCTTCGTGTGGGCTATTCTGTCTCAGGAGGAGGAGGAGAGGACGCTTGGGTTTCTTCGATGCCTCTCTTGCCTCCCAGTCCTTAGAGCCTTGAAATCGCCAAGCGCCAAAGTCAAAGCCCTTCGGCAAAGTAGCCCCTCTGAATGGCAGAGCAGCCGGACAGGTGGCCCGGGAGCTGCGCAGAACCTCTCCCCGCCACCCCGCCACCCGCGTTGCGCTGCGCCTTGCTCTTGCCCAAGCCTGAGCGTCTTCCTCTCCCCCTCCCGCCCCCACCACTTTCTTTTATGACTTCTGGAGTGCTGCCTCCGGCGCCTAGGCGAAAGAGAAGCCCCTGCAGCCAGGAAGGCGAGTGGGGAATGGTGATGATGATGATGATGATGATGATGATAATAATAATAATAATAATAATAATGGTGATAATAATAATAAAAGAAGAAGAAGAAATGGAAGGAAACGCCTTACCCGTTCGTTGCCTCGGTGGAAGGGTGAGGCGGCCAGGCGCATCCCGGTAATCCATTGCGAGTCGCCTTCGGTGGCAATCCGAGCCCCGTGGCAATAAGAAAAGCAAAAGGCGACGGGGCAGGTAGGGCTTGGAGGAACTGGAGCTGGCTAGATAGATAAACAAGCTGCCTCGCTGGCAAAGACAAGGAAGCTCTGCCCCCCCTCCTCCTCCTCCTCCTCCTCCTCCTCACCTCCCCGCCCATCCTCCTCCTCCTCCTCCTCCTCCTCCGCGCCTCCGTTACGGCTGGAAACTGACAAGGCAGCGGAGGCGAGCGCGTGTGTGTGCGTATGTGTGTGAGTGTGTGAGTGCGTGTTGTTTTCAAGAGCTGTGGACTCGACTGGATCGGTACCCACACATCATAGCGAGCGTAATGCAGCTCATCGGAGACAAAGGTTAGGAAAAGAAGGTCTGAGGCTCTGGGAAAGTCAGAATGCGGTGTGTGGGGGGGATTCGCCAGGGAAATCAGGCAGGGAAAAGATTGGGGGGCGGTGGGGAGGCCGTGCGAGCCATCAGCGCTGGCACATGACTAGGCGCAGCCAATGACGTGCCCAAATAGGTCGTAAAAGGTCTATTACCGAGTTGTAAATTTTCTTCAAACAAAAAGGAATTTACTGCAATTCCTTGCGGATTTTTTTTTACACAGACCGATACAAACGCATTGCCCCTCCCCCGTTTGTTTCACTTCTCTCTCTCGCTCGCTCGCTCTCCCTCTCTGTCCACCCCCCCCATTTCACTTTCCACACCACCAGCTACACCATCACCACTACGTTTCCTTTGCCTCGGCCTGAGCTGCGGTATTCTGTTGAGTTCTGCCGAATGGCGCGGTTAAAGTAAATAAATAAATAAATAAATACATAAATATCCCCAGGGGAGACATTCCTAGAGAGGCGACGAAGTGGGGGGGGGCAAAAACACTGCAGAGGAGACAGTGTATCCTCATTCGATTCTTCTGTGCAGTTATCCCCCAGCCCAGCCCAAACACGGAGAGGCCTGAGTCCCCTGTTCGTTGGTGCGCAAAACCTACCCGAAGTGTGTAAGCTATTTGGAGTAGAACAAAAGGATGAGCAGGATAACCCCCCTGGCCACCTCTCCCTCTTTTTCCCATGGCTTCCTGGCCACCCGAGTTAAAATTTTAGCCTGCTTCATTCTGACCGCCTTTGCCTAGTTTTCCAGATGGAGGGCGGGGAGAAGACGGTTCCATTAAAAATAAAAACCTCCACGAATCTCGCATCTAGCTTCCTTTGCAAAGGCAGAGGCAGCTCGTGAAGGCTCCCCATGCATGACACGATTTCGGGGACTGGCTGTTTCTGGTCGTTCTGTTCGAATGTACATTTCACGGTGTTGTTCCCTGACTCCGTATGGAGGCGCAAATAAAACCCGTCAGCTTTATGGGTGTCTCTTCCTCGTTGCAGGAAAAGGCCTCCTCGAAGATCTTCTGGCCCTGCAGATGGGATCTGAGCAGGAACAAACGAAGGCCCTCCTTGGCTGCGCGACCATCGATTTGGAGCGTTCGAGAACGCGCCGGGAATTCTGCGCTCCAAAGACGTAACCGTGCGCTGAACTGGATCTACTACTGCAAAGGGCGGGGGAGGGGGTGGGGGAGACCCAACGTCATCTCAAAAGTTAGAACTGACTTTCCCCGAACTTTTAACTTGAGGCCTGTCAAGCCTCAACCCACAGACAGGCACCCAGACAGGCACCCCGGCACATTATTCCGCTTTATTCATCTGTTTACACAGCCCTACCATTTCTTCTGGAGAAGTAAGTCTCGCTGACTTGCAGCTAAGTAAACCTGTGTAAGATCACGCCGTGGACATTTGTTGACATTTTACAGTTGGCCCTTGGTTTTCTGTGCAACATAACAAAACAAATAAACAAGCAAAAGAAAGAAAGAAAGAAAGAAAGAAAGAAAGAAAGAAAGAAAGAAAGACAGACAGACAGACAGACAGACAGACAGACCGACCGACCGACCCCAGGCAGCTATTTGAACCCAATTACAATATTTGGAGGTTAAAGTGCGATTGAAACCGATGGCACTTTCTCCCAAGGAAGATATTAAGATGGGATGGATAGAAGGATCCACTCATGTTTTTACTTGCTCCTAGATCCAGGAAAGTAAGCGAGCAAAATCTCCTTTGCCTGTTTTTTGCTGCCTTCCTCTGTAAACTAGCAGTCGCCATTAAAAATCATGAATTGGATATTTCTGGGCCATATTGTGGGATTAGTCTGTAAGTGCTTTTTGTATTTAAAGCGAGGGGTTCTGACAGGTTCAGACTCGCTTGGGGTTTATTTTCAATTCAGTAATGTGATTGGGATCGGTTTAAATGTCTATAATTCCGGTTCGTTGCCTTACAGGAATGTAGACCAAACAACCGCAAGCAGAATTTCGTCCCCTTACCAAAATGGCCGCTTCCTTAGACATCAACAAAACCAGGAGCTTCTAGGCGGCGTTACCTTTGATGGCATTAATTAGACTCACTATCCAGGACGACCAACGATTTGTGGGTGACTCTGTCACTAACTTGGGCTTATACCTTTCTTAAGGAGAACGCGTGTGAGCAAAACATATGGACTTCCTTCCTCCAAAGGCAAATTCTATATCTTTAGACGTTTTGACTCCGTTTTCGAATTAGGATTCGTGAATACCGGGGTCATTCTCTCTCTTTCATAGTTGGAACTGGTCTGAGAGACGCTCCAAAATGGCCTCTCCCTCCGCTAGTAAGAGGCTTGCAATCGCCTGAAGACTGCAGTCCTATACATACACACTTACCTGGGAGTCAGTTCCACTGAACTCAATGGGGCTTACTTTTCAACAGAAGTACATAGCTAGGCTGGCACTGTAAATCAACTAAGATTTGCCTTTCATGGAGAAGGGGTTTTATCCATTATTTGTAAAGAGATTGAAAGGGTTTAGATATCTTTACGTGGGGAGGAGCGGGGCGGGTGGGGAGGATCACAAGCCCTTCCTTATATGGGCTCCGGAGATTCGCTTGCCTTAGATCCGCAGAACTAATCACACGCGGACCACTGCGACGCTTTTTTGCCGCATTTATGCAAATTCATGCACCAAATTGTTTGCTTCACGCTTTTTGCCGCAGTCCCTCGCCTACAACGCGAACGAAGTCCCAGCCCACTACGGCACTGGCACCGGGATGTGTTTTGGACTGGGGTGAGGGCAGGCGGGGGGCGGGGAATTATTCGAAAAAGACCCTCGACGATTATACGTGTTGCTGAGATATTATCCTGCTGTTTCCTAAGCTATCGTATGAAATATACCTGTGTCAAGAAAAGAATTCGACCAGAGTGTTGTTTTAAAAGCAAAATACAAAAAAAAGTGGGGGGGGGATTGATTTGGAAGAGTTCCTGCAGATTTAATTCTGGTTAAATGAGAACAGACTTCGACCGGGTATAATCTCCTTACTAAAGGTTTGTTCTGCTCCTCAGTCCACGTCCTGTTTAGAACAGGGCGGCCCTTCAGTTTGCTTCAAGGGGTTTGATAGGATCAAACAATACACCACTGTGCCAGGGCTGGCAATGAATGATAACAATGGGCAGGACTCAGCACTTCTGAGTGCTACTGGTTTACCTCCCCATTGAAATCCATAGGACCGAAAGGGACTTAATTTTAGCCAGGCGGGGCACAGTGAGAGTAGCAATGCTTCCCAGTGATAAAAGACACCTAAGTGGAGCACATGAGTCGGAAGAGAAAGGACAAAGGACAATACATAACGCTGTGTGTGTGTGCAGGTGCGTGCGTGCCAAGAGGTTGCACTCGTCTTGGCCTTTCGCGCGTGGGCTTCTGCCCACTCTGGGCACCACCCCGCAAAAAGATACACGGAGACTTTCTCTCATGGTAAACAATGGAATAGGAAATAGCCCTACCCCCCCCCAAATGCCATTGATTTCAAAGGGGTGAAGTCATTTACAGTACAATTCTATGCGTGTCTACTCAGGAGTCAGGCCCATGGCATTCAAGTCCCAGGTAAGTGGGTATAGGAATGCCGTTTTAGACTCATTTTTTGTTGGCGTGTGTCCTCAATGCCTGGGCGATTTTCTTACACAGTTCCCCTGGAATGCGTGTGTGTATGTGAACATCAACAGTATTTGAAGGCTATTGTTTCCAGCAAAACAGTCATCCTGGAGCCTTGATGGGGAAGTTACTTTTTTCTTTTTCTTCTTTCGTTTTTCATGATCAGCATGAGATGAGCCAGGTCTTTAAAATTTCCGAGATAATTCTGGCAGTTTCCTTGTAGTTTAATGTGGAGATATCCATTCCTGCATTAAGCAAAAGGCTGCAAGCCAGTTTTGGGTCAGGCTGTTTTATAAATCCCATTGAGGTGAATGTGATTTAATAGAATTGATTGCTGGAAGGATTGCCTAAAAATTGAAAAAGATAATTCCTCCTCATTTTTTGACACCTGCAACATGTGCACACCCGTGTGCTTTTTTGCAGGAAAAAAATGTACAGAGAATAAAATAAAACTAAGTGGTTGGTTCACGTAGGTGTACAAGCTAGCAATAACAGGATTTCACCTGTTATTGGGAACAACTACCCCATGATGATTTGGATTTATTTTTCTATCGCTCTGTACTATGTTTTCAATTCTCTGTTGAATTCTCACCTATATAAAATCTCCGTTTTCTACTTCATCCTTAACAAAAAAATAATACTAGCAAAGTCATAGACCCCAGAAAAATGTAGGCAGAGCGAAACCCCTACTGGAATAAATGTAAGCTTTTGCCCATAAACCACAAGTGGATTGCACACACTGGCCCCAATCCAGGGATTAGGCACTGTGACACAAGCCCTTGACTGAAGGCCCTTAGTCATTAATTCCCTATAGCTCTGCAAGATTGACGGCTGCTATGAACTTTGAATTTACTGAACTGCTATGAATTTACACAGATTCTCTCATAGTTCTTCACTTCCGCCCATCCGAAAAGATTTTCAGAGTTTGCTGCTTACATTCTGGAGAAGCACGGCCATTAAGAGTGAGAACTACAAAATCTCAAAACCATCATAATCACAAATTTCATTCAAATCTGGTCATGAAGTCACTCAGTGGTCTTTGAGAAGCTACTACTATCTCAGCCTCAGACTCCGACCCTACTGAGGGGACACTCCCCTTGTTGTGGTCTATCTTGCGGGGCTGTTGTATGGAAATATGATGGTGTTGCTGCTACCACTACTTCCAGTACGAGTATTGTTATTATCTACAGCAGTGCTACTCATCTGAATAATTCTTCCTAGTTGTATAACTAGCTTTATTTGAACTGAGTGAAGTTTGGCCAAGATGGGAATGAGATCTTCCACCTGGGAAATACAAGTTAAATAAATACTGCTGCCAAAATAATTAAAAATCCCAGCAGTCGTATTAGCAGTAAGGATGACTAATGGTAATGTTTATAAATATAGCATTTCTGGAAAATCCTTGGAGTTTAGAATGGCAACTGAAAAAGAAGGCTACTTGTTACACTTCCAATTTATCTTTAACCCAAACTACACACATGCACTCACACTTTGTCAATTAGGTAGTGTGTTAGCACGTAGGAAGGATAGATGGATTGCCTCGCTGGATCCAACTAGCCCAGCATTCTGTCTCCAAGAGTGGTCAGTCAAGCAGGGTAGGCAGGAGAGAGGCAGCACATGCTGCTTGTCTAGTAAGGTATTAGTGGGGATACACAGCTCCTGGTTACAGAGGCTCCATTATTGCAGAGTGAGAGAGTGAACAATCTTGAACACCTGACGGAATGGAAGTCCCAGTCATTTTAATGGGTTTGCAAGTCCTTCCATGATTATTGGGAAGCAAGGCCCACTGTGTTCATAGTAGCTTCATTACTCCCAAGACATAAGAAGAGCCCTGCTAGATCAGACCAAGGCTCCATCTAGTCCAGCATTCTGTTCACACAGTGGCCAACCAACTGCTCATGAGAAACCCAACAAGCAAGATGTAGGTGCAACAACTCACTCCTGCCCATGTTCCCCAGCAACTGGTGTACACAGGCATAATGCCTCTGAGACTGGAGGTAGCATAGAGCTATCAGGACTAGTAGCCATTAGGAATATAGGAAGCTGCCTTATATTGTGTCAGACCATTCATCCATCTAGCCCAGTACTATTGACACTGACTGGCAGCAGCTATCAAAGGGTTTCAGGTGGGATTCTTTCCTCACCCTACCTGGAGAAGCTGGGGATCTAACCTGGGATTTTCTGCATGCAAAGCAGGTGCTCTACCACACTGAGCTATAGTCTTCTCCTCCACGAATTTGTCTAATCCCCTTTTACAGCCATCTACAGTATATTTGTGGCCGCAGAGAGAAAATCATGTCACCCATACATTCCATGAAAATCAATAGTAAGCAGGGTTTGCTATTGGATGTAAGGGCAATTCACTTCCCCTGGATCGGGTCCATGCTTTATCAGGAATAAGGGTATCAGATGCCTTCATGACCTGATCCTGCCTTTGTTCTGTATTATGCACATACCCACAAACACCCTTAGTCCCAGGTTTGGACCCAGACACCCTTAGTCCCAGGTTTGGACCCAGACACCCTTAGTCCCAGGTTTGGACCCAGACACCCTTATTCCCAGGTTTGGACCCAGACACCCTTAGTCCCAGGTTTGGACCCAGACACCCTTAGTCCCAGGTTTGGACCCAGACATCCTTAGTCCCAGGTTTAGACACAGACACCCTTAGTCCCAGGTTTACACACAGACACCCTTAGTCAAAAGAGATTCTGTTGTAAAGTGGCCCTCAGTCTCCAAATCTGAAACACATGTAATATGAAAGTAAAGTACATCGAAACCAATAGGATTTCACTTCCAGGTGAATGTTTCCAGGATTGGGTTTTCCAAGGCAGGTTGAATCAGCCTTTCAAAGTATGTCATTGAACGTTATTGTTATTATTTTCATTAGATGAGCCAACTCCCATAAGGTAGGGTTAGAGGCATTCAAGGAATTCTACTGCAGTTGCCTAGATGACTTTGCCCACTAAGGTTGTGCCCAGGTTCTGTTCTCTGAAAGCCAAAGACAAAATCCTACAGCTATCGATGGGAAGAAGAGAAACTATATCCTTGAATTCTATGATACCCTCCCTTGATTATTCAGCCATTCGCTTAACAAAACTGTTTCTAACTCAGTTGGGCGAAGTTTCCAAACCATCCCTCTGGGCTCCAGAAGTTTGGTTGAAGCCATTAACAGTTTTGCCTGAGAGGCAGAGGTGAGGGAAAAAACCCGATCATGAATATTACATTGGAATATTTTTTATTTCAATTATCAATAATTAAAGATCAACGTTTAATTAAAATATTTCCTTCCACCACCACCACCCCTCATTTTTTTCATTCAATGTCTTAATTAATTTACTTTACGAGAAATAAAAGGGAAGGGAAATTTCAGAGATATTACAAGTGCACTTGGTTGATTTGATTCCTGAAGCACTGGATAGGTTTGAGCAGTCTGTCCTTGGAACAGAAAAGACACCCCCTAGAAACCCCCAGGTACAACATTGCAACACTTTCCAGTATCACATCCCAGGTGAAGGTGTATGTGGGGTGGGGGGTGGGGAATGATGCAGCCGCTGCCAGCTGAGACTCCATCTAGGGAGACCTGTGCAGTAACAAGTAAAATAAACTCTCACCTAGCACAGAAATGTCATAAGGTAGCTTAAAAGACAAGGTAGGACCCTTGCAACAAAGGTGCCTGAGTAGCAGTAGTAGTAGTAGTAGTAGTAGTAAAGGAGTCCAGGAGAAGCACCTTCAGATACTCCATTGTCTTTCGCCAGGGTTCCGAACCTTACTTCGCAGGGCCTTCCGCTCCGCCTTCTAGATCCCCGTGGGCTTCCTCCTTCGCGTCCCCTCCTTCCTTCCCCTCTGGCCTGGCAGCTGGGAATTTGTCCTTGTTGTTCTCTTTTTTCCATTTCATCCTCCTGTTTTGAAACCAGATCTTTACCTGCCTCTCGGTGAGTCCTAGCGCGTGGGAGACCTCGATCCTTCTTTTCCTGGTCAAGTAGGGGTTAAAAAGGAACTCCTTTTCCAGTTCTAGGGTCTGGAAGCGACTGTATGTTTGTCTTCCTCTCCGCCTGCCAGGAGCTGCTGTTTGGAACAAAAAGCACAGAAATTTCTTAACAAAACCAGCAACAACAACAGCCAAAAACAAAAATACCCATATGCACACACCTACCCCGTGCTTAGAGATTCGCAAAACACCCTAAATTTATTTACTGGAAACAAATCCCAAAGGGTTTCCCTAATGTATTAGGGAATAAGTTTCACTGAACTCACTTATTTCCCAGTGCAGAAACATAGGCTCGGAGGTCTATTTAAAACCTTCTTGTATTTCAGCTAAGAAATTTAACCGAGGCTAAGCGGTTTAAACCCGAGTAATCCAGCTTAACTGGTACGTAGGAAGGGGTGCGTGAGCCCAAAACATTCCAACACCCAGTTCGAATAACTTCAGTCTCTTGCTGAAGTATATCATTATCATCATCATCATCATCATCATCATCATCATCATCATCATCATCACCATCTATTGGGTGGTTTGTTCAATCCCTCTGTTCAACACATTCGTGGCTTCCGTTAAAACTGATAGTAATTGGAGTGGTGGAAAGAATTGTATCAAGTGTGTTGTTAATGAGAAATAATAAGAACAACTGGAATAAATTATGCAGCTATAGGGGAGGAAGAAAGAAATGAAGGAAGGAAAAAGGGGGAGAAAGGAAAAAGCAGGAAGGAAGGAGAGGAGAAGAGAAAGAAAGAAAGAAAGAAAGAAAGAAAGAAAGAAAGAAAGAAAGAAAGAAAGAAAGATTGAATTGACGGATAATAGTTTGCTTGTGTCTTATTGTGGAGGAAAAAAGAATCCCACACACATGGGGTTTCAACGAAGGAGGGAGAAAGAGAAGAGAAAAGAACGAAAAGAACCGAAGAGAAGGAAAGCGAAGGAAAGTGGAAGGCGCCCAGGGCCGCCGCGGCCGGGAGAAGCGAAGCGGAGGGAAAGGGAAGGGGAAGGGATTTCGCCTGCGCCCAACCTTGTGGCCTCATCCAGGGAAACATTGGAGAAGGAGACGCGCCCTGATTTAAGTGCTCTGGTTCGTCGCCAATATTAGCACTGGACGATTTACAGTCGGGATACTGGACCAGCTCGGCCTCTTGGTGTGTCGTAAAAATCGGCTGTCTCTGTAAGTTATCGTATCCGTAAAACTTGGCCGGCTCCCCCGGACAAGGCAGGCCGGCGCAAGGGGCCTGCGGGGCCGGAGGCGGCGGCGGCGGCGGCTGGTAGGCGGAGGGGCTGCCCCCGGCCAGGTGCAGCTGGTGGGGCGAGTGGTAGTATTCCGGCCCGCCGCCCGAGCCGCCCGAGCCGGGCCCGGGCGGCGGGAAGCCTGAAGCGGCGGCGGCGGCCGCGGCCGCGGCAGCCGCAGCGCTGTTCCCGTACAGCAGGGCGGCGGCGGCGGCGGCCGCGGCGGGCGCAAAGTGACAGTCGTAGTACGCGGGATTGATGGGCGGCTCGCCCCCTCCTGCCGCCGCCGCCGCCGCCGCCGCCGCCTTGTACTTGGAGTAGAGCGGATTGACGAAGTAGGAGCTCATCGGAGGGCGGGGGGCGAGCGGAGGCGCCAGCACCCCCACCAGCCGCCGCCGCCGCCGCCGCCGCGAGAGGAGGAGCCGCCGCCGCCGCCGCCGCCGGGCCAGGAGAGGCCCACGGAACCTCGGCCCGCCTCGCACTGCCCGCCGCGCTACTCCGCGCTTCCTCCCCAGTTACTCGTCGGCCTGGGCGGACGCGCTGCTGGGTGACCCGGGCTGGGCTCGACCCGCGCGCCGACTGACCTGCCTCAGTGCTTTTACTATTTCCTATTAGGCACACACAGGCCGCCCCGCCGCCACACTCCACTCACTCACATGGGCCGGAGTTCAGGGCATGGCAGCGGGAGGGCTGGCCTGCTGCGCTCTGCTCACCTCCCGAGGCGCAAAACCGAGCCCCGGAATAAATAAAGAAAGAAATTAAAGGGGGAAGGAAGGAAAAAATAAATAGAGATCCCAGCCAGCCAAGCATCCAAAGCTGCCCCACCGGCTGCTCCGGCAAGCGGCCTCCCCCCACACCCCCACCCTAGGCCAGGCCAGGCCAGGCCAGGCCAGGCCTCCCCCTCTCCCCTTCCTCCCCCTCGGGCTGTGAGCGCTGATTTGGAGGCGCATATTTCTCTGAAACTCACCGAGCAGAAAGAGAGAGAGAGATCAGGGCAGATACGGAGTAAAGCTGGAGTTGCGGACCGGAAAGGCCGGAGTAAAGCCCAAGTTTAAAAGGGAAGGGGGAGATGGATGGGGGGGGATAGGAAAAAAAAACTTTATCGAGGGTCAGAGAGATGTTTAGGATTTTCTGGGGGCAGACCCTGGAGGACGCTGGAGAAGGAGGTTGGTTTGATTTGAGCCGATTTCTAGGTCGAGGGTGAAGCGATCCTTCGCTCCTAACGTCACTGAAACATGAAGGCCTCGTCGAGAAGCCAGTGCCTCTGAACGTGTGCAAAGTGTCGATCCATTCCCCCCACACACACACACACCTCTGGGATCAAGAAAGAGGGTCTTCACTTCCGGATCAAAGGGCATGGCTTTTAGGCAAGCTGGAAGCGGTGACACTATTTTGTGGTGGGGTGTTTTTTTCTGGTTTTTTTTAAAAAAATAGCCCAGCCCAGCCGCCGCCCCCACCCCACCCACCCCGGGCATTGGAGGGCGGGGGGGGGGGGGCTGCAGTTCCCGCGCTCAAATCCAATGGTGTTGGTAAAGTGCAGGCCCAGAAGGTCATAAACCATCAAAGGGGACAAGGGCAGCGCGGAGGGGGGGTTTGCGGGGGGAAGGCAGGAAAAGCAGAGGGGAGTGAAAGCGAGCCCGGTTCGGCTGCCATCTCGGAGAAATTAATGGACGTTTGCGAGTGATTTCAACGGAAGGTGGATTTCAACCAGGCAGCGCCTACGGAAGGCTGGCTCGCTCCTGTCCCACAGCCTCGTGTCGATATGGATCCCCATCCCCCCAACCCGCAAGATTTGGCAAGGTAGCTGGGATGGGGGCGTACAAATAAAATGAAAACCAAACCCGGGGTCTCAGAAGGCTGTGTGTGTGTCTCCCGTGAGTGGGCCGGTTGCAAATGAAATGCACATTTACCCTTGACGCAATGCGCGCCTGGCTGCAGATCCCGGATTAATTGATACTTAATGGAAGTCATGCCCATGAATATGCTTTCCATCATTTCATCCTCACTGGACGTCATTAGCTAAGCCAAGCAAGCGAGCAGGAGTGGAGTGAGGCTGGAGGGGGGGGGGGGAGTGAGGCTGGAGGGGGGGGAAGGAGGCAATAGCGGCTGGTTGAGCAACCCCGGTATAGCTTGAGGTGGGAATCCAAAATCGAGGCTGGTTTTTCGCCCCCCCCCCCACTGCAAGGGAGGAAAGGGAAGGTCGGGGCAGGACCGGTCCGTCCTTTCTGCACCGCTGGCTGCCCCGTACGCGCCGCTGCTCTCTTCGCAACGTCTTCCCTCTCCAGAGCCAGAGACGGGCTCGGGCCCAGGTTGGCAGTGAGGAGGACGGCGCTCTCTCCCGGGGTTTGAGGCCGACAGAGGGAGCTGGTCGTGGACAGGATCGCGAGGATCCAAGCCGCTGGCCGTCCTGAGTGCGGACGGGAAGCCAGCCTGTGCGCACAATGACAGGAGAGGAAGTCCCACGGGACTCCAGGGGGCTGGCTTCAGCGTAGGCCGCCCCGCGTGGGGTTCTCGTGGTCGGGACAAGGACTGGATAGGGGAAGGGGGTAGCCCGTTCCCCCCTCCCCCGGGGGCATGCAGTGATCCGGACGGATGTTGAGGTGCAATTCATTCATAAAATTTACTCTCACTCTTTGGGGAAGTGGTGGAGCGGCGTTGTTGTTGTTGTTGTTGTTGTTGTTGTTGTTTGGGGGTGGGGTGGGGTATCTAATCTTCAAATTACATCAGATAAATTCCAGTCCGATCTGGCTCCGCTACAAAGCCGAGATGGGTAAATTACTACACAAAGCCAAATAGAAAAGCATGCTAAGCAGTCTTGTGTAAGTCACATTAACTATCTGTGGCTACATAACAGAACCTAACCCTCCCTCCTTCCTTCCTTCCTTGCTTCCTTCCTTTTCCTCTCTCTCTCTTTCTCTCTCTCCATCTCCCTCAATTCCTCTCCCACTACGGTCAGGCTTTTTTTTTAAAAAAAAACAAAACCCAAAAAACCCACCCACACACACAGAAACACGTTTGTTTGAGTAACCCAAATGAATTTCCATCAAATTTATTCTGTGGTTTCCATTAAGGAGGATTCGAATTACTGAGGAAAGACACGGGCCTGCAAGGCGGAACGTGCCCCAATCATTTAAGAAATCTTTCTGCCTGAAGGAAGAGATTGAAATGTAATTTTGGGAGCGGGGGAGGTAGATTAGGGATTTGAGAAACTTCCCACCCGCACACACACACCCTTCACTTCAGCCTTTTAAAAACACGGAGGGCTTACGAAGTGTGGCTGCTGAGTACCGTGTTGCTGAGCCCTGTTGTAACAAGAGTTTGATTGACAACCAAACCACACCACTTGCATTGTTCCAAGTAGGCTTCCTCTATGCAGTAAAATTGGCACGCTCCAGAACCCAGAGTGAATGTGGGTTTTGTTTGTGTTTTAATCTGTCCCCAGCTTTCTAAACTTTTCCCGGCTGTTGACAGACTGCTGGAGTGGAATAACAACTGGGAAATTATTCTAAAATCCAGGCGAATCGAGAACCGAAGAACTAAAACATCATCTTCTTAGAATGATCTCCTGGAATATAAGACTTTCAGCGAATGTGTTTTTCTGGGTTGAATAAGGCTAGTCCATTTACCTGAGAGTAAACCCCCATTGAAAATGAGATTTACTGCTGAATACACATGTATAGGACTGTGTGATAAATACATTAAAACATAGTTATTAAAGCAAGTCCGTTTCTGTTTATTAATCATAGTAACAGCGGAGATAAATGTGTTTTATTCAGGTATGTGACTGTGTGATCGTTTTTAACCTGAATCTCATGTAGAACGCAGAAGTTGTGGGTGGAGTGTCAAATGCAAGGTTAATGGCAATGCAAAAGAGGATCTTTTTCTCTCTCTTGAACCCCTTTTAGTACAAAAGGGGGGGAAAAGGAAGTACCCCAGAATACAGTTTCCACATTGACAGAGAGGCCTTGATTCTCTTTTTACCTTGGGTTAGTTCAGAGTCTAATGGGAGTTTATATTTCCTGAGTTTGAAAACTGATCATAGGAACACACACACACCCAAAAGGCCAGACACATTGAAAGTAGAATCTTTTCTGGTGGTAACAACAACCCAAAAATAATCGGTTTCCATTTCTGTTTCCATTAGATGTTCGATCAACATGAATCCTTCCCTTGAGAAATCATATTTTATCTATCTATCTTGTGTTTTATATATGATTTCTCGAGGATTTTCTGTTGGAATTTTAAATATAATAGAATGACCAGAACTCGATAGAAGACACAGATTTTTCCTGCACGCAATAACTTCTATGCAATAAGTTTCGTAGCATGGTGGGTACATTTAGACATGCTGACTGCATACAATTTCCCAGTTTAATTAGTTAGATCATCGTAAAGAATGGTCGTGTTCATTTATTTTTGGCTACAAACACCAAAGCCATGGATTAAAAAACAAAAAACAAAAACCACAACCACAGCCCATACATATTTTAATAAACACATAATCCTGGTCAGATACAGAAAATTATCAGAGAATGGAGCAACACCGCCCTCTAGTGGCGAAATGAAAGCTTGGCCTGCAAATCCAGGTTCATGCCACATGTTTATGCTTTTTCTACAATGACTGTGAAAGAAATATATTGGCTTTTAATTTCCATGAATTATAGATCCTCCCCCAACAAATATGTTTTCCATTGGCTAAAAACTGCTAAAGTCATGCAAAATAAAAACAAACATCCATGGAGCGTGCAATTATTACAAAGAATTCTCAGTTTTCTTCAATGAAGAATCGTCATATTCACAAATAGGAAGAGGGGCATTGTATATAAGCGTAATCCTACACATCCTGCGTGAATCACTTCAATGAATGTACAATCTTGCCTTTTCTTAGCAAGAGGATAGGTTTAATTAATTCATGGGTGATTTTACTTCACCAAATAGATGTCTTTAAGCCCTAATGTTGTTGAAATAATATATTTAAATGAACGAAGAAGTCTGTTGCTGTTCTGATGGAGATTGTATGAAATCAAACCTTTCCACATTTAGGCTTTTTGGGGTGGAGGGTATGTTTTATGTTCATGTTCATAACCATTCTCCCTTGAACTTGTCTATTTCATTATTTCTCACAACGCCCTTGTTGGAGAAGTGGTCAGTTTCGTTTAACACACTTACACTTGGAGTTTTAATATCAATTGTTTCTGTTTTATTGAGAGACTTAACATAACCAAACAAACAAAAAACACATGGACTCTTAACAAATATTAATCCGCGGATTGAAAGGGAACGCTGGTTCATATTTTTCCAAGGAGATCAAGTCCCGTAGCTGGGCTGTGGCGCCATTTTGAAATCAATAAACATGGACTTGGGTCAGACCATGGCAAGTTTAGATTCTGTCCTGTCCCACCCAAAGGGACTGGAATCAAAGGTTCTCCTCTACTAAGGTGTCCCGTTTTCAAGGTCTGCGACCCCACCCTGTTCCAGTAATACTGTACACAAATGATCGCAACCTCAGTGTCCCTCTTCCAATAGGATCTCTAGCTCTTTCTTTCTTTCTTTCTTTCTTTTTTAAAAGGACTTCTGATCCATGTCCACTGGCAAACACATCCGAATTCATTTCCACCCTCTCCCTTCTGAGACTTTGAGGTCTAAACCTGTTGTCTGCCTTCATCGGGTGACATGTTGACGTTTATAGTCCAGGATTTTAAGGCCTGGTTTTGTCTGCATCGGTGTTTTATCCTAACAAACACAAACATCAAAATAAGATGGTCTCAAAGAAAAAAGCGCCAGTGCATATCGTAAACTCATTAGGTCCAGACGTCTCGCCTTCTCAATGGCTTTATTATACCTCGTCTCTTCCTGTTTTAAAAACGAATTATAGGTATACGGTTGACAATGAATGGGGATGAAATCCAGCACCTTTTCCTAGGCCTTTATCACTCTGCCCTTTTGGGGGGGGAGTGGGAAGTGACCCTACAAACAGATACAGACACAACCACCCACCCCCACATCTCTGCGGCTGCTTCCATCCGCTTAAATCTTCTTTTAAATTGCTTAAAAAGCCACGTTTATTTCTAGATACTTAATTCAAATAGTTTCTCACCACAGAACAATGATCTTCTTCCAGGATCCTATCCTTGCTCTTAATTAGTATAAACTACCCTGAGCGTGCCTGTCCTCCATATACGATCCAGTCAAACTTTAGCACTTCGAAGTTCCATTCATTTCAACGGAATAGTTAAGCATGTGCTTTCATTTCTCCCACTAAGAGAAATCAATGGACTTCAAAATCAGCCAATGGGACTTCGATGTCGTTGTGATTAAGTACTTCCTTTAGATATATTTGTGTATGTATATATACACACACACGCATTCAGATAGGCATTTTTATTTACGTTTGGTTATTTTGTTTGGTGGGTATTGTTAAATAGCTCCTCACGAACACTGGTGCAGAACTGATCATGCCAAAGTGGCATCTAGCTCTCTATCTATTTCAGATGTATTTTCATTTTCAAGTTTTCAAAAAGGCCGTGAGTTTGAATGGGGGAGGGGGGTGTAGGGAGACAGATGTAACAATGATCAATAAGTTAACTTCTGTCCTCTTTGTGGATAGCTCGGTTTGTCTTATGTGCTCTCCCCCCTTCCATCACTGAGAGGAGTTTGTTAAATGGTTTATTATTAGGATGTTTATTTTTTATTTATTTTCATTTTATTTTTTTAGAAAGGAAACCAACCTTGTACCTCCACCGGCGGTAAACTAGGCGTCCTCACCATTTACAATTGCTGTGGCAGCTCACCATGTCCTTCTCAGAAGAGAAGGTCGTAGGCTATGATCTCGGGCTAGAGCCTCGGAACAATTACTTGGACTCTGTATCTCCATATTTATCACGTTGCCTCAGAGAGTGCTTTTGCTCCAAGGGACAAGCAAACAAGTCAGGTTCAAAGAGGAAAGCTATCACAGGAATGGGGGTGGGGATCCACAGGCTTGCCGTACGCCTTCAGTACATTTAGAAGATCTGCTGGAATCCCCCCCCCCGTGTTGGATCCCTACTCTAGGGTGCTCACTTAGCAGTGGAAGTCAAGCCTCTGTCTCTTGTCCTGTCTCTGTAGGGGCTTCCTGCAAGTCGTGTGTGCTGTACTCTAGAGAAGACAGTGCGTTGTTGTTTTTAGAAACAGTGCATTTCAGGATGGTTTGAAAGATAAATCTCCACCGTGTGTTTATTTCCTCCTTGCAAAGAGAAATCAAAGGTGCACGAAAACACAGAGCACAAACTCATTCCCACGCACCCCCTTTCCCCCTTCTTCCAAAGGTGGGGGACTTTTGTATAGTCAGGTCAGTCTTTATTATATCACCCATGAAAATTACAAAAAGGAAAAGCCCTTAGGTAAGAGTCTCAGGTGAAAGACCATATGGACTGATGCTGAGAATGGTTAAGCCGAAGACTGTTTGGGCCTGTGGAAGTTCATACCGCTTCAAGTACCAATGAAGAAGGAAAACCATCTTAAAAATCCTCTCCTCTGGGCCTCGATCTGTCACATTTCTTGCCAAACAAAATGTACAGGAGGAAGGAGGTGCACAGCGGCTGGTATTTCTTTTTGTATGTCTGGATATGTGTGCCTTTAAAGTAGTCCTCCTTATCATTTAATATAATCATCGGATCATCTCCTTTCCCTTTATTTTCAAAAAAGTTAATCTCTCTGTCTGGACAATTCTCTCTGTCTCTCTTTCGCCTTCTAGACTAGGTCATTTGGAAGAAACAAGTCAAACATTTAATATTTAAATAAAATCCCCCCCCCAAAAAAAACTAACGTGCACTCACAATACCTTAAAACCAAGGAGGAGGTAAAGGGAAAGAAGCAATAAATTCTCCAGCGAGAGAAGGACTCCTCACAAAATATTTTCCTCCCCAAAATACCTGACAACAGACCACATTTACTGGTATCTAAAACAACAAAAGCCCCACTAGAGCAATTGAAAATTCTGGGCCAATGCATCTGGAAAATAATAATAATAATAATAATAATAATAATAATAATAATAACAATATTAACAATAATTAATATCTCTAATTTTGTGTGTATGTAAGAGTGTTTTAATAGAAATCCCAGTGCATTTCCACACAAGCACACACACACACACACACACTAATAAGGCGCTAGTCCCCTTTATTGCTTTTTTCCTTGTTCATCTTTTTCATTTTCATTCTTCGGTTCTGGAACCATATTTTGACCTGTCTCTCTGTAAGGTTTAAAATCCTGGCCACTTCGTAACGGCGATCTCGGGTGAGGTACATATTAAAGAGGAATTCCTTTTCCAGTTCCAGCGTTTGGAATTTTGTGTACGGACAGCGTTTTTTCCTCGTGGAACGAGCATGGATCCAGTTTGCGGCGGGGTTATCTGGAAAAGGGGGAGAAAATAAAACATAAGAGTGGGGAGCAAAGGAGGGGGAAGGCCGGGGTTAGGAAGGGGAAGAAGGGCAGACGTCGAAGAGGGGGTGGCAGAAGAGAGGGAGGGAGGGGGGAAAGGTCGTTAAATTAATTTAACGAAGGGTGCCTGCTCTTTTCACGATCAAGGCGGAATTATCATAAAAGCTTGAATGGCCCAGTCTGTTTACTGTACAAATGATGTCTTCTTGATGGCGGTAGGTGGTTATGGGGAGCCCCCTTTTTTATGGGTGCTTGTTGCCGCTTGAGCTCGGGTAGGCGTCTAGACGTTTTTATAGGTTAGTAAAACTATCAGTTTTGCACATTGGAGCCTTACAGGTTTGGGCAATAAATCAAAGCGGGCTGCAATTTCTTTTCTTTCTCTCTCTCACTCGCTCGCTCGCTCGCTTTTTAAAAAAACTTACTTGGGTCAAGTTGCTGCTGCTGCTTCTCCTCCT
Organism: Elgaria multicarinata webbii; assembly: GCF_023053635.1. NCBI lineage: Eukaryota > Metazoa > Chordata > Lepidosauria > Squamata > Anguidae > Elgaria > Elgaria multicarinata. Next base: position 40,360,876 of record NC_086172.1, read on the forward strand.
TCAGATCGCTGCTCGGGCTGGGGTTGCGGCTGCAACCAGAGGCGGGCTTGGCCGGGTGGGCGCTGCCGCTGCCGCTGCCGCTGCCGGTGGTGGCGGCAGACGCGGCGCTGGGCTGAGGTCCGCTGCTCGCCGCCGCCGCCGCCGCCGCCTTGTCGCGGGGTTCTGCCAGGAAGGGGTTGCACGTGTATTCGGGCCCAGCGATCCCGGGAGGCTCCCGGGAAGCGGAGCACTCAGTTCTAGTGGAAGGAGAGGCGCAGGAGGAAGAGGAGGAGGAGGAGGCGGCGGCCGCGGCGGACGAGGTGGTGGTGGAGGAGGAGGAGGAGGAGGAAGGGGCCGTGGAAGCGGCGGCGGCGGCGGCGGCGGCTCCGGTTTCGGGCTTGATGATCCCGTAGTGGCGTCCGGCGGCGGCGGAGCCGGCGGGCGCGAGGGCGGCCGCTGCAGCCGAGAGGTTGGCGCTGCCGGTGCCCCCTCCGCCGGCGGGGCTGCTGGGGAAGGCGGCGAAGGGCTCGATCCAGGAGCGCACGTATCTGCCCCCGCCGCCGCCGCCGCCGCCGCCCTCGCCCGGCCCGCCTAAGTGCGGCTGGGGCAGGTAGGGGTGGTAGAGGGCGGGCATGGGCGCCGCCGACGGCTGCGGGTGGACGGCGGACCACGAGGCGGAGAAGACGGCAGACTTAGGCGCGAAGCTGCAGGAGGCGAAATCCGAGCCCTCCGCCACCACACCTGACGGTGGCCGGGGGGACGGATGGTGCCCTCCCTGCAGGAACCGGCCAGCCCCGCCGCCCCCGCCGTACACTTCCTCGCTGTCGTGGCCTATGAGAGAATCGACATAGTAGTTACTGAGGGTGCCGCTCGACGACATTTTTTGCAGGCTCCCTCCGTAGCAGGGCATATGGGGGGAAGGCAAAAAAGGTTACTCTGTTGAACTGTAGAGAGGCGCCCTGCCCGCAGAACAATCGTAGTATTTTTGCAGGCTGCCAGCTTCAACCATTGGTCCCTCCAGCCACGTGATCATATTTACCAATACTCGGAGTAAATCAATCCGCTAAACTGTGAGGTTGTGGGAAAAGGGGGGGGGGTTGCTGCGATTATTATTATTTTAAAAAAAAACTCATCAACAAACAAGGACAACAAACCCTCCCCGTCTCAATTGTTTTTAATGTAACTGCATACACAAAGAGTGGGGTGGGGAGTGTGTGTGTGTGTGTGGGGAGAGAGAAACCCTTTTGCCTTAGCCAGACTCCAAGCGGGCGTGGCTCACTTAGCAGCAACAGCAGCAAGTTGGAGGACTATTTCTTCACCTTCTCTGAGTGATTTCTGCCATTCGTTTCTGCAGCCAGCCCCAAGCTGGGAAGTTCTTGCCGGTTTTGGCTGGTCCTTGGCCTTGAGATCAGCGGAGAAAAACCCATGGAGTGAAAGAGACGAGCACCCCCGCACCCCCACCCCCCAATGAGAGATCCTTGCCTGTGAAAACAAACACTGCCGAAAGCTGGGAGTGTGTAACGACTCCTCATAAAAACAGGGAAATGTTACAGTCAAAGCCCACAATGCGGAGGCTGCCGTCTTTCAAGAGCAACTCCGGGTGCCGTTTCCTTTTAAAAATAAAAAAGGGCAGAAATAAGAAAGATTGGAAAAGGAAAGAAATGAATATGAGAGAGAGCGAGAGCGAGCGAGCGAGCGAGCTGCCCATTGTGTTGTTTTAAAACAGGTGGAAGACCTCTGCAATGATTTTATGCCTTTCAATAAAATTTTTATGAGGTGCATTTGATTATAGATTAATGTGTCCCTCTAATAAAATGGACTGATGGCACACGAGAAGAAGCCCTTCTCTCTCCCCCACCCCACCCCACCCCACCACTACCACCCGCCCGTCTTTTCACCTCAACCTGAAGCTGAGCCAGTCCTGACTAGCAAAGGGTCTGAAACTTTTGGATTCCAACCTGCAGGTAGCAACACTTCCAGGCTCTTGGGAAGTTTGTGTGCGCGTGTGTATGTGTGTTTGCAGGGCGGGGAAATAAAATGAATGAATAAAAAGGGATGACTGAACCCGCGCTTTGGGCTGCCTCGACCCAACCGTTTGGAAAACACTGAGATTAAACCAAGATTCCTTCGCAAATATTCTGTAATAGACAAGGCACAGACTCCTGCAGTCTCTGTCCCCCGACGCTTCTTTGTTTGGTTTTACTTCCTGGATCCCTTAGTAAGCACAAACATTGACTCCTCTCTATTCCCCCTGCTCTCCCCCCTACCCCCCACCCCCACCCCCACCCCCAAATAAGTCAAGGAGATCAATCTGGTTTTACCACCTTTATTATCTACTTGCAAAGGCCAAGTTTCCGGCGTGAGTTTTGGACCTGCAGCAAACATCCCGCCATTATTGAAAGCTAATTGACCCGTTTATTGTTCTTCTTCGAGTGATGTTTGGTCTTCAGACAGGCTTAGAAATGGATGCGCTTGAATGTGGGGAGAATGTACACGGGGTCGGTCCAAATCCAGATCTCTGCTTGAAATGAAAATACACATACACAAACAGGGCGAAGAAACGAGACATAACTTCCTGTGTACAGCTTTGCGAGAGAACGACTCAAATTCCTAGTTATTTCATGATTGATTGCTCTCTTAACACTCCTTTCCCAGATTTGCTGGAAACCATCTCTTTTACATTGGTCTGTTCAGGTTTTATATGCTGTAAAAAAAAAAAACCCACCACCACCACCACACACACACTGGTCTTTATATCTAAAGAAATTCAACACCCATTTTCTTGCATATTCCTATGTGTGTGTATGTATGTATATATATATATATATATATATATATATATATATATATATATATATATATATATATACACACAGTCCACACATCCACCCACACAATATTCATACACACACCCCAATCCTAAACAGCGCAACAATGTGGAAGCCATTCCTCCTGGATTCTAGCAGAACTCGCTTTCGAACTGAAATGGGTTAAAACCACAGCCTAACAATGCCATTTCCTAGTGGCAACATCTTTGGGTGGTCATCAGGGACCCTGATCGATCCAAAGATGTACAGTTTGCATGGTAGTGAAGATACCCCTTTATACTGAACCGATTGATACTACCCAAAAAAGAAAGAAAGAAAGAAAGAAAGAAAGAAAGAAAGAAAGAAAGAAGCAGGCGTTTCCCTTCCACGTACACACCCATAATCGTTTTCTACACATTCCAAAATGCCCAGGGATATGTTATTAGCACAGATAAACACAGGTAGATTACACACACACACACACACATAAATATAAATATGCAATGCAGGCACCTTCTATATACACACCCTGAGTATAGATCCACACACAATTTACTAAATATTGATAAGTATCCCCACAATCTAAACGAACAACCTTCCTAGACCGGGGGTGGGGTGGGGGGAGGAAAAATGTGATGTCACCGTTTCCTTTATGAACTGCCTGGGTGTCATTAGGCAAGCAAATATTTTCAACATGTTACAAGCAATTTCCTGATTTAGCAGCCAAGGAGGGGGCGTTTGTTGTTAGCTGGGATTCCGCTTCTCCAGAAGCGAGGCCGGCAGCTTTCCATGGCTTTCCAGCCCTTTCTGAAGGTGAAAGCAATTTCCAAGCATTTGGACTTCATCTGGGAGTCATGTTCATTTGCAAACTGCCTTTTAACACAGTTTCGGCGTCGGATCCCCCCCCTCTTCTTCCGTTCTTACCACCCCCACCCCCACCCACCCCTGCCAAACACACACACACATTCCCGACCCCTCTTGCAAGATAAAGTAGCTGTTGGCAATATTTCGCAGCTATGTCCGGGGACCGGGGGTGGGAGAGAGTCGTGAACTTCATTACCTTGATGTGTGTTGCTAAGAAAGGGGACCACAACGAAGACGACCACAACACCCCAGAATTTTAGGGGAACCGAATAGGGCTGTATTTGGACCGTCTAGGGCAGTGGAGGAGTTTTTCCAGGCGAAAAGGGAGAAGGCCCTGGACAGAAATAGATGGCAAAATGGCTTCTTTTCTTTTCAGGAGATTCTTCAGGAAGAACCAATGCGGGTATTTTTATTTTCATTAAATACACCTATCTCTATATATATCTAAATGTGTGTGTGGATTTGGATAAATGTATTCAAAATAAATAAATAAATAAATAAATAAAGGGATTTAAAAAAAAAAACCCCCAATTACATCCAGCTGGCTGGCTTAGGATTGCAGCAAGCAATTTTTATAGTTAAGAAACAGCATGTTTATGCTGACAGTTTGGGCTCTAGAGTTGGATTTAGGGTGGTTTTGCTTATCTCTCACTCCCCCCCCCCCCCAAACTAGTCGACTTACCATTTATGAGGGGATGGGATGAGGGTATCCCGTTTAGGTCATAACATTTTACTGGCGTTTTAGCGCTACCTCGTCAAACTCCAGCGACACTTACACACAATATTTTACTCTTTCTTCTCGACCTTGCAGGGAACAATTGTTTGGGTTTGGGTTTTTCATTTTCTTTTTAAGTGACTAGGTTGACATAAACTTCTCTCCCTTTCCCCTTTGGATTTCACATGCTCCCACCCCAGTGGGGAAAGGAGGAAGCTTGATCATAAGGTAAATGCAAGACCTGGAAAAACAATACTCTGTCTGTTGTAGCGTTTTGGGTTTCGTTTCATTCTGGAAAGACCAAAGGAACCTCGAGACTTTACAGAGTTTATTGCATTATACATGCGAATAGGACATGCACAAAGAAGAAGACATATTGCTTGTTATACCACTAGGATTCCACGTATGCACCACAAGGGGAAAAATGTCTACAGTTGAGGGTGAAAGATTCCATTGCACGAAGGACATGTCTGACGCACACGGGAGAGTTACATCGTAAAATGTGCTTTCTTTCTTTCTTTAAAAAAAAAGCCTCCCCACCCGGAAAAAAATGTTTCTTTTTTTCCCTTTTTAAAAAACTCTCAAAGTATTTTATATATTCAAAATGTTATGGCCCGTGTAATAGCCCCCACATAAATACCACGTGGTTAGTTAAAAACATGAAAAAAGTCACATTGTCTGGAAGTTTGACAGCTCCAATAAGTTAAGACCAAATGATCATATTCAATTAGAGTTTACCCTGCATTACGATGAGAAAAAAATTAAATAAGTTACACGTGCTAGACTTTTTTTTAATATATATATATATATATGTATGTATATATACTCGTCATAGGAACATACATAGAGACACTTGCAGCACTAAAAAGAATGACAAAAGGTCACATTCTATCAGAAATTAAGAAAAAATGGAAAATGAAGGGGTGTACTTTATTTTCCCTCTCCCCCCCGCCCCACAAAGTCTTTCCTACATACATAGCAACTGGTAGTAACTGAGCCTATATCTCAGTTACTGCGGCCAACCCGCAGGTTAACCGGTTTAAGAGAAGGTCAGGTTAGCGGTCAGTTCTCGGATTCGGTTTTCCCTGCTCATCTTCTTTAGCTTCATTCTGCGGTTTTGAAACCATATCTTGACCTGCCTGTCAGTGAGGTTTACGCTCTTACTGATCTCTAGGCGGCGCTCTCGAGTGAGATACATATTGAATAAGAACTCTTTCTCTAATTCCAGTGTTTGATGTTTAGTATATGGACACCTCTTCTTTCTGCCACTCTTTGCAGTTAACCAATTGCTGGTTGGAGTATCAGACTTGATTTCCTCTAGCAAAATCAAAGGAGAAGAAAGGAAGGAAGGAAGACAAAAACAAAATAAAAGAAAGAAAACACACACACCTCAGTCTGTTATAGTGTAGCCTTGGCCATGAACCCACCTCCATTGTGTCTGGCAGATATGGTGGCTTGTGGGTATTAAACATTGCTAAAGAGAGGTGTGCACATTGAAATGGGGTGGGTTTTTTTTTTAAAAAAAAAAAATGGTTTCCAGATTCGAATTAAACAATGCCAAGCAACACTGCATTCCGTTCTCTGGATTATATCTCTAGTATTTCAATTCAACATTTCCATACATGCTATGCGTTAATACGCAGATTTCAACTAGACTTGGACATTTGGGATGGTTGGTGTGTTTTTTTTTAAAAAAATCCTGACACCTTTCCAGTGGTCACATTTTAACAGACTTGAACTGTAGGAACGAACCCAAGCCTTATAAGCCACTTGCTCAGAAAAGTCCACACTTAAAAACAAGATTATCCCCATGCATTTCTAAGGGGATTCATCTACATCACTCATGCCATTAAACAGCCAGGAAAACAAAGATGGCCTTTTTACCTTCAACTAACACCAAGATTTGAAAGTGGGAGGGGGGGGCGATATGGATATCTCACAGCAAGACATTTTTCGTTCCGTTTAGGATCTTTACCCATCAGAGGCAATTTTTGACCTAGGCTTAATAATAATTGCCTGCAATTGTTCTACACTTAGTGAGTCCACAATTAAAGTCAAATTTACACCAGAGGATGCAAACTTAATTCTTTTACTAAAGGCAGGTTTCCAATTTTGTTTTAGGTGGGGGAAGTGTTGGGGTTGTTTTACCCTTTCCCCCCCTTTTTGCTATTCCACCATCTTAGCCCCTCTCCAAACGAAGCCCCTTTGCGCCCCTGTGCCTTTTAAAGGACAATGAAATAAACATGCACATACACCCTTCAGTTATTTCATTGCAACCTCCAAACCGTCGTAAACCTTTGGAGACCTAAGTTAGGTTCTCTAAGATACCAAATCCCCATTTTTGATGCCTTGATCTATCAAAGAAGAGGCCCTTTTCCTTATTTTCCATCTCCTTCAAAGTTCGTAAAGCTCTGCGGCACCTCGCTTTTAAATAAATCAACATCAAAATAAAAATAAAACAAACTCATTTTGACAATCAGGTTTAGTAATCGATGCGTTTAGACAGGGAGGAGGGCCACAGGGTACCGTTTGATCCCAATATGACCAAGGGAAGTGGAAATGGCTGTAATTTAACAACCTCTAATTGAAGAAGCCCTTTGGAAGGGACTACTGGGGCTGGTCATTGCAGCAGCCTGGCCAAGGGAAACGAAAGTCCCTATTGCATGCACCAAGCTCTGGATCCCTCCAAGGGTGTGCAAAAAGATGAATACAGGAAGCGTTGTGGGCAAGATCCTAGACATCCAGCCCTTTGCCTAGAAGATGCAAGAGCCTGGCACCTGCAGTGTCAAAACTGGGGGGGGGGAGAGCCGGGAGGGGAGAGAGGGAGCCCTTTCTGCTGAGCAGTTATGGCTGCACTTCAGCCGGCGCTCCTGTGGTTTACGAGACTAGCCGTGCCCAAGTGAGCCTGCCACCACGTTCGCATCTCCCAACTTCGTAATGATACCGACCTTTGCTTTCTTTCTCTTGGGTTTCTGGGCTGGACACCGAGGCTTCGGCCAGGCAGCTCCTGTCGTCCTGCAGCGTGGACTTGGCTTCGGGACTTTCCACTTGAGAGACTTTGGCGGAGTTGTCCGGGTGGTGGTGGTGGTGGTGGTGGTGGGGGTGGCTGGTGTTGCTGGTGTTGTTGCTGCTGCTGCTGGTGGTGGTGGTAGAGCTGCTGCTGCTGCTGTTGGGATTTTCATTCATTTTCTTCTCCATCGGAAGTTGGGCAGCTATCTGCGGTTTGGAAGCGCCGCGAGGGTTTAACTGTAACATGACTGTTGAACTCGTCTCGGGGCTGTTATTGTACTCTTGGGCTTTCCCCGCGGCGTAGGTCTGGCTCAGCCTGAAATAGCCTGGGACGGGCACCTCGGGGTTTTCAATGGGACACGAATCAGAGACCAGCCTCTGGTAGGAAGGGACGTCGGAAGAAGACACCAGCTTGGACCTCTTATCAGAATACATGCAGCAATTGGTTTCTTCCTTGATATTGGTAGTGAAGGAGCAAGTGGGGACCTGCTGGCTAACAGGTTGCTCTATTCGGCACGACCTGTTTGCGTCTGTCCAATTGTCTACTTGAGGTATATACGGATGAACGTTCATACCCATACTTTGATGGTTCACTTCTCTTTTTGCCAGAGACGGTAGCAGTCCACACGTTTGCATCCCATAAGTCCCAATCTCTGTGCTGGGTGGCATGTACATGCTGGCGCTGTTGGAATAAAAGCTATCGCTCCTGCAGGCACTGATCAAGGAATCGACTAAAAAAGTATTCGCGGCAGGAGAACTGTTGGGAAAGGACATTTTGGGGAGGAATTTGAAGAAGAGAGATTGTGTCCTTTGTAGGCTGACATCTCTACGAAAACATTCCCTGTGTAATTGTGGATGCCTCTGCACGACCACATGACAGCGGAGCCAATGAGATTTGAAAATGGCCTTGAGCCGCTACCTCCCCGCCGGTCACGTGCTCCCCGGCACACTCCGGGCTGCGGCGCAAAGGTGGTCAACAGCGCCATCTAGGACTTCCAAGAGAAAGTGCGCGCGCTCCTCGGCCAGGAGCGGCGGCAGCACTAACCAGCCTTTCCCCCCCTCTCCTTTCCACCCCCCTTCCCCTTTTTCTTTTTGTGTGTGTGTGTGTGTGTGTGTGCAAAAGCCAGCCCTGGCGCACTGCGCTGATTTAAAACAAGGAAATGCATTGAATTGATCCTCTCTCTGACCCTCTTAAAAATTGAAATAAAAGAAAAGAAACGCCGAAAGCGAGTTACTGTCCGAATTCAGTCTGATCTTGAAAGCTGCTCCTGGTCTTTTGCTCCAAAAATATAAGACAGGTACTTCAGCCAAAACCTTGCTAGGCTAAACAGAGGGAAAGGAGAGGGCACGCGCGCACACACAATGCAAAATGGGGAGTTCTTCTCATTTCCCCAGCCTAATAATAATAATAATAATAACAACAACAACAACAACAATAATGCCTTTCCCCCTAGGTCACCCAACATCCTCTTCAGTTTCATTAATTGGCAGCAATTGTGTCCTCAGAATAATAGTCCTTAAAGCTCAGGGCCAGGAAACGGAATCCTTCTCCCCTGCCACTTCCTCCTTTCGCATCATAATCAAACTCTTTTTAAAGAAACAGCATCCAATAATAGTCCCCAAAAAGTTTTTTTTGCGGGGACACACACAGCTGATTGTGCCTGAAGTATAGGTGATCTCTGAAAGTGTCATAATTTGGGGAGGATACAAAAGGGGGGGAAATAATGTTTTCCTTTTATGGATTTTGTAAAAGCATTGGTTTCTGACAAGTGCAAGGTACAAAAGGTTGTGGAATTTATTAATACAGATTAAGAAGAATCAGAGTGATCAATAAAATTCTCATCTACATTCTTGGGCCACTTGGTAATTTTCTTGCTTCTGAAGCTTTTTCAAGAGTTATACCCTCTGTTGCCACACACGGGAAGATATTTTATTAACAAATCAATCGAGACTTTGTAAAGGATAAGATTAATAGTTAAGATTTAGCATAATGGTGTTCGCGTTATGAATTATTGAAAATTATACTATTGATTTTTCCTCTTTGCCACTAACCAAGAAGGTCAATTTTTGTTTTAATACAAATCGTCAAATATTAAAACCTAGACTTTGCCATAAGTTTAGTTTTATAGTATGCAAGATCTCCCTCCCAAATTTTTCACAGCCCTTTCTCAAACTATGCATATGAAGAAAAGGTCTTTGTCCACAAATATGGAAGCAGAAAAAAGGTAAAGTTTTCTCATCTGCTGAACTTTTTTAAACACACACATACATAAACACACACACACACACACACACACCAGAAAATGTAGTTATTGCAACAATTGTTCATGACCCAACTTTATATATTAAAAAGAGAGATGAATACCTGAATACACCCATGCCAACAGCCTATGTGGAAATTCGGATATTTCTTTTAGGGTGTATTTCCTCAATTTATTGTTCCCTCTCTTGCTCTAGCCTGATGTATACATCCGTATCACTAACTTTTCTTAAAACACAAGAAAACACAGGGGCATCAAACTACTGACTGTGTTAGTTTTTTAAAAAAATAAAAAATAGATCCCTCGCCTTTCCCCCTCTTTTTGTAAGATCTTCCCTTTTTTTCTTTTAAAATGTCTGTCTTATTCAAGAATTTTCAGACACACATGTCATGAACTTGTGGCCAGATGTTGCTTTAAGTTCCTCTATTTATTTCGGACTTTGAGTTCTCCTGTGTTAGTTCATCCTTCTTCTCCCCTTTAAAAGAAAACCTCAGGAAACCCAAACCAAATCCTTTAAAGGATGTTTTAAATGGCACCCTATTAGCCGCGCTATTGTTGCAAAAGGACTATTTCACCAGCCTGATTTTATTTTCCCATTCTTATACCATATCTTTGGCACTTGGGGGGGAAAGGGGGTGTTCCCCTTTAAAAAGAATAAAAATATTCCCATATCCTTTGGTTGAAAACAATTCCCCTGTTTAAAAAATATCGCGGTGGCAATGAGACAGACCTTTCAAAAGCTTATCGCAGCTGTTCAAATACAACATCATTGTCAGGTTAAGAGAGCCGGTGGCTTTTAGGGCTCCTCTCTCTCTCTCTCTCTCTCTCTCTCTCTCTCTCTCTCTCTCTCTCTCTCTCTCTCTCTCTCTCTCTCTCTCTCTCTCTCTCGTTTCTGTGTTGCTGCTGCAGGGTTTAAATCTTACCCTCTACACAAACAAACACACCAGATTTTTTTTTGAACCTCTTTAAATTGTGGGTATATCCTCACCCTAGTCCTGGATGTGGGCTTATAAACAAGGAACACTACAAGAAGGTAGTTGTTGGTGGTGATGGTGGTTGGTGTGCGTGTGTGAGTGTGTGTGTGTGTGTGAGAGAGAGAGAGAGAGAGAGACAGAGACAGAGACAGAGAGGATTTCTCCCCCCCCCTTCCTCCTATTTAAGATCATTATCAGAGCCATTGCTAAGATTTTGTCTGAGCCGGGAAACAAACAAAAGTGGAGGTCATGATGCACCCTCTTTGGGGGCCGGCTTTTTATGTGCTTTCCAGCAATTTCCCTTTCTCCCCCACCTCTCCCCACCCCGCTTCCCTCTCCCCTCAAAACAAGACGCCAGACAACCCACCGAGTTTAAAGCAACCCAATACTATTTTCACCCCCCTGGTCTGCAGTTTAAGACTTCACCGTGAAATCTAATCAGGAATTTTATCCCCATCAGATAGCCTTTCATAATCCTTATTTACACTTTAAGGAGTGTCCTAGAAATATCCCAGTTGTAACATCTTCTGAGCTTTATTTTATTGGATTGTATGGGTGCATGGGTCGCCCAGTTGTAGCCTTTAAAACAATCAGCCAGACTGTCCTTGCTTTACATCCCAGGGGTCTCTCCATTGTTTAATGAACTGACTCGGAAAACTCCCTTTAGGTAGGATGTTTTCCTAGATTTGAGGTGGCAAATATCTATGATCTCCAAGTATTTTGCTACAGGGGCAATGCATTACGGTACCTAAGGAACCCATTGATCATAACCAATCACTACTAAGAAAGAAAGAAAGAAAGAAAGAAAGAAAGAAAGAAAGAAAGAAAGAAAGAAAGAAAGAAAGAAAGAAAGATTTGAGCAAGGATAGACGTTTGAAAAGAAAGGGGGGCAGCCGATGAAAAACAAAATTTAAAATTTGTGTGACACATCTAGAGGTTGAACAAACATCTCTTTGGGAAATGGGTTACTTAAACCTCATGTGTTTAATGCCACTTCAGTTTTAAATCATATTAAGATGGAATTCTAGTAATTAAAATTAATAAATAAATCAATAGTGTGTCATAAATGAGATATATAATCTACATTACTGCAAAGGTTTTCCTCTTTACTGTCCCATATTTTTTCTCCAAAGGGAGTGGACTCCCACTCCCCCCCAAAAAAATCCCTCCATTTATAACTCGATTACTATTTGCAGTAAAATATATGTTGACATGACCCTTTTCTGTCTTAATGAATAATAGAAAATAAAACCTTGGAGGAAAATCGTTACCTAAAAATTTAATTTTTATCTTTCAAATGTATTAGACACTTAGTGACTGGGCGATGTTCTGCTGCTGTTGTTTTTAAAGATACGTCTCCCACCTTTTACTATTCTTACTGCAATTTGTTTTATTTTTGCCTCTGTATTAATGAGATGGGGGAGCAGGAAGAAGCTACCCAAAAGTGGGTAGCTGAATTGTGTAAATAGTACGTTGGATAAAACTGAAAATGTTACACATCAAAATATTGCTCAAAGGAGTAGCATTTTTGAGAAAGGAGAGCCATCTGGGAAATCTTTATAAATATTGCCTTTGTGGGTTCATTTAAGCATTTAATCTCAGAGGCGCTTACAAGAAGATTCTTATGATTTCATCTCACCTCGCTGTAGAGATGGCATATAGGAAGGAATTCCTTTTAATTATGGACCCGATTGTAATTCCACACCACATTGTGTCTTTTCTTCTCTCAATAACATAACAATTCTATCATACCACTTTCTGCACCTCACATTCTTATTCAATGTCCAAAATCATTGGATTAAAAGTGGGGTAAAGATAAATGTTATTAAGCATTGTTATGCTATCATAATCATATCATTATGTTATCACCATGCTTGATAAATGCATGGCATAACTAAATCATTATTATTAACAATGGCTCAATCACATCTATAGGATAATTCATCCAAGGTTTGTTTTAATTTTTCTCTATGTAGATATTTTTACATAGGGTGTGTACATCCATAAATGAAATGTAGTTCATAAACGAAATTCCCCTCTGAAGATTCAGGTTTTGCCCATTGTTTATCAGAGGTCTTTTGTACACCAAACCATCGAGTTCAATTTCAGACACCACAAGCCTTTAACAGGAAAGGTCTGGCCAGGTTAATGTCCCTTATAGCGCAGAACCGACAGTCGCTCCGTTCATCAGGAACTCTTGAGAGATAGCATATAAACCGGAGTAGCCTTAGGTTATGGTTGTTTAAAATATGAATCAGGAAGCAGCTGAGGCACATACCAATAGCCAACAGAATCTTAACTAGATTATAGACTATTTCTGATCGATCGATGGACAGATAGATAGATGATAGATAGATAGATAGATAGATAGATAGATAGATAGATAGATAGATGTAGATAGATGCAAGTCTTTCCTGGACCACTTAAAAACACTCTAACCAAAAGAATTTGAGAAATGCTGAGATAAATAAATGAATGAATAAATAACGTGGATCTGGTAACTCTCCCCAGAACCATCACACGTGCCTTAAGGTTCCAAAAAGGACAAAGCATACATCTTAAATATTCAACTAATTTAATGAGCAGAGTATATATAATATGGATATCGCTCCAACCACAACGTTACATTTCTTTGAACAAGGCCTTTTTATAAATGGGAGAAGAGCAGTTTGGGGGTGGGGAGATAAAATCTAACAGTGCATCATCATGCCGTGTCTTACAAGATGTGCCTTAATTTAAAGGGTGGGGGGAGGGACCCAAATCAAACCAAAAAAAATGGAATCTTTTCTACCATATTATTTCACAAAATAGATTCATATTTTACTGCCCCATTTATTCTGGATTTGAATTAGAAAATAATTTCCTTTATCTTTCAATATATTTTCAATATATTTCCTTTATCTTTCAATATTTTTTTCCTGGAGTATCCTTGTAATTATTTCAAGGCGGACTGACTATTCTAGGTAACTGGAGTAACAATGAACTTCTAAAAAGAGAGTGAGAGTGAGAAAGGGAGGGAGATTTCCTGGAAAAGAAAGCGCCCTTCTCTCATTTAACAGGAGTGACTTCGAATGTGTTTAGTTTATTGGGTTGTACATTGGTTAATCATCTGTCCTTATTCCCTAGAAAGGAAAGGCGGAGAAAATCCGCCTCTGATCTTTGGTGTTTTTACTTAAAAGTGCTTCTTTAGAGAGGACTAAGATTTACCAGATCAGAGGACAATTTCGGAGGAAATTCCTCTTCCTCTTTTTTTAAAAAACAACAACCCTTTTTTGGTGTCTTTTAAAAACATATCATTCTTTTCCCCACCCACAAGAATTTAGATTCTGAATAACAGATTTAGGTGACGATATAGAAGAGATGAAGAATACAAAAATTCTGGTCTTCTCTCTGGCAAATCATGTTATCATTTGAGAAAAGCACTCCCCCAAAACTCAGCCACTCATTTTTCCCCACTGATAAAGACAATATAATTTCTAAAACTGGGTTATCTGCCTGTGTTCGTTTCCTCAAAAAAAAGCCCTAAATATAAGGTGTCTTTGATAGCATTTGGTTGGTATTCTTTGGATGTTGCAATTGCACTTAAGAAGGAACAATGAGAATTTCGTTATGTTGAGGAAATTCAGGAAATAAACTAACCCATTTCTTAAAATGATAACTTAAAAAAATATCTATGCATGATATTGTAAAAGATTATGACCGAAAATATATTTTTAAATGAAATACGTCTTGTTCATGTCATGGCTATGAGTTACTTGTTTAATAAATCTTGTTTATACTCTATTTTCTCATTTTCCAAGCCCTGAAATCTTATAGTTGCTTATATATTAGAGATTTTATTAGTAGCAGGATTATTGGGGGAGGTGAAATACACTTGAACATCAGGACAATTACCCGTTCTGGAATATGAGTGCGCCCTCTTGTGGAATTTAGCAGTAAAGTATCTACGGATTTATTTATTTATTTAAACAAATCCTGTCTGCTTCCTTCTTGTATTTCTGATACATTGTTGTGTTCTTTGAAATAATTAAAAAAGTTTAACAATTTAGAAACAGAAATAAAAACGCAATAACTATAGCGGGAGAATTTGGATTTATTCTATTTTTAGTATGAATACTTCTGCTCCTTTCCTGATTGAAGAATAAATATAGTAGTGGTAGATCAGTACTGCAGATATCTGATAGAAAAATCATTTTTTCCACAATTTTTAAGGCATTGGAGAAGCTGGATATCTTTTTCTTAATGTAAAGAGTTGAGTTTGCCCCCCTCTCATGTCTTAAGACAAGAACTTGCATTATTTGGCTTGCCTATGAGACATAGACCAATATCAGTACTTAGAAATGTCATTTTTGTATAATCCACATCCCCTGAAATTCATGAATGAATTATAATTTATGTTAATGTTGATGGGTTTCAGTCTTTCCTTTCTCTCCCCAACCCCATTTTAAAGTTCATTACATATCATTGAACAGATTTTTGCATTTAACTATCAAACTGAATTAGAAAGAACAATTATTTTGGCAAAAAGTAGAATTTTATGCTTTTAGAAGTGAGTGGGAGGATTATTATTTTCCCAAAAAATAAGGTAAAATAAATGGTTTAAAGGGTAATTAGAAAAGGTTTCACAATAAATAACCTGTTAGAATGAGGGAACATTCTGAAAATATCATTATAGGTAAGTATTTATAAAAGGAAGCCAGTAACGACAGAGGATGTGGTTGATCCACTGATGTGGATTGCTGTGCAGTAAGAAGTGTGTTTGTGTGTGTGTGTGCATGCGTGGTGTATGTGTGACAGATAGAGAGGGGAGGGGAAAGCGGGAAGTGAGAAACCGGGGAAAACCTGCAAAGAGAGTGGGTGGTTGAAAATAAGAGAGGAACCTTTAAGGCTCCTAATTATTCAGAAAGGTTAAAGGTGATGACCTTGACATTTTGGAAGTTCAAAGGCATACACTTATGTTTTTCTTGCTTAAGAGTTTCAAATTTAAATTTTTGTCCATAACTACCTACTGCTCCAGCTTTAAGGCTTATATTGTATGTTTCCATCTCACTTGATTCCTCCAGTTCGGCCTTTAATGGATGCAAAGTGAATGAGACCCGCTTTATCCCCCCCCCCTTTGCTTTTTTTAAGCCAAATTCTTTTCTCACTCGACTCCTTTATTGCACATTGCGGAAATCTCTTTTTCGCCCACCAGAAGGTGTACAATATAACCCAATTAAGCTATTTAGACCCTGAGCTTTTATGGTGTTGTCTAGACAGTTCAAGGTTTTGTAAACAGCTTAGCCGGGTCATACAACATAAAGTGAAAAGAAGGACCTCCAGCAATTTTTTCTTGGAAAAATGCAGAGCTGGCAACTCAGTGACTAATTAGATTTCTTCCATTGGTTTATCTCTGTGTATATATAACATGGAATAGGAAAATATGACTTTTAAAACATTGGATCTTTTTAGCCTCATTCCTCTCATCCACCCTTGAATAAGTTCAAGTTTTGGAGGGGATGCTCCTCTTATAGGAACTGTATAAAGTCCACAACTTGGTTTGCTTTTTCCCTCCATTCAAACTTTAGATTAGAATAGGATTTTATACACTGGAACTCTGATCAGATTATTTTAATAAGCCCTTTTCTTAAGGTATGATCCAAACAGAGTCAAACCATTTTAATTGTCATTGATTACAATGGGATGGTTCTATGTGCATGTTTAACCGCCCCAGTTTGAAATGGGACTTAAATATGCTTACTTTGGGATGGATCATACTGGTACTTTTAAAGCTTGCTCTAAAAAGTGGGTAAAGTTGCAGTGGAATTTATCCCTGTGTAAGGGTTATTAAAGTTAAGAAGCACAAAGTAATGGGTTCTTCTTGAAAATGTATGGGGAATAATGGAGGCCGCTATTCGTCAATTTCACTTGGCACCAGCAGGGACAAGGTTGTGATTCTTCAGAGATGGCCTTACAGATAATGCACACGGAAGGTACAACTTCAACTTTACTAGCAACCATTTATTCACATGAACAAGACAGTGTCCCATGCTTTTATATGGCAATAGAAAGTGTATAGTTATATATCCAATGCACATCACCACCTTTTCAACAAAATGGGAGAGAAGGATAATCCCATCTCAGAACCAACAGGAGGAGAACGGAGAGCAAACATGGTGGATCAATGTGCTTCTTTTGAAACTACATTTCAGGTCCACTGGCCTCAACCATGAAAAGGGGGTGGGGAGGAGCAACACCATGGGTGGTTTTTCTTTTTTCTTTCTTTCTTTTTCTTTTTTTAAAAAAGCACACGTAACAGCAGCACAACAACAACAACAACAACAGCAACAACAACAACAACAACAACGTTAGAATGGACTGTTGGATTTACCCTATTTCCCCTTAGGACGATTCTGCTCCGCCAAGCCCCCTGAGGCTTCGTGTAGACAAGAGAGGTTGGAAAGAACCAGAGTTGTTGAACACCGAAGGGAAAAAGAAGAAGAAGAAAAGAAACTTGCTTTGTCCGCAGGGCGGATGTCCTGTAAACCTCTTGATGTTTGCAATCAGATGACAGGTTGGACGGAAAGGGGGACCTTTCCTGCCTTGCCCGCCTCTCTCCCCCCCTCCCCGTTTGTCCTCTCAAAACAAGGGGTTCCCCGTAAAATATTGCAGACGATCCCTGTTCAGTTTCTTTTCTTTCATCCGTCGATTTTGGAACCATATTTTAACTTGTCGATCCGTGAGGTTCAGCATTCTAGACAACTGGAGTCTTTTCTCCTTGTTTATGTACACGTTGAAGAAAAACTCCCGTTCCAGTTCTCTGATCTGGTATTTGGTGTAAGGGCATCTCTTTTTCCGGGACCGCTGGGGAAGTGCTGAAAAATTCAGAAAAGAAGGCAAAGAAGAAGGAGAACGCACCTGACGGAAGTGGACTCACTCAAACAACTTCAAGAATAAGGGCGTGCACTGGCCTCCACCTTTATCCCTTTAAAACTGACTCCTTCTTCCCCAAAAGCTCCGAGAGGACCCACGAAGTCTCCCCCTCCCCCTCTCACTCGAGATAACTTTGGTAAAGTGGTTTGGGAAGGGAAAATAAAATGAAAAAACAAAAGAAACGCAGTCCCACATTCTCCTTGAAAGATACACCCCTAAGAGAAAGGTGTTTCGAATGGTTTGAAACTCGGCTCCAAAAGGTCCCCCAAGATCATTCAGATGGTCTCATTTTGCAGGGAAATGCCTTGGGGAAGAATCCGACTTCTCTCTAAAGATCACCCCCCACAAACCCAACAGGACAGGACGCCCATTTCACAAGGAAAGCAATTATTTGAATTTCTTTCAATCGCTCGGAACGCCTCCCGCAACACATGGCAAACACACACACCCCGCCCGCCCGCCTCCCAATCAACCATTTCGTCACAATTAATATCCTCCTCCAAGAATACCTTTAAGCCCACCTCAATGGGTTTCCTATCGTAAACACGGTTTACAACGGCAAAGGAACCCTTATAGGATATATAAAAGCCCTTTGGATGCTTATAAAATCGCACATAAAAAAAAGGGAGAGAAAAAAACACCCTCGGGCTTGACAAAGTGGTGGCCCTGGTGCGCTCTCTCTCTCTCTCTCTCTCTCTCTCTCTCTCTCTCTCTCTCTCTCTCTGTCTCTCTCTCTCTCTCTCTCTCTGTCTCTCTCTCTCTTTTCTCAGTGTTGGGCATCCACACAGCTCCCGTCCAAAGAAAGAAAAAGCGACCGATGCCTCTTCCTTACCTGCACTGTTGCTCTTCTCGGGCCCGGCCTGCCCCGAAGGGGACCCCGCCGCGCCGCCCTCGCTCGCCACTTTCTGCTCTTGGCTGGGCAGGGGCGAGCTCTTGCTGCAGGCGCTGCTCGGGGGCTTGAGGTCGTCGCCCTTGTCGCCCTGTGGCGGCTGCTCCGGGTACGGTGCCCCTCCGCCGTTGGACGTCTCGTAAAACTGGTCGAAGCCTTGCGGGAGGATGCCGTTCCTGCCCACCGCGCCGTAGAAGTTGGCGGCGGCGGCGGCGGCGGCGGCGGCAGCGGCGGCCGCGGCCCCGTGGTGGGCGCCGCACGCGGGGTCGCTCTTGAAGAGCACGTCGCTCCTGCGGGAGGCCGGCGGCAGGAAGTCCCTGGCGTGCATCACCTCGTCGTAGTAGCTGGGCGCGTAGCTGCCCCGGTAGGGCCACTTGCCGCCCCCGCCGGCGCCGCCGCCTCCCCCGCCGCCGCCGCCGCCGCCGCCGCCCGCGTAGTCCCGGAACGCCGCCACTTCGCGCACCGGTTGCACATGGGGAGGCAGGTTGGAGGCGTAGGGGAAAGTCATTTGACAGGAAGGCGACTGGGGCAGGAACGGGCTCTTGCTGGAGAAATCCGAGGGGGACACGTAATAGGCGGCGGCGGCGGCGGCGGCGGCACACCCGGGGAGGTACATGCTGGAGGCCCCGTGGCTGCCGCAATCGTCAAAGTCGCTCATGTCTCCCCTCCTTCCTGCTGCTGCTGCTGCTGCTGCCGCTGCCTTCGGGCGATCGCGAGCAGGCAGCAGCAGCAGCCAAGCCGGGCGCATGGGAGCCCCAGAATCCCCATCTAGCTGCACGAGGAGAGGCTTTGGGCAGGAGCAGCCCCGCAGAAGGGGGAAAGAATCCCACCGCGTGCTGACGTGCAATTCATCTTGATTGATTCGAGTGGTAATTATGTCACGTGACGGGGGGGCGAGGGAGAAATGTCTCGATATCGAGATCAGCTTCCCCTCGCCTGCCTGCTCGCCTTCGCCAAAGGTGCTCTCCAGAAGCCTTTCCAGGTTGAGCTTCCCAGTTCACGTGCACACGCGCGCACACCAGGCGCACGTTTGGACAAATAGACCATTTCCAGCTCTCTTCCTCTCCCCCCCCCCACCCGCACACCCACCCACCCACCCACTCCTCCTTCCCCTCCTCCTCTCGCCCCTTTAACTCCCCCTTTCTCAGCCAGGAGAGATGATGAGCTCTAGGTCGGGAGGGGAGTCACCTGGGAATGCCACCCCTGCCCCGATTCCTAGGCACACACTGCTCCAAACGCCCCGGGGTCCTCCGCGCAGGATCGTCCAAGGCAGGCGGAGAGGTGGTGCGGGAGAAAAGGAGCACAAAGCTTGTGCCACCGGGATCCCCTCTTTTCAGTCACAACTAGGAATCCTGTTTGCTTGTGTAGGTTTAGAACTAAGCAGTCACCGGAAATGCAGCCAGGAAGCCTTAAGGGCCAGGAAGGTCCCAGGCAGCGGAGCTCTTCTCCCTTTCCCGCTTCTCAAGGCCACCTCCAACATTTGCCATGATTAAGGCAGCCTCCTTCCTTATAAGAAATAACATCTCCTGGCTTATGGCTGCGCTCTCGCTCTCACCCCACCCACCCCACCTCTCTCTCTCTCTCTCTCTCTCTCTCTCTCTCTCTCTCACACACACACACACACACACACACACCATGGCTAGTTGACCAACGTTCATGGAGCAAAACGAAGACCTTTCTCAACGTCCTCACAACCCAAAGGCATTTGCTCCCAGACACCGAGGGTTTCCCTGTTTGGTTTGAAAACCCGTTTGTTTTTATGTTTTTGTTTTTCATCTTCCAACTCTCCAGTGCAATTGCCTTATTTTCCTCTTTCTTTTCCTAAATTACAAACACTGTACAATTTGGGGTGGGGGTGAAAGAGAGAGAGAGAGAGAGAGAGAGAGAGAGAGAGAGAGAGAGAGAGAGAGAGAGAGAGAGAGAGAGAGAGTCAGGGAGGTAGAAAGGGGATTAGACCCGAGCATCACTACTCTCTTTCACCAAATGGAGATCCTTCATGAGCACATTTGGACTGGCAGAATACGACACCATAATATCAGACATCTTAGGGTGGGGCTTACTAAACAAAAAAGCAGAGCGTTTGGCTTCTGAAAGCCGAAGATCTGATCACTACATACACACCGGGGAGTGATCATCAATGTCATTTGAAGGGGAAGGGTCGGGAAAGACAGAGTATTTGGGGATTATTTTAAATCGCAGAAACCATACGTTCTACTTTGGCCTCACAGCTGTGTATTTGAAAAGGTTTCATCATTTCCCACTCACTCTTCCCTCGCCCTGCTGCTGCTGCTTCTACTAGACGTTCAAGGCGCATGGAAAAAGCTACAAAAATAGGTCAGTAAGAATACACATCTAGAACGTCCAAGCGAGCAAAAACAGACAAATTCCTTCTGACAACAGGTTACATTAAGACGTCTCCTCTCTGGAAGGCCGATTCTTTCTCCTACCCCTGCTATAGTACAATGTCAAGTTTAACCCCAAGACTTCGCCTCGCCTCTCAATCGAAAACACACTTGGTGCCAAACAGCACATCTTTCTAAAGACAACAATCTGATAATCCAAGTTCCTTTCTCTGCCACCCCCAGCTGCAGTATACTGTTAATAAAATAATATAAAACAAAACAAGACAAGATGTTTTATTTTATTATCCAGGATACTGACACTACAACAGGGTATCTTTTTACTCTTATTTTGTGAACAGTATCCAGGAAAGCGGGTGGGAGAAAAGAAAAGGAAAGGAAAGAAAAGAAAAGAAAGGAAAAGGTGGCTTTCAGGCCCACATACGTGAACTTCAAGAGGAAAGAAGAAAAACGGAACATTCTCTGCGCAACCTTGAAACGTCCTACACAGCGAATTCTTGACTGAGGATTAAACTTGACGGTTGCAGCCACGCTCATAGTTACACTGCTCTGAAAGTATTGAAATCAATAGGCTTCCTGGTTGATTAAATATGCGGAGTTGCAGTTTAAAATGTATGCATGAAAATCCAGGATAAACACATACACGAAGAGGAAGCGAGAACAAAAGATTATATTAATTACAATATAGTAATTATATCGAGTGAATCAACATATAAAAAAATGGCATCGTTTGCTGTAGCAGATCAATCGAGAATGACCCAGTATATTGTATGCAGTTGCAATGCGGGGGTGGGGGGGAGTGCATTTGCATTGGCATCCGAAGTGACCAACGCACCATGTTTTGTTCTCAACTCTAGGAAGGAAGCCCAGAACGCACAACATTGTTGCTTGCAAGATACTTTCGCCTCTAAGCCTAGCCCAACCGAATTCCGAATCTAAGCCTCCTTTCCTGGTTTCGAAAAGGAAGGAGGGAAACGATCACACGCCCAAAGACTAGCCAGACCTCCTTAAAGGGTCTACCACTGGAACATGGTTGCCTTGCTGGCTTGTACGGCGCCATCAACGTAACCCCACCAAGCTCAGATCAAAGAAAGGCATCAGTTTGGATCTTCCACCAGCCAGCCCACCCATAACAAGGAAAGAAACTCAGTGTCACCTCCTTCCTTTGGAGTGCTCATTCATGGCTTGTTTTCGTTTTTTTGCTTTTGCTGCAGTGCCTGGGCTCCCTCCCTCCCAAACCTTGACTGCGCAGCTAAAATGGCCCCTGTGCCTCCTGTCGCAATGGAACCGAGAAAAGACATTCGTTTGGATGGTGTCTATCCAGACCACGCAAGGAAGGGTCCTGTAGGACAACAGACCCTTCCAACGCCATTCTTTCTCCTTCTCGCCCCCTCCCCCTCCCAGAAACCAGACCAGAGGAAACCAACATAAAGCTAAAAACCAGCATCCTGGGGCTACCTCTCCTTTGCAGAACCTCCTCAAATCAACTATGTATTTCGATAGGCGTCCACCAATTCCCACCATTTCAAGTTCAAGGACGCGACCCTCCATTTGTTAATGCAGGCAAGAGCCGGGTGGATGGGTAAACCCTCCACTATGCTTGCAAACCACAAAGGACCACTCACATCCTGGAAATGCCTCTTAAACGAACGCGAATTGGGGTTTCGCTGGCAAAACGAGAGGAATCTGGTTTTCTCTGCTTGGCCAATCCTTCCGCGAATAGAATTCGGGGCTTTTCAGTATATGTGCACGACCTCCCACAATACAGATCCCCTATTCTGTCTGCTGCCTTCGCATGTAAAACAAACAAGCCCTGGCAATGCGCAACAGCAACATCATCCGATGAGACTTTACCGTTCGGCGTCTTGTAAGGTCTGCCGCAGTCCTTGCCTCCTCGACGGAGCCGGTCTTCTGCTGCCATTGACATCCCAAAAAAGCCCCCGTGGAAAATTAGGATGAGGCGCGGAGCATTCGGAGGGGAAGACAGAGAGAGAGAGAGAGAGAGAGAGAGAGAGAGAGAGAGAGAGTAAAAATACGCCTGGTCCAGCCGGAGAAGGTGCGGTATTTTTGTGCCACCCAAGATAAGACACTAACTTGACCTTAACTTTGTTATGGCGCCCCTAGTATCTGGAGAACGTGAACAGACACTGTCTGGCAGGCTCTCGTAAAAACTGACTGGAGAAGCGATTCTGAGTCATTTCATTTATTGCCACTACAGTTCTGCAAGAAAGCTTTTCCTCCCTGCCAAACTTTAATTATTTATGCTCTTTTCGGAAACACAAAAGCGCCTGGAGCCATTTAAAACAATCAGAGGGACGGTCCTTTTGCCTTATCAAACTCGCAGGCATCGCCAAAGCGCGCCGGCTTAGCCTATCAGAGGGAAGGGCCGGTCCCCGACGCCAACAGGATGCGCATTTGGGATTAACTCCAGGAAGAAGATGTATGTACACGTGTGTGTGTGTGTGTGTGTGTGTGTGTGTGTGTGTGTGTGTGTGTGTGTGTCCGTCCCTCATGAAGCCGCGCGATCATGGCTGGGCGTGTTTTTGTGTGTGGGAGAATCTGGGTGAGAGAAAGAAAGCACATTATCTATGCATCTCTCTCTCTCTCTCTCTCTCTCTCTCTCTCTCTCTCTCTCTCACACACACACACACACACACACACACACACACACGAACATCACCACGTTTGTGCTTTTGGTCAGAAAAGATAGGGGACGTGAGGCGAGATATTTTTATTTTTTTTAACTCAGGGTCAAGTTCCAATGCAGTTCAGCACTGCGATCCCTCGCATCTGGAATGAAGCTCTACTGACTCTAATGGGGCTTACGTCTGAGTAAACACGTGTTCGATCGAGCTTTAAGAGCATTTACTTCCAAATAAATATATTTGCTATATTGAAAACGGAGTGCAAAAGTATTCAACATTCATGAAGGTGGGGAGGGTTTTCCCATGGATTCCAACAGCGTGTGGGCAAGCATACACGCACGCACGCACACACGCGCGCACACACACACGGGATATGTAGCTATATGGATTCATGTATGTTTATATATGGCATTCCATAGAATAGAGTTTTATGTTTTGTTAAAACGATTCCTGATTGTTCACAGTTACAAACCAACCATAACAATGGGAGAGGGTGACTTCTCCCTGCCCTATAGATACATATCTGTATATGTCTATCTGTCTCTATCTCCAGATTGCCTTCAACCTAACTACAGTTACATATACAGTTATGTTTAATTTAGACATACCTCTAGTAGCTACACCAAGAAGCGAGTAGTATCATAGCAGTATAGTTATGGGAAACAGCTATATATGTGTGCAGTAGTTTACCTGTCTCTGTATTTATTGTGTGTTTGAACCCTTCAAAATTATCAATTTTTTAAATACATAAAGACCGTTCATCTGCTAACCTAGTTTTTTAAAATAATAATAATAATAATAATAATAATAATAATAATAATAATACATGGATACACTGTAATGTAGTGACTACATGTACATACTAGAAATAATTTCTCTCTTCCTCCCCCTCTCACTTTATTTCATATTACATCGATAAATACTGGAGGTCGACAATAATCCACAATTGCACAGTAATTGAACTTAATAAACAGTGCATTGTCATTTCTACATTTTCAACGGGTAAGGTCCAGTATTGCCATAGAAAATAACTGAATGTTTGAAAGAAGCCAGCAAAAGAGAAGGTAAATGGGGAAAGCAAAAAGAAAAGAAAAGAAAAGAAAAGAAAGAAAGAAAGAAAAAAGGGGTAAAGAAGAGGCATAAAACCAGGCTTTTTTTTTTTGCTGCACTTTTTTGGACAGTAATATTATTCAATAGACCTTCCATTGATGTTATGGAGAAGAAACTTAATAGGAAAGCAAGTGAGATTTGTTTGTATTATTGGTTTCAATAAATTCAAACTTTTAAACATTTATTTGCTAGTTTCCACCATTTTTTTAAAAAAAATACACCCTTGATAAAAAATTTTAGTCTTTAAAGTGTCACAAGACTCTTTCTTACTAGCTTTGATTAGCGTGTGTCCTTAATTGTGGAAGAGAAAATGTTGTAGTAGAGAATGGAGACTAAATTAGTCCACTTTTATTTACCAGTTGCCTTCACCATATCCTTGAAAAATATATCCATCAACTTCCAGGCCTAGCTTTTTATACATTCTGAAGAATCATGGAATATTTATCATATAGTAATGACAAGAAATGAAAATCTTTTCTTCTATTTCATTCTCTCCAACTGCTTTCACCTGTTTAAAAATCGTTTATCATCAGACTCATTTTTCTGATCAGAACAATGGGATTTTTAGATAAATTTTTAAGGCAACAGACTGAACTTTTATAGTACCAACATTATAATTCCTCCTTAAACTATAGAAACTGTTTTCATGTCTGAAGTTATTATAATTATTAGATTATATAATCACAATTATTAGATCATATAATCACAAAACCATATTTAAGAAACGTATTGAGCTGGGTTTAAAATGTGAAATTAAATTGAATGTTACCATTAACCCTCACCATTGTGAGATTAAACATAAATTCCATTTTAATTTCTCCCCTGTTCACAGATTATGAAGACAAATTCCCATTTTAGGAGTGGAAAGCATCAAAATAATTCACGCTCAAATGTTATTATTTGAACACTGCTTTTCTCTTTAGCAAAAAGGCTATTTTTGATTAGAGGAGTTTACTTTGCAAAACACGCTTAATCGTTCTGCTCCTCTCAGAAAAGGAGACAGAATTGTCTACAAGATCGCCAGATGAATTAGAATATCTACCAGAACCGCGTGGCTATGAATCCTCGTTGGTTTCTGTGTGCCTGGAATAAAGATGTAAAGGAATTCCATCCCCAGCCAAATTTTTGGCCAATTCTGCTTTAAGGTCCTAATTTGGAGGTGGCGTTGGAGAGAGACACACAGAGAGAGGCGACCCTGAGCCTAGAGGACGTTCCGATTGAGTCGCATCCTTGATTCTTTTGTGCCATTCCTCTTTTATTTTGCATGTAGGTTTTGGGCAAGGCCAAAGTCAAGCTAAGCACGAGGGAATGCTGGAAGCAGGGAGAGAGAGCGCAGAGCCAAGGGCAGCAATGAAACCTAGAGGCAATTTGCAGAGAAACAAATGGCGCGACCCTCTTGGCAGACGGGGGGGGGGGGAGGATTCGCTTTTGGCAGTGTGTGTGGTGGTGGTGGTTGGTTGTTGTTCAATGGAAGACACGCCACATACAGACACAACACAGCAGCCAGGGATCTTTGAGTCTCCTCCTGACAAAACAAAGGGACGAGAACCGGCTGCACTTGGACTCGAAGGAAAAGGCCTAGTTTTGGGAACAGACGCCAAAAGCAGCAGTGGAAAAGAGGTTCGTAGTTCACAAGGGGACAAAGACCCCTTCAACGGGTCCCATTAGGCAAAGGGCCTTTATCTGCCCTCCCCACCACCACCACCACCACCACCACCACCTTGCATCCTGTGCAGATCCGATCCCCAGCCTCGCAAAATGTATTCGTGAGTTCCATGGATGCCACGAAGCTTCAGCGAGACAGCATTTGTGTCGGCAGATAATATTCGAGGGATCTGGGCTGGCTCACTGCAGCCGAATCCCACGCGTGTTTCTCATTCGAAGGGGCTTCTTGCTTCTGAGCAAACAAACCTACGCTGGGATCCTGGGAGCTTCTGCTTGAGTGCTGGGAGAAACACAGGCGTGTTCGCCATCTGCCGCCCTAGCCCTCCCCAACCTATCGCCCTCCAGATGTGTCAGACTGCAACTTCCATTATCCTCAGCCAGCATGGGGATTGTAGTCCAATACATCTGAAGGGTCTCTACTGAAGTTCTACCTTCCACTCCAGGAGAAGGAGTGGAAGTTTAACCTTCAATGGCGAGTGACGGTAGAAAAGCCTTCCCCCACCCCCCTCTCTTGTTTTAAGTCACAACCAGGGCTCTGCTAGAAGGGAGATTCGCTGGAGCAATTGAAAACCAATCTCAGAGGTCCGTTGCTCATATTCAAGGCGCAGGCAAGGCGTGGAAAACTCTTGGATGCTGTTGCGAAGTAATGGAAGCAGATTAAAGCCAAACCTTGACTGAAAGGTCACCTGCCTTTGTTGCAATGAGGGCAGATTTTTAAAAGACGAAGAAATATTATTATTATTATTATTATTATTATTATTATTATTATTATTATTATTATTATTATTAAAAATATTTGTGCTTTTTTTAAAAAGAAGTTTGGTCGTTTCTTTTTTTGCTAAGGGTAGCAGTGTTAGTCTATTGCAGCAAAACAACAACAACAACACAGTCGTATGGAACCTTAACATCAAATACATTGATTTTAGCACAATCTTTCATGGACTACAGTCCGCTACATCACATGACTCTGATGAAGTGGACTATATAGATTATGTTGTTGTTAATTACCTCTTTCTCTCTCTCACACACACACACCTGCAAACCACCTGGATTAAGTGACAATGGCACTATTTTAGGGCATCTCCTATCAAACCCGTGTCACACAGTGGCCCTGTTCAGAAGACACCTTAAACCTTTCTGCCTTATTCACTGTGGTTAAAGCCGTGGTTTAAGGTGTCTTCTGAACAGGGCCAACATGATCCTTTGGCAAAAGGGGTATTTCTAGGCAGTTGGAGGCAGCAGATTTGAGCTCTGCGCCTTTGCTCTCCCAGACCAAAGATAGAATCCGGAGGTAAATCCATGTCTACTCAGAAGTCAGCACCACAGAGTTCAATGGCGCTTACTCCAAAGTAGGTGTGCATAGGATTGCAGCAGCCTCATTTCTCTTATTTTCCTACTCCTTTCAGCTAAGGAGGAAGAGTTTTGCCCGTTTACAAAGCCCCAAATGGTTTATGAGGGAGATCTGATCGTTTGGACTGGAGCCCTTTCAAAACTGCCCCACCCACCAGGTCCTGCCTTGCGCTTTCTCCCGGAATCGTTTTTTGTTGTTGCTGCTCCTCTGCAGTCCAGAGGTAGGTAACAACTCCAGAGGCAAGTTCATGATTAACAGGAAGGAAGACACCCCCCCCGCAAACCTCGACCCCCACCCCACCTCGGCGGTGTCTCTTAGTAGAGGGAGAGCGCCTGCTCGCGCAAGAGCGCCCGTTTCTTTTTCATCCGTCGGTTCTGGAACCAAATCTTCACTTGCTGGTCGCTGAGATTCAGTCTGTTGGACAGCTCTTTCCTCTTCTGTCGATTAATAAACTCGTTGAGGAGGAATTCGCTCTCCAGTTCGGTGATCTGTTGTTTTGTGTAAGGTTTCCGCTTCTTTCTCGACCTCCCTTGCGTAGGGCACCAAGGCAAACCTGCAACACACACACACACACACACACAAGGCGAGAGGGTTGTTCGGCTTTGAATCGAGTCGGCCTTCCAGGAGCCAGGCACTAGCCCAGGAGGAGCCGCTTTGGGCCAGGAGGTGGGGTTGGGGTGGGGGGAGGGACAGCCTCCTTGGGGAAAGCGGGTTCGGAAGAAGATCAAAGCGGGTGACCCAATTTGGCCCGGTGCAGCGATTGGCTGCGACACTGAATGCGCTTCTTTCGGGGGCAGATCCTACTGAACTCAGCAGGACTTTCTCCCGAGTAAACATATACAGGGATCCAATCGTGGTTCTGCGGTCTCAACCTGTATGTCTTTAGAACAGCTCCCGCCACCCTGGTGCCTTGCCAGGCCTTTTGGGCTACAACACCCACCAGCACCAGCCAGCACGGCCAAGGATCGGGAATGATGGGAGTTGTCGTGCGAAACATCTGGAGGGCACCAGGTTGGGGAAAGCTGCCTTCGAAGCCCGTCGCCATGAACTGAGGGGGACACGCCGGCCAGCCTGAACGCGCTTTACTCGGAAGTAAGCCCCGCTGAGCGTGTCCTGGGGCTGACTGCCTGGTGATCCTGCAGCCTGGATCCCCGTGGAAACGGCTGTGGGGGCGGGGGCCGGTGTCATCCTGGCCTCGTCAGAAGCCGGGGCTTGGGATTGATTGGCTCGGGGGCTGACATAGATTTAAGGCATACCGTCCTGCAGGGAAGCTCTGAGGCTGAGCTGGGCTGCTGCTGCCGGCGGCGGCAGTGTCAGGTTCAAGTTGACGGCGAGCTTCAGGTCCTCCTTAAAGCTCGGGGCACAGCCCGGATCCGCGTCCAGGAGAGGCGCCGAGGGCGCGCCTGGCAAACGCCTCCGGGGCTCGTACTTGAGCGCTTTGGCTTGAGGCAGCAGCAGCATCGACGGCGGCGTCATCCGGCCGGGCTCGTTGGCCAAGGCGGCTTCCCGGCTGCCGGGCTGCTGTTGCTGCCGCCGCAGCCCCCTCTGGTCGGGCTTGGGAGCGGCTTCGTGGGCGTAGTACTTGGGGTGGCCGTCGAAGGGCCCTTTGCTGCTGGGGAGGGAGGCCGCCGCCGCCGCTGCCGCCGCCGTGAGGTAAGGCGGAGGCTGCGAGGGGCTGCTGAATGCCGGGCCGGCCGGCGGCTGAGCCGGGCACGACGTGGCGCAAGGCCAGGCCAGGGAGTTCCTCGGGTAGGCGAGGCCGGGCAAAGAGGCCGCCAGCTGAGGGGCCCCATTCGCCCGCAGGGTGGGGAAATAGAAGGAGTCCGCCGCTGCTGCCGCCGCCGCCGCCGCCGCCGAGGGCAAGTTCAAGAGGGACCCCACGTAACCGGGCCGGCAGAGACTCCGCTCGCCCATCTCCAAGGCAGCGGATTCACGTCGGTCTTGCATTAGAACCGGGGATCGAGCCCAAGCGCCTGAGATGCCCGGACGAGGCCGGCTCCTTCGCCCGCCGACGCCTGTTCTTCAAAGCCCAGCATATCCTGCATCGCCGCCAGCAGCCAAGGTAGCAGGAGAACTTCACGAAATCCGGAGAGAGGCCCGAGGCATGCAGCAGAAGGAGGAGGAAGAAGAGGAGGAGGAGGAGGAGGAAGAGGAAGGTGGGGGGAGGTGGGGGGTGGAAGAGGAAAGGATAGTCTCCAGTCATGGAACACCGAGGGCAACTGGACGGGGAATGCCCTGGTGGCAACGTTTTAGAAGACCCCCCCTCCACTTCCCCCCCTTTTCAAGACTTCAACCTGCAGAGCCGCTTCCTGCTCCCTCCCTTGTCAGTCTCGATTAAGATTGGTTCTGAATTTCTGCTTCCATCATGGCTTCCCTCTTGATGCCTAACACTTCCATGAGTTAGTTAAGTCTTTCTGATCTGCAAGCCTTTAGAGATAGAAAGAGCTGTATAAAAAGGGAGCTTTGGCTACTGGGAGGTATAAAAAGGTGTATGTGTTTGACTGACTGGCTGCGTGTCTATGTCCTCCCCTGGTATACAAGCTCACACGCTCGTATATACCCAGAGCAATGATAATACGAACATTGTATAAAATGGGTGCCAATAACATACACAGAAATGGGCAAGGCCATCGCTGTATGATTTGTGCTCAAAACTCTATTTGAGATGTGCATAAGCAGAATTCTGCATCTTTATTTAGTGTGAGTTTGCCATAAGTGAAATTCTGCATCTCTATTTATTGTGAATTGTACACTAAGTGGAACTCTGGATCTCTTTTTATTGTGAGTTTGCAGTAAGTGAAATTCTGCATCTCCATTTGTCCCTGAAGGTGCACTAAGCAAAATTAATGGGGGTCCGAATCAATGAGGGTTTTGAACTTGACTCAAATGTCCTGGTGTAAACATAAATGTGCAGTGCGATCTTATGCATGTTTTCTCAAAAGTAAGACGTTGTGTCTTGAATGAGGCTCGCTCCCAGAGGAATTGCAGGCACTACCCGGCCAGACAAATGCGATCGCAACAGTCCTTATGTGGCAGAGACTGCATGTGAATGAACCATTTTTATAGTTTGCATATCTTACGATTTATGTATTACATATATCACAAGTGTATAATACATATAAATCCATGCTACCTGTATTCTGCATACATGCATATGCAACATCTAGCTCTCTGTCCGTCTAAAGAAAATCACCCCATTCCGAACTCATTAGGAGGAAATAAGTCCTACTTATTTGAGTGAAACTTATTCCTGCATCCTTAGGAACAAGGTAGACGGAAATTACAAATCCTAACCGTTATACTTTGGCTACAATCCCTTTATACCCCCGTTTTATCTAGGAGTAAGCCCCATTGAACTTAATGGGGTTCACTGGAGATACATATAGCATTGCACCGTAGGATGGAGATTCCTCCCTACTTAAAATGGCAACTTTTCACCTCTTTGTATTAGGATTTCCATTAAAAGTGGTGTATGGTCATTTCCCTGTCTCATTGGGCATCATTCGTTAGAATAAGCTGGATGTGCTTTGTTTTAATTTTTAAAATATCCTTCCAAATCTGCCTTTAAAAAATCACAATTCCCAGAAAGTCATTATACTGAAACACAGACCCAGGGCCATCAGCACAACGTACTTAGCTCTCTTGGGGCTTTAGTTGGAAGCCTCCCCTACCCCTCCTGGGTTTCCGTTGCGATTGACTTGCAGACGAGAAAGCAGCGTATCTGTAGCTACACAGAAGTAAATCCCCTGGTTTTCACTGGGGTTTGCACCCTGGTAAGTGTGTGCCCAAGATTGCAGCCGTAGTTTCTAAAAGACTACAGCAGTAGAGGGGCGATTTCGGTCAAGACCGGGGCCTGCTTGTTCAGAAAGCGACTTACTGCTAGTAACGAGGAAAAGGTTAAATGGTTTGGCAAATAGAGGACGGATAACAACGGCTATCGCGAGCCTTCAGTAATGACCCCCCCCTAAATGATTATACTAATTTCCATGGCAATTCTACCCCCACCCTCCACCCTCAAGAATTGGGAAAGTCTGTCTGTTCAGCGGGGAAATGGGAAAGACCTTTGGGCTGATTTCCCTTTGCGGACAAAGCCAATAAAAATGGTGGGGGGGGGGGAGAGAGGGAGAGAGAGAAAGAGAGACAGACTTTCTTGCCAAAGCCTTGAAAAAGGCAGCAAATCTCTGTCTGCTCCTTCATACCCACCCACAACCGAAGTAAATTGATTAAGGCCCCAATCCTATGCATTCTTACCTGGAAGTAAGATACATTGAACTCAATGGGGCTTACTTCTGAGTAGACACGTGTAAGGACTGCGCTGCTAATGACTCTATGGACTGTACCCAAGTTTGCGCCAGACGGACGATTGTACTCAGGCCATGCCAGCGCCTTATTAATTAGTCCTTTTAAGCAGAGACCATCACAATACAAGGGATCTTAGCAATATTAATATGATTAATAATACATTTTTTAAAAAAAATAAGAAAGGGAAGCGTTTTCGTGTGACCGGCTCCTTAACACAAAGCAGGTTTGCTTTGGACAGCTTCTTAAATTCCACTTGCAACCACCTTTGCCAGGAGACTCTTCGGGTTAAAATTTCAGCATGGTGAACTCTGGGACGAGAAGACTGGCCTCGGAAGTCCTGAATGCCACTGGCAAGGACAAGAGAGCCCACCTTGCCGCCGGCGGGACAGTCATCCTATGCCACTCAACTCAAAGGGACTCTAGAAAAGAAGGCCCCAGCACTTCGGGTTTCACGGGGTCTGTTCGGTGCGCTGTGTGGATCCATTCGAAACCGAGATCCTTGCGACGGGAGGATGGGGGAGCCAGGGTCTCCTGATGCTGCGGGCAGACTCAACACGTTTCGGGCCTTATTGGTTGCCTTGGTGTTTGGGGAGGTTTCTCCTTTCCTTTTCTTTAGCGCATGAAGGCAGGAGGGCCCCGTTCGGCACCACAATGGCTTGGGCTAGCCCCTGCGCAAGGTTTAACATTGGCTTCAAAATCCTTTCGGCAGGCCAGTGAATGTGGTTGCCACGGAACCGGCGTTTCGACTAAACCCACCCGGATTGTTTCGGATTGTCTGAAGCCATCCCGGCGCCAGGGCCACGGCTTTCAAACGTTCAGCACAGCCGCAGCGCGCCGGGCCTCGCATATTTACTCAGAAGTAAATCCCGCGGCCTTCCACCGCGCCCGCCCTCCACCCTCCCGCTCCCTTCCAGGCCGAGGCAGGGAGCGCCTCCGTCGGTTCTTCCTGGCGACGTTCGGAATGGCCTAATAGGGTGAGCGTAGAAGATACAATTCTCCTCGTTCCTCGTTGTTCTCAAGCTTGGGTTTTTATCTTGGCGATCAGAGAGGCGCGCGGGCCCTTGTCTCTTAACTTTAATGGCAAAGTTTCCCGATCCTGTCCCGCCAACCCACCCCCCTGTTCCTGCAAGGAACCACAAAACAACACCAAAGGGGGGGGAAACCCCCCCCACTCCCACCCACCCCCACATCTCTTGGCTTTGAAAGAAATCTTTAAATCATTATTCTCCACATGATCCTGGAAGACCACACAGGCACCGCCGGAGGATATTGCTCACCACTCGGTTTCATTATTATTGTTTGACTTATGTCTACCAATTGAGCGCCTCTTATTAACTCGGGCCTTCGCCTTTGCTGCAGCAGGTTTCACCGAGTAGTCAGGAGAAGTTCCTGACCCTGGTTTCCACAAAGTCCAGGCATGAATGTGATGCCGTTGAAAAGAAATGGTTCCGTGCCAGATCACATCTTCCGCTCCTCGATAGGGATCTACCCGAGAGCTTTAGAACGTCAGTATTTTGCATGCATTGCACACCTTAAGCACTGGGACATACTGCAAAGGATGAGCACAGTCACAGCCCAATTCCATGCACAAAACGTGGTGGTCTTGGCCTACTGTGCCACGCACATTTACACAGGAGTAACCAGGGCGACTTGCCTCTGAGTAGACAGGTATAGGTATGTACTGCAAAGGTCGTTCAGGTCAGTGCCGCTTCCTGCCAAAGGCTGTTTGGCGTTCATAGCTTTATGGATCCCTGCAATGCATTTACGATGCGTTCCCAACAATAAGAGGCCCGTGTTGCTTATCTATGAGATTAGGATTCACAAGGATACATGAGTGTGCACACACCCGTCTTATGCTTCCACAGTACACCCTTGCTTAAAGCATAAACTTCCAGCTAATCAAATTTAAGAACAGTCACCCAACATTACAGCCTATGCCTTTGTTGCAGAGTTGGGAACAAGATTTAAGTATAGTTGAGCACTTTCCTACAAATTCTCATTAATGGGATACAGCGATAGTTGAGAGTTGAGAGACTTAAGAGTTCTTACTGATGAGATTTAAGAGTGCTGCTTAACTTTTAGTTGGATGCTCCCCCTGGCATTTATATCAAACGATACTGATGAAGCCTTTCACGAGGGAACTCTAATTTAGAACCAATTGCTTCCACCAAGCTTGAGAACTTGGAGAGCAGGAAAATGTACTGTACTGGAGTACTAAACATACTCTCGCAGAATTCTGGATCACATGTTGAATCAGACCAAAGGCCTTCCTAGCCCAGCATTCTGTTCACATGGCGGCCAACCAGCTGTCTCTGGGAAGCCCATGGTAGGACATGAGCTCAATATCAGCCTCCCCGCTAGTGTTCCACAGTAACTGGTATTACTCCCAGGTATGTGTGCATAGGATTGCAGTCTCTCTCTCTCTCTCTCTCTCTCTCTCTCTCTCTCTCACACACACACACACACACACACACACACACACACACACACACTTGCAGACAGGGGTGGGGAGGAAGGAAAGAGAAAAATTAGATGGTGGGCTGGGGGTGGGGCTGCGAGTGGCGGGTTACCCCAGTAGTGTGTGTACAAATAGATCCTCCCATAGACAGATGAAAATTGGGTAGTTCCAGTTCTGCCTGATGAAGAGTCCTGTATGACAAGTAGGTTTGCATAGCCCAACAGAGGTTCTTATAGCAAACTATAACACCTTTTCTAAATCAGTAGCTCCGATCCCAATGACATCTACCAGGAAATAAATCACATTGCTTTTTATGTCACTGACTACCAAATCATAGGGCATTGAATTATAGATGCTCCGTGCAATCCAGCGCATATTTTCTGAGAAATGAATCCCCTGACTTTGGAGGGCCTTATTCCCTAGGATTTCAACCTTAGGCTGCAGTTGGACACATATACTTGAGAGTCCATCTCATTCAATAGGGTTTAGATCCTAGTATTCACTTTTAGGCTCCATCTATCAATCCTGAGGTATGGTCTCAGAAAAGTTTGTGTGAAAATATTTCCCAATGCTATCAGTACACTTTGGTTCCAAAGCCATTAGTTAGGTTCCAAGTTCAGTGGGTCAGATACAGGGTGCTTAAGACTCAGGAGGAGAGAAGGTGAGCTCTTTTCTTTTCTTGCGTGTGTGTGTGTGTGTGTGTGTGTGTGTGTGTGTGTGTGCCATACACACAGGTAGCTGAGCTTTGGCTTTTGGGTGGTATCAAAATACAATAAATAAATAAATAAATTCAGTGCTCAATGGACTCAGCTCCCAGGACAAGTGACTCACTCTTCTAATGATTTGTTATGGGTCAACAGAAGTTTCAATAAACTTTTACTTAAGCCACTCAGAATAATAATAAAAAGGAAGAAAGAATTGACCATGTAGTCCTATAATATCTACTCAGAAGTAAGCCTCACAGTGTTCAATGGGACTTACTGTTGGGACTCTTTATTGGGTTGCTGGCTAAAGAGTTTATTGATTCGCTTTTGGACCATCTACATTAGTGAAACATTAAGTATAGTTGTAAATAGCAGCAAAACATCCAAAACCAGATAGGAGAATTAGGCAGGAACCCCCAAGGTAAACACCATGCATGTAAAGGAGTCCAGTTTACTTTCTAATGAAAACAAAACTGCTTAAGATCACAGCCGGATCATGTTTAACCATCTCAATCCTCTCAAGCACGGTTGCCTAAAAGCTTCGGTTGTCTCAGCTGGGCTTTCTTTAGATTAAAGATTCTCATAATTGGGTGTTAAGAGTGTTTATTAATATTGTCTTTTAGAATATGATTCCAAGAGGAAACCGAGAGCGAACATTCCAAAGGAGTAGATCTTTACCCTTTCCCCCTTTCACTTTACTGGCATAACCTTTCAATTATAAGATGAAAGTTGTTCATTAACTGAGTACAATATCTGGAATGTTGCGACAGGGATTCCTCTCCACGGTTCCAAGCTCTATGACGCGGTTTCTCCAGCAGGTGGCAGTATTGCTCTACACATTGCGCAGCCTCGCAGAGCGGCTGCTGGAAGAAACCAAGAGCGACCTTGGAACTGCGATGGCCGCCTTTGTATAATCGCCGTCCCAGCGTATTATCCCCGAGCCGTTGATAACTACCAAGCATTTTAAGGCGCTTTTTCGGTGTGATGAGGTGCTAACGACCCGCGCACTTAACACAAAACGCCATCTCCCCGAAGAATAAGACCTGGGCCAGCTTTCAAGGACCAGGAAATGGTGCCAATGTGGTCAAAGAACCGCAAGAAGATGGTGGACTTCCGCGATGCCCTATTCGCGTTGGTCCCAATGGTTTCGCTTTTACACTGTAGGGCTTAGTTTGATCATATTCCAGCCGAAGGAATTGCCGTGGAGAGAGCGTATTATGGGCTGTAGTTTCACGTCTCTCTGTAGCTGCAGCACCGTCTCCTGGGAATGGGTCCTTGGCTTTCTACTAGCGTTCATATATGGGCTCGATTTAACCCCGTTAGCGATGCGGGGGGACCCCCTCCTCCTCCCTCGGTTTTTGTAATTAAATCTGGCGTTTTCTGCAGTCTGGGTTCATTTACGAGGAAAGACGACTAGGGTGCGCGAACCTCTTCGAGGATGTTGATTCAACAGCCAGTTTGCAGCTTAAGGCAAAGGTTGTTGCCTTCTGCTTACTCTGGAGTCGTCCCGGGGACTTCTGCAGGATGATTCTGGAGGAAGTGATTTTAGGGCCGCAGCGATCCGTTCCTATTTCAGTCAGAGCCGTACCCCACCCGCAACCCCGTAGCTGAGGGGAAAGTCCGTTTAGCCCCCACCCCCCCCGCGCAGACTTATGTGAAAGTAAATTCCCTGGACTTCTGTGACGCTTCCTTCCAAGTAATTGTGAGTAGGATCTAGATGGAGGAAGGAAAACTGACGAGACGAACAAATGATTTCTAGATAAAATAAAATGAAAAATGAGAGCGAGATAGCAATAAAACTAAATCTACATGAGCTTTTTTTTTAATGACAATGTTAGAAAGATTTGTTTCGTTAAAAGTTGGCTGTTTAGAATGTAAAAAAGCGTGTCTGTGTTAAAGAACAGCGAAAGAAATTCCTCTGCCATGTTTTTACTTTCACTACGAATGCTTACCCCTCACCACGTCCACTACTACTTGATATGGACACGATCCATCTAAAGACCTCCCGAGTTGTCTTTAAAGTGCTTAATTTAGGCTGTATCTGATTTATATTACTTTTTACTGTTGTAACCTTTGGTATAATATATATATATTTGTGTGTATGTGTTTATAATAAAGTTTAATGAACCATACTTATGCTATTTATATTCATCATCCCTGGGTGCATTTTTTTCTTTGGATATTTCAGGAAAAATATATCTCATATCAGGCGAAGTTATATGTTTTCAATAATTATTATACATTTTTCTATACACTTCCCTGGCCAAAATATTGGACGAGAGATTGCATTAATTCCATCAGACCTTCAGGAAGTGCAGCAAACATTCAGAGCTGCAGGGGAGGAAAGAATGAGAGAGGAAAATGCCTATTGTGGATTTTCAAAAAGATCTTGGGAGCCCTCGAACA
This sequence comes from Elgaria multicarinata webbii, assembly GCF_023053635.1. NCBI lineage: Eukaryota > Metazoa > Chordata > Lepidosauria > Squamata > Anguidae > Elgaria > Elgaria multicarinata. The sequence goes on from NC_086172.1 coordinate 40,398,287, forward strand.
ACTGAAAAATGTAATGGATTGAAATTCAGGAATAAGGCACTTGAAATGTAGTACTTGCATTTCACATCCTTATATGAACTGAGTCATCTAAATTTCAACATACATGCAAGGCTGAAAGAAAAATCCTTCTCACCTTCTTCTCTCAAAATAGATTTCTCTTGTCTCTAAGCAGGACTCTTAGGGAGCTTTTTAATTAGTGTATACATTACTTTTTATGCCTTTAAAGGGCGTCCTACAATCGAAAGCAGCATTCAAACAAACAAGCAAGCAATCAGATGGCTCTTACATATACAGAACTTTACAAGCCCTTTAATTCCACACTTGTCTTTGAAAATAAATGCTTTATTCAGAATTGTTTAGAAGTAATAGGGCCGAGGTGCGTGTAGGTAGGAATTGTTAACACCTTGTAAGATCAAGCTTTTCGACAGAGATGAAAGTGAAAAAAAGAAAAGTTAACAGTTAAACAAGAATTCGCAGGCCAGGATGAGAAGCTATTTTATAGAAAAATAATGAATAAGTCCAAGTTGAGTACTTTTGTCCCATTGACTTCAAGGGCAGAGCTTGTCACTTATACCTCGGCTCAATGGGGTTTACTCACAAAAGGAAATGTGCAAAGAATGGTAGTCTTAAACACACGCTTATGTCTCGCCTATTTGAATCAGTTGCATCTGCTTTTGCTGGATCAGGCCCTGTGTGTTTTCTTCAGCAGAACTGGCGGTCAATGGACAATATGATAATGTGCAAAAGCGCCAAGGGAGTTTTTATGCATCTGAGAATCAGGACAAAATGCTGCATGCAACTTTCCCCTTTGAAGCAATGGCCAGAGAAGGTGCGAGCAAAAGAACTAGTTATGATTCAAATTGAATTTCACAAAAGACAGTTTGCTTCTCACTAAGGGAGGGCTCTCTCCGCACCCTCCAACATGCCATTATAAAGGTGTTAGGCTTACTTGGGAACACAGTGGGACATTCTTTTCAAATAAACATGTATAAGATTGTATACACGTCTATGCAGAAGTAAACCCCATTGAAGTAAATGGGCCTTACACACAGGTAAATGTGCATAGGATTGTAGCCTTATATCACAGTCGTATACATGTTTATTCAGAAGTAACTTCCATTGAGTTCAATAGGGATTGCTCCCAGAAAGTGGATATAGAATTGCAGCTTTAAGGTAGGATCCAATGTTAGTCCAACACATTGAAAGAATGGGATTTAAGTCAGTCATGACTAATTTATGGCCCATTCATTTCAATGGGGCTGTTATTAATTTAAGTCCCATTTATTTCAATGGCTCTACCCTACATAGAACTACTGTGTTTAGACTTTATAATGCCAGAGGATGTTTTGTTGAATCAAAGCCAGGTTGATACCTACCTGGAATAGATCTGTTGCCGTTGTCTTCAATGGCCCAAGGATGTTTCACCTCTTGCTCAATAACATGTACACTAAAATTCTAGAAGGAAGTGGAAATAAAACACCAAACTCTTGGGACTAATTAAAGTAGGACTTTTCTTTTTCTTTTTTAGGCATTTATTGCTTCTTTCGCTAACACCCGTTTCATTTAGTAACAAAAGCTATCAACCATGTTCACACCTTGGGGCAGAAGTGTCTTCTGTCCCACCACCACCACCTCTACCACACCCCCAGTACCAGGAAGGGTTAATGAAGGCATCTGTGATCGTGGTGGAGACAAAGGAATTAACAGGGCGTCCAATACTTATATAAAAATACACATCGATTTATACACAGCTTTATACAACTAAACATATAGGCACAGTTGGCTTTAAACCCCTTCAACTCTCCAGGCCGCTGTGGTTCTTCTTACCAGGTTGCTGGTTCGCTTAGCGTGAGGTGCCCCAGCTCTCACCACAGCAGTAATGAAAAAGAGCTTGTGAATGCACCAAAGTGTGAAGCTAATGTTGTCTAGTGTGTGGGGTAAAACAGCCAACAAACAAACAAACAAAATCCTCCCCTCTCACTACAAAAACAAAAACCTGGAGCAACGATCCAGCCAACATTGAAGCCCTTGTAAACCCTTTCCCCCATCCATTCCTATATAGAGACCTGCACGCTCCTAACTCCAATCCAGTGCACACCTATTGGGGGTAAGTCACACCTTACTCAGCAGAATCTATTTGTCAATAAACATACATAGGATTCGGGCAACACAGAGTTAACTTTTGGCCACATTGTCCCTTTAAATATCTACTGCAGAGAAATGATTCTCCTAAACTGTGCATGAAACAGGAGATTATTAGAATCAGCAAAAGGAGGAATGCAGGCAGCCCAATTCCAATCTGAAATCTCATTAATAATGAAATTAAAATGAAATAAAATTGAAATTACTTATAAGCAGAAAACCGCCAACTCCAAATAGGTTTACCTAGGGGTAAGTTGTATTGCAACAGAGCTTGCTTCTAATAGTGCAATCCTGTGTATGTCTACACAGAAGTATGTCTCATTCAGTTCAATGGGATTTACTCCCAAATAAATCTGTAGAAGAGTCCTGTGGCAATCCTATACTTACCTGGGAATGAGCCCTAGTGAACGCAGCAGGATTTACTTCTGAATAGACATATATGGGATTGCCCTGTAAGTGACTTTGTTTAAATGGAAAAGGGCAGGCCTCCAAAACTGGAACCACTAGCTCAAAATGAATCTAAGTGGAATCAGGTTTGGAGGAGGGTGCTGGAGAAGTGAAGTCATTTTTAAAGTATTTCACTTTACAGCAAAACTTTCTGAGTAAAGAGGTCAGTTGCAAACCTCAACTTCATTTACCTGGGCAATGATGTCATCATGACATTGTACAAAATTATTGTCTTCGGATCCTTTATCAAATGCAGCAGTTTGTTGATAGGAATGTGTGTGTGTGTGTGTGTTTGTGTAAAATCCTCAGCCCATTTTAGCACCTTTATTCTTAGTATAGTTTATAGTTTTAAGAAGTTCATGACTACTAACAACTCCACAGTATATAGGCCTGGTGTGGGGAAAACAGAACCTACAAAAATACAAGGAAAGAGGAAATTCTTTTAAAAAAGAAGAAAGGAAGTTAAAACCTGCAGCATTCCATTAAATCCGGGAAGAAATGGGGGAACCTTTGCTAGAAGCGCTTCACAAATTTTCGCCCCTTACTAAAAAAAAAAAAGCGAGGGGAAAAATATTAAATATATTTCAAGTCTTTCCAAAAGTCTTTCGAGCCCATAGTGGATTGCTTGCCATGAATAACCCAACGGATATGGGCCAGATCAGGAGACATTGTCCTTCAGCTTGGAGACTATTTTCTTGTCTTTGACTCTGCGGTTCTGAAACCAAATCGTGACTTGTCTCTCAGAGAGGTTAGTGGCTGCAGATATCCTTCTCCGCTTGTCCTTGTTTATGAATTTGTTAAGGGCATATTCACTCTCCAGTTCCTTCAGCTGCAGTTTGGTGTAAGGCACTCGCTTTTTTCTCCCACGCCGGTAGACGCACATGTCCGGCTGGTTAGTGCAACTTCCCCTACAGCAAAAGACAGGAGGTGGCAAATTAACATTGGAGGACAAGGGTCTTTTTCAACCTTAGCGAATGGCCTCTTGAAATAAGCAGCATCAGTTCGGGGCTATGTATTTATTTATTTATTATATTTCTATACCGCCCAATAGGTAAAGCTCTTTGGGTGGTTTTAAAAACAAAAACAAACAAACGGTAAAACAATAATCATAATAACCACAATAATAACAATGCCGTCTCCTTTGCATATTGTTTGAAAGAAAGGTTGCAATCCTATATACACTTACCTGGGAGTAAGTCCCATTGAATTCAATGGGGCTTACTTCTGAGTAGACGCGCATAGGCTTGCAGTGTAAATGAATGAAATGAATGCAGATGCTGCATCTTCTGAGCTACACTTTTAGTCACCTCTATGGGAGTCCGCCTAGGGTGATTTTCATGTGGTTTGGGATAGGAGCGAGGGGACACGCTGCCCTCTGGGGTGGCGCGAACGCTCGGGGGCCAGTTTGCAACAGCAAATAAAAATAAAACGATCACAACAAGCCCCGGAGAGGCCTCCCTTCATTAAAGCAGGCAACCTGATCCTCAGCTCCTTTCCTCTGAAGTTTACGTTCTTCCAATTGCTTGCAACAGACGTGAGTTGAAAGGAAAGAAGGCAGCCGTGGTCGTGGTTGGGATATTTTCTTGGGAGTAAGCCGCCGCCTCCTTCAAACAACTCCAGAGGAAATAGGATCTGGCTGCGGAGCTGAGGTCCTGGCCAACTCTGCTCAGAAATACTGTGCCTGTGTTTGAGTGGAACTTACTCGCGAGTAAAGGAGTCTAGGACCTTTCTGGGAAGCTCATATCAAAGCAATGCTGACTGGACGCCTTTGCAGGACTTGAGGGCTAGAATCGGGGCGCTGGTGTTTGAGGAATGCAGCCTAGTTTGGGGTGGGTGGGTGGATTTCTCTCCCTCCCCCAAATTGCGTAGGTTACGTAGAATTAAGTCCCATGGAACTCGATGGAGCCTCTAACAGCCGATGGTCAAGCACACTTGCTAGGAACGAAGACGCACTGAGTTCAGTAGAACTTAGCACTGCTTCAGGGCTGGAGTCCAAGCGGGAACATTAAACACTCTCGCTTGAAAGAAGACTGTTCTTTTACAAGTAAGTGGGGCGGAGTGAAGGGCTGCAGGACGAGAGTGCTGAGGACTAAGAGCACAGATGTGACAGGGAGCATTCAAGGTGCGTTCAAGGTGCAATCTAGGGGGGGACTTCCCCCCCCCCCAGACACACACCCCTTGAGCATTTCAGGGTCTGCAGGTCTTATTCCAAAGCACTGCAAAACATGGCAGCCCGTTCTCCGGGTCCTGGCAGATCTGCGATGTATGGATCTAAGCACTTGGAGGAACTCCCCTCCCCTCCTGTCCCCCTCCCCTCCTTGTGGCTTAGGTGGGCAGCTCCTTCGCCCAGATGTTCGCTTCCTGTCCAGTTGACCTTCTCCTCCTCCTCCTCCTCCTCCTCCTCTCTTTCCTGTGGCGATCACCACCTGGCCGGTTGCGTACCTGGGAAGGACGACTTCCAAAAGTGGGAGCCCTGGGCCTGGTCTTTGGCGCAGTACACCTGGCTGTTCCAGCCATTGGCCAGCGTCCACGATTGGTAGCCCTCCATGGAGATGTAGGTTTCGTGCCGGGGCTCGCCCGCCGCCGCCGCCGCCGCCGAGCCGAAGGTGGACACCACGTCCAGGTAGCCGGCGGGGCACGTGCTGGTAAGGGCCGGCGGCGTAGCCCTGGTAGAAGGAGACCTCCTTGGCCCGCGAGGAGACGTCGCTGCCCGAGGGCACGCTGGTGCTGGCCAGGCTGGCCCACGTCCATGTACTTCTCCACGGGGAAGGCGGCGTGAGGGGAGGCCTTGAGTGCCGCGTTCTGCTGCAAGCCCCACGCCGTGCGCCATGCGACAGCTGTAGTAGCCGTTGCCGAAGGGGGTGGTAGCCCGGGGTGGTAGCCCAGCGCGGGCGGCCGCGGGCGGCGGCCGCAGTGGCCGAGGGGGGGCGCCGTCGGGGGGCCGCCTCCGCCGCTGGAGCAGTCCTTGGAGGGGGCCGCCTCGGACGACGACGACGAAGAGCGAGCCCCCCCTGCCGCCGAGGAGCCCGAGCGCTCGTAGGAGAAGCCCGAGGCGGACGAGCCCGCGGGGCGACCCGACGGCGCCGCCCCGAAGACCGGAGGGGACAGGAAATTCCGGCACTGCCCGCCGCCGCCGCCGCCGCCGCCTCCTCCGGCGTCTCCCCGCAGCGCCTCCATCTCCCAGCCGCCCGCTGCTCGGCTCATGCTTCCCGCGCCAAACAGCCCTGGCGGCGGTGGCGCTGCTGCTGCTGCTGCTGCTGCTGCCGCTGCCGCTGCTGCCGCCTCGCCGCCGCCTCCCCGGCTTGGCCCAGCGGCGGCCCACAGGCGCTCATGGCGTGCAGACTGGAGGGGCGGCGGGCTGAGCGGCGGCCTCCCTCTCCGAACGCTCGGGATGGTTTATAAAAACCAAGGCCACGTTGGGAGGGGGGTGGCGGGGAGGGAGCGGGGTGGGGGTGGGGGGTGGGAGAGGCGCCTGGCTTCGCAGGGAGCCCAGCCGGGGCCCGCATTGGCCGCCGCGGCCCACGTGACCCTGACCCGGCCACCGGGAAACTGAGCCAGAGAGAGAGAGAGAGAGAGAGAGAGACTCTTGCCAGTTTTGCTTCCCTCCCCCCTCTCCATTTCTTAAGTAGCTCTAACAGACTGTTCCGATAGAGATGCACAAGTTTGTCCCCACCGTTAATTACAAGAAAGAGAGAGAGGGAGGAGGGGGGAGGAAATAGGAAGATATAAATTTATACGTCCGAACGCCGTCCCTCTCTGACAACCTCAGATAGAGGGACTGACAAACATTTCCAACCAGATTGCAGGGAGAAATGAAAGAAGCCGACCCCAACATTGCAGTTCTGAAACGTATATGCTCTTTCTCTCTCTCTCTCTCTCTCTCCTCTCTCTCTCTCTCTCTCTCTCTCCTCTCTCTCTCTCTCTCTCTCTCTCTCTCTCTCTCTCTCTCTCTCTCTCTCTCTCTCTCTCTCTCTCTCTCTCTCTCTCTCACACACACACACACACACACACACACACACACACACACACACACACACGATTAACCTTTCAGCCCTGCGCACGACCTCAGAAGAACTCAGACTGAAAGCGGCAAGGCAGGAAAACCTTTTCCCCACACACACACATAACCCCCCCAAAAGTGGGGAAACGAAGACAGCCTATATTGATAAGAGGCGGAAGGAAACTGAGACGGGAAAGAGAACCCTGTAGGATTCTTTGAGCTTCCTCTGGACGTTTTGTTATACTCCTGCTATTCCAGGTGGCTTCTCATCCGGCCACAGAAAGAACTAGTTTCTAGTCGTCCTAGTTTTTTCTTACCGAGCTTGCTCCTATATGGACTGAAACAATTCCGGGTGGCTTTCCAGAGTGCCTGAAGCCTGCCTTCCCCGCATTTAAGTTGTCCATTCTATGATTTGCCCCCATTTATACTCCAATCCTAACCCAGTTTACACAGAAGTAAGACCCCGTGATTTAAATTTATTGTTGCTAATGCTTTATGATTTCACAAATTTCTTTCAAGTCACGGTCCTTAGGGCTAGAGCATAGGCTAAGAATGTGAACAATTGTACATGCGTGAGAAAATGTATCCTCATCTCCATTCACCCGACTCTCTATGCAACGATACTATAATAATTCATGCAGACCCATATAATAGAAGATTGACCTAAGTATTGGCTACCATAGCCGAGATTCACATAACCGCCCTCTCACCAAATAACTTTCTTCGGTTTTCCATTTAAGGTCCCTCTAACGAGCCGGACACTTTGTTCAGCCCTAGTTTACAGACCGATGAATATTCTAGCATGTGGCAAATCTTCATATTGGCACATAGACTTTGATGCTCTTTAGGGATAGTATAACTATAAATCTGTGCCACATTTCAGAGAAAAAAAAGAGAGAGAGAGAGAGAGAGAGAGAGAGAGAGAGAGAGAGAGTTGCTGTTTCAGCTGCAATAAGCGAGACAGGACTTGGTTTAAAAAGGAAAATGTATTACACTTCGATCTTCTAAACTGTATTTCCTCAGAAAGAAAGGCTATAATCTCCCATGAGACTTGTTCCCCAGTCAATATTCATAGGATCTGGCCTCTGGTCCCATTGATTGCTTCAAACTGTAGCTGTGCAATGTGTTGCTTCCTCACGAGTTCAATCCTGGAGTAAGTTCAGTGAACTAAATCATGGAGTAAGTTCAGTCTGGACTGGAACCGGAGTTCATCACCTTAAGTTCATCACCTGGAGTTCATCACTTCTTAAGACCACTTCGTAGGTGGTGAGTTTCCCTGGCATCACTGAGACATACTTGGAAGAAGAGATACTCCAAGGTACTGAAATTCGGAGATGAAGAGAAGTGCCTAGATTCGAAGAAGACTTTTGGTATATTTTCATTGCCCCAGTGTATATACTTTTTTTTCACTTTAGGTACTTAACAGTTGGGCATAAAATGGAAAGAAAGAATTCCCGAATATGGCCAAGTGTATGTGGTGTGTGTGTAAAAATACGCTATTTCTTAACATCTACACAGGCAGCCACATCCTTTAAAAAATCTTTAAAACCACTGCGAAGGTACAGATACGATTCCTCTGCCTCAAACGCGAAAAGAGGCATTGCAAATCCGAGCAGGCAGGCTAACATGCGCGCGAGAGGGTTAGGAAATGAACCTTCGGTTCGATTTCGGGTCCAAATAGAATCCGTACAGATGGTGCTGTGGAACCAAACAAAATTGCAGTCCTGCCTTCTCAGTCCCTTGGTGGGGATGAAACAGTAGCAAAACACGAAAACAAAAACAAAACAGAAAAAAAGGGGGGGTGAGAAAGTAAGTAAGAAAGAAAAAAATAAAGAAAAGAAAAAACCCCACAAAAAAACCCTGCCTCCCGGGTAATAGCTGCTCTTTTCTTAGTGGTTTGTAGTCTTGCTAATAACACTTGGCAGTTTCTTAGAACGGAGTGAAGAATGACAAAGCGGTGCCAATAACGACAGCAGCAAGGGCTGGCAACAAACGCAAGTTCACGTTCATTAGTCTTGATCGCTCACTTAACTTACTACCTATCGCTCCTAATCAACTGAACAGGCCAGTGAGTGAAACTGACAAAGGTCACACAGTTCACTCCTCTTTTAACCCAATTCTTATTTGCTTCCAAGACGTGTAAACCAGTCGGTAATTAGGAAGTGGTTACTAGGAAGAAGGAGAAGGAGAAGGAGAAGGAGAAGGAGAAGGAGAAGGAGAAGGAGAAGAAGAAGGAGAAGAAGAAGAAGAATTTTCTTATTCTTTCGTCTACTGGACTTATTCTTTCTTTTACTCAACTGAATGCCGTCTTTTCTTTTCACTTAATTGATCACCCTTTGGAAATCTTTGATATTCTGAGATCTTCCTGTAATTATACAAATATCTGCATAGAATGCTGTTCCCACACCCAGGCATTCAAGCTGCAACCCTGCAAATGCTTACTTGCATTTACGCTTTATGAGATCAAGGTGTTTGGGGAACTTTCTTCTATTCCTCCCCAAAAGTGTGAGTGAGAAAGATGAATTCGTGTGATGAAGAAGAACCAGACAGAGTTGGGTCTTTTAAAGGACGCGATCCGCTCCCTTGGGAATTCTCCCTCCCACTCCTCCTGAATTCTCCCCCGTGGAAATCAATGGGGCTCTATAGGGCTGAATTGTGGCTAGATCAGGCCTTCTCATTTTGATTTATCCTCTTCAAGGCTTTTATTCTTTTCTCTCCCCCCCCCAATCCCCATTGCAAGTAGCCGAGGATGGCCTGCGAGTTTTCCACCATGTCTTGGAGCCGCCTAACCCTATTGGGCAGTGCTCACCTCACTCGGAGAGGTCTTGAGATCAGCAGTTTTCCTTGAGTAATAACGCGACCAATTTTGTGAGGTGTCTCGAAATGCGGGACTGGCCCTGGGACAGGATACTGCGAATGGGAATCAAAATAATGACCTCACAAGGCAAACCTGCGCTCTAAGGTAGAAAAAACACTCGGCTGCCTTTCATTTTTGCGCGAAAACTGTTGTTCCGTCTCCGTCTGAAGCTTTCCAGATCAACGAGGTCTCGGGGCTGATTCACCAGCAATTGCTATATAGAATGAGGGCAGGTCACGACGACCCTACGGATTGAAACAACCCAAGAAAGGGGCTGAGAATGAGGGAGACATTCCCCGAAAACAAACTTCTCTAAACCAGACTGTCCGCTTTGAGAATGGGGGCGGGGAGGGGCGCACCCTTGCAACCCTTTGATCCACAGCAGCACCTTTCCGAGATTATTTTCCCCTCCTTCCCCCTTGGCATTTAGTCAATGTGTGTACAGCTGACATCATCTCTCCATTACATTTTCCATTTACAAATGGCACGGGCAGCATCAGAATAAACAGTTTTTCAGCTGCATCTGGCCTTGGGTACCCAGGGAACTGAGTGAGAGGGGCTTCCTGCAAAGCTAGGGTGGGGTGGTGGGAGAAAAAGTGGCGACTTGTGTTTCTAGAAGAAATGATCTCATCCCTCCCTCCCCTCCCCGAAATAAGCCCAGCGACCTAACCCAATAGCTATGCAAAATCATTTCCTAATTAAATGCTGTTTCAGTTTTTCTGTAACTCACCCCAACCAAGTTGCTTAGTCTGCCCTGCTTTTATCTAAAACGCAAGTCCTGGAAATAAAAGCAAGTCTGGAATGGTTTCTACTTAAATTTAGGAGTTTCCCCAAAAGCTGTACATCGGAGCTCAGCCTGTTATTAGCAAGCAAACCAAAGATCTGGGCAGATAACCTGGAGCCTATTTGCTGATCGAAATCCTGCGCCCCGCATTTGCACCCAGTCCTCTTCTTTATGAAAAGGTCTCTTTCTTTTGGTCACTCGCAGGTAATTTCAGTGGTGTCCAATGAGATTTCTTAAATACAGCTCATCCTGCTTATTCCACAAATCTGTGTAGTTGAGGAATCCACCTTCTGCCCAGACTGGTTCCTGACGCTTTATCCTTTAAAAATCCAGCATTTAAAATTTTTAATTTTTATTCTTATTTTTTTGAGGGGAGTAAAAAGAATGGGTCCTTTGATAAGAGAAACTCCTTTTTAATACTGAGTGGCGGTCAATGGGGCCCTAACAGAGCGCAGACAAGAAAATACATCGGCAATATTTCAATTGCTTTCTTTTAAACTGAAGTACTTAAGATTTTAGTGACTCTGTTTCCATAGAGATAAACTTCGAATGCTTCTATGTAATTGGGTTGTAGATGGGATAGTTTGGCCAAAAGCACAGTCCCGTTCTCACGTATCTTTTCCCATTGATTAATAAATGCGAAGATTACCTCTACCTAAATATTGCAGCTACTTGGATGACTACATACAGCATGTTCTTATACATGTCTACTCAGAAGTCAGCCCCATTGACCTCAGGAGGGCTTGCTTCCGTGTAAGTGTGTATAGGACTGCAGCCTTCATCATTATAAGAAAGAGAAAAAAATAATCGCATCCAAGAGGCAATTTTACTCTGACCAGCTACTTCTAGATTTATCGCCAAAGGCTCCAGACTATCTCGACAAACCTGTCAGTGTAAAGCGCTATTAAGCTCGTCGGCTTAAATAGTTTAAATGGGAAAGTTAATCAAGAGTTTCAATCTCTCCAACTGAAATCAACGGCACTTAAAAATGCTTAACTGGCTGCATCCTCCAGCGATGTAAAACGAAAGCCATCTAATTCCATAAAAGGCGTATTTAACAGCTGATGACTTTTTAGTATGGGGTTGTGCCATTCACACGTATCAAAAAGTTATCTGCAAACATGGCAGGCGCTATCCAGCCAAAATGCCACTTAATTCCAATGGGAGAGGCAATCGCCTGCTTCAGTCGCCCTTATAAACATCGATTGGACTTCAAATTGCTGGACGTTGCTTGGATTGTGGCCTGAATGTGAACTCAAACTTAAGTTCTCCCGCAAGACATGAATGTATAATAAGGAAGGTCGTTTTAGTTGAACTGGAAGAAGTAACAGAAAATACCCGATAGTAGTAATAGTCCAACTCTATTCATGTTTACTCAGAAATAAGTTCAACTTATTTCGACCAATGGGGCTTACTCCGGAATAGGTATGCATAGAATTGCAGTCTTACCGGTACTGTTACGCCCCACCCCAAGATCTTCAAGCTTAAATGCTTGCTGTTTAATAAGCTGTTCTATTTACGCATAACGGTTATCTGCCTGAGACAATGAAAATATTTTAGAAAACACAATCAAGCGGATAAGTATATTAGATTCCTCCTTAGCAATAACCTGAAGTACCTATGATACATATGCAGCTCAAATCTCCTACAGAAGTCAACAGGAATTAGCCCATCGATCTGAAGGTTTGCTGAGATGTGGGCAGAAGACTACATATTCGTGTGTGTGTGTGTTTGTGTGTGTGTACACACACACAATGTATATGTATATGTATATAAGCTGAGGTGCCGGCAGGGGAGACTTTCTTTGAGTCGGATCCCGTCCAGTGATTACATTATATGCTGTAGTATCTAAACTTGACCACTAGATGGCCCTACAAGTTTTCCGGTAAAGATTCCAAATATTGCTATATGCTAAATTTGTGCTGGACAGTCGCCCAGTATGCTAGCACGAAACTTGAAGCAACTATGTTAAAAAATAAACAAAACAAAACTACAAAAGAGAGACGGAGGGGGTTCTCAGAAAAGGCAACAAAAACTCCGCTGTCCTTTTCGTCCAATAGGTCAATAAACCTCAGGTGGTCTTGTTCCTCTTTAGGAATTGAAGGAGAGAGAAAAGTTAAGCCGCTGAATAGCATGGCCTCCCTAAACAGAAACAACTCAAGGATTAAGAGGTGCTGTTTGACATTGGTCTTCAGCTTGCAATCTGTGTATTTTTCTTGCACATTTTTACGATCAGCATCTCCTTGGGAAGATATCTTGCAGCACTTCAGACGTCTCATTGATCCTGTCATAGGAGGCACAAAAGCCCTCCTCAGAGGCATGGAGAGAGAGAGAGAGAGAGAGAGAGAGAGAGAGAGAGAGAGAGAGAGAGAGAGAGAGAGAGAACGAGAACCTAGAGGGAGGGAAGGAAGCAGGGAGGCAGAGGCAGAGAGAGAAAAAGAGAGAAGAGACGCTAGGAAGAGTGAGTTTGGGTGTGATCCATATCCCATATTGGAAAATAATTTATTTGAATGGTTCTGGATCATCTCAAATATATAAAAATGATTATATATTTCCAATAATAAATATGTATTACAATATATATCAATCATTAAGTCTGTGGTGCGTTTGTTCATTTATGCATATCTTGTGTTTTGTAAGTATGAAGTATCTCTGTGTATATATTAACCATAGATGTTTAATTATTTAAATGTTTGCATTATATGTTGCGAAATAGGGTGCATCTCTTATATGTGTTGTTACCCTTCATTTCTGTTATTTATTTATTTTCTTTCCACCTGTGTTTATGCATGTGCGAGAGAGACTGTTCTAACACACACACACACGGTTAATAACTTGAGAAGTGAAAATAAAGTAGATGCAAAATCCACATCCATACACTTCAGATGCGAAACAAGAACGCAACAGGTAATCTTGTGCATTTCCAAAAACCTCGAAGGAGGGCTGCTAAAAATTCCTACGAGCTCTGAGTACAACACACCACCGAAGGGGAGAGGATTCCTTTGGGGGGGGGGGCGGCGGGAAAGGCAGTACTCCCTCGCCTTCCTGCGAGCAACACAAGCGAATTGACCCTCTCCGTGACCCCTCCTGATCTTGCTGACACTGGCGGTGAAATCAAGTTCATCCCAGAACGTCTGGCATAGGAGGGTCTAGACTGATGTAAACACAGCCAGAACGTTAAGACGCGTTCCTCTGCGGAGACGTTGCGGGGACGCCATGTTTATTACCTGCCCTAGCAGGAACGCTCTGCAGTTCACCTCAAAGGACCCGCAGTAAAGACGGGAAACAAATATTTACTCAGCCTTCTTCCTAGGAGCACTTTGACTCTTTAAAAGCTGGTGGGGGGATTTAGGTCCACTTGAAACATGTGCTCCATTTCAATTAAGTCGGATGAGACCGCCTCAATTAAAACTTAACAAACAAGGCTCGCCTATTCTTTGATGTCACAGGCAACAACTTGTTAGAAGGGGTGGGTGGGTTTAAAAGCTTGGCTTCAGGCCGCGGCAGCGACATAAAACTTAGAAGAACAACTGGATAAACACCGACCAAGCAAAAACAGCCCTTTACATTTCCCTCCGAACATTCCCCTTTCCAAATATGCTTTACAAAAACAAGTTAACCCCCAGAAATAGTTTCCTAAATGCAGAATAGTTCTTAGTCTTCGAGCCAATTAACATAGAAGTCTAGAAATATCAAATATCAAATAACGACTCCATTAGTATGTGTTTTCTGAGAGAGAGGGAGGCATGGCGAACTGCAGAGCCTTGCGGTTGATGTTGTTACCTAATATCTACAGTGCAACCTTACACATGTTTACTCAGAAGTAAGCCCCAGGTTGTTCAATGGGCTCTACTCCCAGGTTTAGGATTGCAGCCGTAGTTGACGATTATTAAACTCCTTTTTATGGCGTGTACTAACCTTTCCCCTCTCATACGAAGGGAGCTACACTTTGAAAGAGTTCTCACATAAACTCAAGTATTGGTATTCTTTAAAAGGTGCAAAATATCAAATAACGCCAATAAAGGGGGAAAGGCTTAGACGAACTTGCAAGTAACACCTGATGCAGCCATTCTTCGACTGCAAAGTATCAATAATAATAATAATAATAATAATAATAATAATAATAATAATAATAATAATAATAATAATAGGAGGAGGAGGAGGAGGAGAAGCACCCTGGTGGATCAGACCCAGGGTCCATCTAGTCCAGCACTCTGTTCACACAGTGACCACCCACCCACAAGCAGGACACGGTGAAACAGCACCCTCCCACCCATAGTCTCCAGCAACTGGAGCATGTAGGCTTACTGCCTCGGATACTAGATGATAACCCCAAATCAACACACAGCAATTTTCTTTTTAAGCAAGGGTCCAGTCCCTTCTGAGTTCAGAATGAATTCTGGGTTAGCTTTGACCCATATAGGAGTGAGTGTATGTGCTGAAGATGTGATTATGTACCTGTAGGTTGTCTGAAGATATGGCGCAGGAAGGGGGGGGGGGAGAGAGAAAGATACCTAGTCCGTTCCAGCTTCCGAAAAAAACAGCTGGGGGCGCCAAAGGACAGCAATAAAGGCGCCAGCAGACTTCCGCTTCCCTTTTTACGACTCCTTGCTCACTCCACAGGCTTCGGTGAAGAAGCTTTCTCAGATACCTCTATGTGCATGTACAACACAGGGGTGTTTTACATCGCAGACTCGTGCATTCTTCCCACTTGTTAAACAACATGCATGTCTATTTCGGTGGGGCGATTGACTCCAGTTACCAGGTTTAGCTTTCCTTTTGCCGACGGGACTATTGGGAAAGAGGTCTCCTCTACGGACAACAACGTTCACGGGAAGTTTGGTGAATTCCAAGTTTCGTGGTATTTTGGAGGATCCCAGTAAATAGAGTTGAGAGGCTTACAGAAACAAACAAACCAACAACGGGACAGGTTTTTGTTCTATTCCAAAATTATGAACCGTGGCATACAGAGAATAAAATGCTGTTCTTATGGTTTTCCTTCCGTTACTAACCAAGCGGTCTCTGCATAGCTTTTCAGAATAAAGAGATTTTGTCATTCAACTGGGAATGGGTTAATTTCTCAACAACACCAGTTACAATGTGTGTGTGTGTGTACAAGAAGAAACCTAGAGAGACAGAAAGCTAGACATGCAAATACTGCAGCTTAAATGTCTCTGAATAATAGGATACCTGATTATGAAATGCCATTTCAGAGTTTATTCCAATTTGTTTGCCACTTTCCGCCCTTCCTGTTGCAATATGCGCCAGGCCTTCTGTTTGCTGCTACAGCTAAATCCACACTTCAAAGAACCCAACACTCTCTTCAATGGAAGGTTGGACTGGACTTTATGAACAACCGTCTCTTACATGATCCTCGAAGGCCCATCAGAAAATCTTTATTTGCAGGAACGTCCATAGAACTGTTACTTCTGTGTAAGAGAATCAAACTGCTAATGTTAGTCCTATAAAGATCAGACCTATTTAAATGAATGGGTTTTAAGCTAGTTATTTCAATGGGTTTACTCTATGTAGGACTAACATTGGATACTAGCCTAAATATTCCGTGGAGGAATATTTATGACTTTCACACATGCGATCTCTGTCATGCACACTTATTTTGCTCTTTAGGACAGTGACCCCTGAGAAAATCCCATTCCTTTCAGGGAAATTTACTTCCTCTGACCTAAGAGCTGTAGGATCACGGTGTTATTTGGAATTCAATCCAAACCAGTGGCATTACGTTCCTGAAGATACTAGCAGAATCCCAGGGAGGGCAGAGTGGGTGTCTCCATCCCTTTGAACATCCGTGATCTTACTTTCACTGGAGCTCAATAAAGCCCGCTAAACCTTCTTCAAATCAGGCCCAGTACCTGGCGCAAAAGGTCACAGATATCAGAGGAGCACTGGTTCAAGTGAAAATTAAGCACATTCAAATCGTATTGGTTTTAATGATAGAAATAAGCCACATGCTGAACTCTGTCGCATTGGAACCGATTTGGATCAAAAGCGGATTGTGCCCTCCTCATACAAATCTGAGGCTGCAATCCTCTACCCATTTACCTGGGGGTAAGCCTCGTTGAACTGAATGGGACTTCTGAGTAAATATTTATACATCTGGCAATATCAGATGTGTAAGTTACCATCTTCCTTTCAGGTCCTCTTCTGTTTAAAAGAAGGGTGTATTTTGGGATGGGGGGTTGAGGGGTGATTTGCTGGAGTGATTCGATGGTAGGAAAAACGCAGAGGTATTTTGATCCTCCATCGAAGTCAGAAATATAAACTTGAGCAGAATCGAATCGGGGGAGCAGCTCGGAAAACAGGCCTTCCTTGAATGCGAAAGGTTGGGCGCAGTAGCGCTTGAGGAGGTACTCCCAAGATGCTAATGACAAGGGCTTTATCTTCGCTTAAGCGCTTGCCCTCGGCGTCATGATTACAATCAAAGTTCTCACTGAAGAGAGAGAGAGAGAGAGTTTCCGATAAGAACACCGGCGAATCGCTGTCCCTGGTGTCCCTTACAACGCTGGGAGACTGGCTATTCCGCGGAATCTCTGAACAGAGAGAGAAAGAGGGAGAGAGAGGAGAAACAGATGAGCAAACTGAGAGCCAGGTAACTTTACTGAGTGGGCGGAGGGTGTTGAGATGCTTCGCTTTGAAACCTTAAAACCAGGCCTTTACCAATAATAATAATAATAATAATAATAATAATAATAATAATAATAGTAATATCATCATCCCAGGGCTTCGATTGAAAAAGGTGAAGGAGGTTGGGCGAGAAATCTAGGTAGAGAATGAATGAATGAATGAATGAAGGCTCCCCCCCCCCCACCACAACCTCCTCTCTGGTGCTTTAAATCATGTCTTTAAGCTTCCTTGGAACTTGTTGTTGTTATTGTTGTTGTTGTTGCTCTCAGTCAGTCAACCAGAGAGAGGATTTTGAGCCAGAGGCGAAGGAAGGACTCTAGACTAGTTTCGTTAATAAGAAGGTTACAGAAAGCCCCCTCCCTTAAAAGAGAGAGAGAGGGAGGGGGAGAGAGAGAGAGAGAGAGAGAGAAGGTCTGTGGATGCCTTACAGAAATACACTGAAACCCCTAGGATTACAATTAATGGTTCCATGCAAGGGCTCTGCTTCACTTTAGATGCTCGTGAGCTGGTACGTATCTGCCAGGGTAGTTATTTAAGTCTGGAAAAGAGGGGTGTTTCGTGTGTGTGTTTGCGCGTGTGCGGGCGTGTAAAGAGTGAGTCGATTCCTTCAAGGGAAGCCCAATCGCTTTCTTAAATAGGAAGGAAAGGTGATTAAAAGCAGCCGAATTTAGGAATGGGGTGGGGGTTCTCCCCCCCCCCCACACGTTTGGCAGCTTTTCTTCTTCCCTTGCTTTTTCTGTAAAACGCCTTCCTAGAAATCTAAGGCTTCTCTGTCATTTAGCCTGTGTTTCTGTCGGAGGACAAACGAGAAAGAAGCTGCATCGTTAGGAGCTAAAAAGCCAACACACACGCGCACACACAAGCAAAAAAAAAGGGGGGGAGGAAAGAAGGGGGGAATCAGGGCATAATGATGCACCTAAATGAAGGGGGAAATGTTGCTCAGCTCGTTTTATTAATCAGACTGTCAATTTCACCCCAGAGGCCAAACCCCAGAGCAATCCATGCAAGATCTGATCGAGCTAAGGACAAGCGCGCTTCTCTCCATTTCTGGTCTTCCTGCCGCCCTACCTGGATCTATTTGTCTGCTCAGAAGCCGCCTTCATTATCCGCTGACAGGATCTTGTATTTATTTGCTTATAAACCTGTTACAATAAATGATTATTCGACCAGCGTCATTCGTACCTTAATGACGAGGGCTCCTTTTTGTGATGAATGACATTTCGGGGCTAGAAAGGATGTATGGGTCATTTTGACCAGTCATTCCCTTCGCTTTTGCACCTCGCTTCTTCTTCTTCTTCTTCTTTTTTACGCCTCCCTCCAAACGAGGTGATCATATTTAGAGACACTCGCCGGGTTGAAGGCGAATTAGCCTCTGCTGCAGGCTGATCGTAAGGACGACCAACCAACCCTGGGAACCTTGATAGAGATATAGATATTTTTTTTTGAGGGAGTGTGTGTGGGGGAGAAAGCTGAGATGATGGAAAGAATAAGAAAAGAGATGATCCTGATGGAAAGAGGGCTGCACAGCCCCACGGCTGGCAAAAGGCTCTCGAATTTGTCAGACCCGGCCGGCAACTCGGTGCTGGAAGCCCTCGAAAATTCGCCCCACGGCGGCCGCCTCAGCCCGAGACTAACTTCCGCTTCTCTGCATAGCTCTATAGGGGACATCCCTGCCAAAGGCAAATTCGAAATAGACACTTTATTCAACCTTCAGCACCAGAACAGCGAAAGCGCCGTGGCCGCGGAACTGCCGCCCTCCGACAGCAGGAAGAAAATTAGCCATTACTCAGAAGTTGCTCAAGAGGCAGATATGAACAGCGACGTGGAGGTGGGCTGCTCCGCGCTCCGCTCGCCCGCCAGCCTGACTTCCTCCCAGCTGAAGGAAAACAATAACAAAGGTAACTCTATCGCTCCCCCGCTCCCCAGGTCTACCCCCACCCCACCCCCGCAAAAGCTGGCATTTAACTGGGACAAGAACTTGGGTGGGAATCAATGCATCTGGGCGTTCAGCAGAACCAAATCCACAAGCTTTTTTTTAAAACACACACACACACACACATTTCATTTTATTCTCAATTTATTTTTTGCTTTAGAGGTTCTGTCTGTCATTGACTACACAGCCCATAATAGGCAGTATACTAATTACTAGGGTGTAATATGGCCCTTTCTGGAATGTATATGTATCTGGCAGTGCACTGAGATATAGTGTGGAGGTCATACACTATGGATGTACACATCGGGCAGTATAGCCAAATATCTCAATGGATCTGGGGTGGTATTTATACTCTGGTACCCTGGGATTTCTATACCAAAGTGTGCAGCTCACAACTGGATTGAGAGGATGTATTCGTTGTACACACCTTCCTAGCGTGTCCCAGTATCTGAGTGTGTCTGGGTTTCTCTGCTACAGGATTTACGCTGTTTATTTGGAGATCAAAGTGTCAGTTATAGAGTATTTTGGACAGTCTGTTCCTATATCGCAAGTGTAAACGGGTGCCTTTTATGCAGTTTTGGTACAGTGTATTTATAACAGAGTGTTTGTAACCGGGCAACTCCTAGACAGCAGTTTGAAACTGTATTTATACTTCCTACAGTGTAATTTACAGAAAGTGTATCTGGATGTTTCTTTTAACCTAGGCAAATTCTCTCTGTGTCTGACTTTCTGTTTGATGTTTTCAGTAAACATACAGATCCTTTAAAAAAAAAACAATTAAGTCCCATTTATTTCGTGATCCTATTTCTTGATGTAGTCGCCCCTGCAAAGAACAATCCCCTCGGCATTGTTAATTTTGACTCTCGAAATAATACCTCACAATCTCTGGAATCATCGTAGCAACTTTTTAAAAGTCTGAGTGGAAAGAACTCCTAACCGAGGCCACTTGCGAAATTATTACTACTAATCAGACCGTGTTTCTGACTGCTGGGAGGTTTACCTTTTACCACAAAGGTGTCCTATCAGAACCCCAATTTACAACCCAAGTTTACGGGGTGATTTGGTGCCTGTGAAATGAAAGACGAGATAAAGCCTGCACAGAAAGAGATGCCCAAACCGGAGTCAGAAAATCTCCGCTCCAGGGATTTTACAAAACGCATCTCTAACTTTTTTTCCCTCCTGGGTTGAATTTGTTGCCCGGAGTAGAATCTGTTAGTGGATGATTTGACTTTAAAAGAAAACGCCTAATTTGCTTGACATTATTTGGTTATATGAAGCCATTTTAAAGGGAGAGAAAGGAGAGAAAAGAAAAGGAACTTTTATTGATTCTATTAACAGGGGCAATTTGTATCCATGACAGCCAGCATTAATTATCAGAGGGGGAGCGCGGGAGCCCCGGTTGCCAGCAGCCGGCTTGAGCTCCCCACCCCCGACGCCTCTGCCCGAGTCTCAGCCTCTCCTTGCTGCTTTTCGTTTGCTAGGCTACTCCGACGGCAACTCCACTCCCAGCACCACCACCTCGTCCTCCGGCTTAAGCGGCCTGCACGGCGGGAGCGCCTTGGGCAGCTCCAGCTCCGGGGCCGACCAAGTGAGGAGGTACCGCACTGCCTTCACCCGCGAGCAGATCGCCCGGCTGGAGAAGGAGTTCTACCGAGAGAATTATGTGTCTCGGCCCAGGAGGTGCGAGCTGGCGGCGGCGCTCAACCTGCCCGAAACCACCATCAAGGTACTGCGGCCATGCCTAGACTCGCCGGGCGGAATTTGGGGTGGGGGGTGGGGAAGCGGGGGAGGCGGGCTGTCTCCTAACCCCCGGGTTCCGGGGTTTAGCTGCGTCTTTCGCCTTCCTAAGGCACCAGGCTGAAGTCGCCCAACTCCAGCTGCGTCTTCCTGACAGCGAAGGTGTCGGACGCCACCCCCCTTCCTCCGGGTGCCCAAATCAGGGCAATTATAACGTAATAATACACCAGACCAAAAGAAAGAAAACACACACACACCCCCAGAAAGCCTAGTCCTTCCCACGGGATTGCTTAGGTATTTTCATTCTTTCTTTCTTTTTCTTTCTTTTCCTTCCTCTCTCGCTAGCTTTCTTTCCTTCTGCGAGATAGACAGTTATTTATTTTCTTCCTCTTTGTCGTTTTTCACATTTTCAAAAAAAAAAAAAAAAAAAAAGGGGGGGGAAAGGAAAGGAACAGCAATGAATGAAATATTATTATTATTATTATTATTATTATTATTATTTAAAAAGAGTTGGCTGAAGAATTGGCAACTTCACTGAGACATTTTGGGTTTGGAGAAGGTTCCCCCCCCCCCCCCGCCAAAGCCTTTCTTTTTCGTTGTTAACCTTTCTGAGGAAATCATTTTACATCAGCTGAGGAAGAGGTAACAGGGCAATTCTGTTCACATCGACTTGAAAGTAAACCATCTGGAGTTTAGATGGCTGTGTATAGGATTGCAGTCTACGTGAGGAGGCTCCTGCTGGCATCCTAAAGAAATCCTAACTCTGTTTTCAATACCAATAATAGGAGCAGAATATAAAAATCAGGAGGAGAAAAACTGGACACCTTAATACATTCCTAATAATAAAACTGTGTTTGGTGTTCAAGGTTAAACAACAACATTTATTTATGTGTTGGACTAAATCTCTTTGGAAATAATTGTTTTGAATCATTTGCGTTAATAAGATAAATAAATGGGAAGGGAGGAACAACAAACTGAAGGAGCAGGAGAAATATTATGGTGTTTCCTTGTAAAGCATCTTCTCTCTGGGCACAATCCTCAACCTCTGAATGCCAGTGGAAAATCAATCTTATTGTCAGTTTGATCCTTGGAAAATTTGACGTTGATATGATCTTGCAACCTAATTTGAAATCTAGTTTGTGTGAAAGTTCAAAACTTTGTTGACTAAATTTAAAAAAAAAAATGGAGAGGAAAAATAGCAAAAGCAAAATTAAATCCAATGCTTCCTTTCAATCACTTTTGGGAATTGGCTTGTCACCTTACAATATCATAGTGATATTATTCCCGATTATTTCAGCGTAGGAAAGGTGGGGGGAGTTTTCCTCTAAAACATCGGGAGCGGGGATGTTCCAAAGACAAATGATTTCCAAAGATGCTAGGAGAAGCCGTAGAGGCTTCCTGGTTAGGGCTCAAAAGAAACCCAAGCAGCCTGCGCCATGTAGGTAGGCGCCTTTAACCGAACCGCGGCCTGAAGAATCAACGCGGAAGACGCGGGGATCCTTTGCTTTATATCGAATTGCCGGCGAGACCGTTTCTAGAGAAGCGTCATTGGGCATCTGTCCTGGATGCTATTCAAGAAGCCCAGCGCCGTCTCTGCAAGGAGGGGAGGCGGACCAGAGTTCCCAGCCGGGCCCTGTACTGCCGGGACTAAGAGGCGGAGGCCAGGCTGGCCCTGCAGAAGAGGGACGGACGCCCGCGCGTGCTTTTGCGATGCTGCTTTTGCTGTGTTTAAAGTTGTCGTCTCCTCTCTTCTACCCCCCTCCCCTCCTGCATCCCCGTCCCGTTTCCATCTCCCCCTCCCCCGCCCCAGGTGTGGTTCCAGAACCGGCGCATGAAGGACAAGCGGCAGCGGCTGGCCATGTCGTGGCCCCACCCGGCGGACCCCAGCTTCTACACGTACATGATGACCCACGCGGCGGCCACGGGCAGCCTGCCCTACCCTTTCCATTCCCACGTGCCTCTGCACTACTACCCGCACGTCGGGGTGACGGCGGCCGCGGCCGCGGCGGCGGCCTCGGGAGCGGCCGCCTCGCCTTTCGCCACCTCCATCCGCCCGCTGGACACCTTCCGCGCCCTCTCGCACCCTTACTCGCGGCCCGAGCTGCTGTGCAGCTTCCGCCACCCGGGCCTCTACCAGTCGCCCGCCGCCGCCGCCGCCGGCCTCAACAGCAGCGCCGCGGCCTCCGCGGCAGCAGCCGCCGCCGCCGCCGCAGCCGCCGCAGCCTCTTCGGCCCCGCCCGCCGGCTCCGCCCCCTGCTCCTGCCTCAGCTGCCACAGCAGCCAGTCGGCGGCCGCGGCCGCGGCCGCGCTGGGCTCGCGCGCCGCCGCGGCCTCGGATTTCCCGTGCACCGCGGCTGGGGCGGCGGCGGCGGCGGCAGCGGCGGCCGCGGCGGCCTCGCAGCGCTCGGAGAGCGGCTTCCTGCCTTACTCGGCGGCCGTGCTCAGCAAGACGGCCGTGCCTTCCCCGGACCCGCGGGAAGAGGCGCCCTTGACCAGATAACTAGCCACCCCCGGCGGCCTAGGCGGCGCTGTGGTGCCGGGGTGGCCGAGGGCAGGGGGCGAACCGTTTTCTACAGGGGGGAGAGGAGGGGGGGACATACACTGGAGCTCTAGAAAAAAGTTGTTTTATATATATAATAGATGATTATTATTATTATTATTATTATTCTGATTTAATATGGAAGAAAAAAAGGGGGGAAAAGAAAAAAAAGATGGCTGCTGAAAAAGGGTGGTTTGGCTCCAGTGAGGGACCAAAACATTAACTTTCCGAATTTCTGCACCCCCTCCTCTCTCTCCATGCTAGGCTCTGTGTGAACCGAACGATCATTTTTTCCAGGCTTTGGACACTCGTGCCAACCCTCCGAAAGAGTCCCGCTCAGCTCCCCCTGCTGGCGTCAACGGGAACTCTTGGGTGTCTCCGAAGTAAAGGCTCTGATTTATTTATTTTTCTTTTATTTAAAATAAACATAAAAAAATGAGGCTACCTTAACCCTTGTTCCTTTGCAAATTACTGGGGTATCTTGACGTATAAGTCCCACCCAGCCGCCCCACACTTTTAATTTTATGTTTGGTGTTATTGTTGTCGTCATCATCGTCGTCATTATTATTTTGTGGGAACCAAAACCCAGCCCCTGAAGTTAGTGGGGATTTGGCTGAGGGCGAAGCAGACCAACAAACCCTGAAGCAATTAGCCACAGAGATGCCTGTGGTTAATCAGCGCAGAAAGTGGCCGTTCTAGAGGGAGGGGAAATGCGATTCTTATTATGGTTTCGTTCTGCTCTTGCCCTATTGAACTGGAAACGGCTGGCGTATTTTTAGACGGGAGGGACCCTCCAAAAGAGTGGAAAGCTAATAAGGGCTGCTGTGGATAGGCCAGTAAAAGGAAGGAAAATGTCAGACTGACAGCACGCTGGTCTAGGAAGCAGGGAGAGGGATTTAGAAAGAAAGAAAGAAAGAGACAGACAGACAGACAGACAGACAGGAAAAAAACCTCATGCTTTCTGAATACAAGAGTCCACATTATCTGGAAAATACTTGAAACTTTCTTTGCATGTGACTCATTGTTCTGAATTACTGAATTTCTTCCTTTAATTTTAATGTTGTGTTATTCCCCCCACCACCACGAAAAGATGTGTGTGTGTGTGTGTGTGTGTGAGTTGGGGGAAACATTGG